>NW_027271964.1:0-432500 GCF_040938485.1 Diadema antillarum | reverse complement strand
GCAAACTGGTATAAGGTAAAAAATTGGTAAGAAAATGCAAAATAACTAGTTAACAGCAAAATATTTCATATATGATGTTGATGGTCATGTATCTGCATGATATCATTTTCATATTTAGTAATGGGCATTAACTTATTCAAACTGCATGCTGAAAATCCAGCTAAATCCCCATTTGGCCAGAGGCCCTGCCAACATTTCCACCTTTCATTGATACATACACATTCAATTGTATACTAACATGCCGTCAAAGTGGATGTGGTTGCACAACAACAACCTGTGCAGGAATGTTCAATGTACTAAATGTGCTGGCAGATTAGGAACCCACGATTTCCTGTTTCAGTACCCAGGGACTCAACCACTATACCACAGCATACTCACAGAGAGAAAGAAAAGGACAGAGATGAAAGATACTTTATACTGTAAAAGTGGATATTTTCGCGAGACTAATTTTTCGCGCTTGGCCGGGTCGGAAGAGTTTCGCGTGTTTTTAATTCCGCGGAATCAAGACATCCCGCACAGGCACATATGGCAAGCAAAAATATTCGCGTGCTTTTATTTTCGCGCTAGTTTCTGGTTGCGCGAAATGCGCGAAAATTTCAACACCGCGAAAATTTCCACTTTTACAGTAGATAGATATAGACAAATAAATAGACAGACAGATAGATAGAAAGATAGATAAATAGAAATAGATAGATAGATAGATAGATTTAGATAGATGAATAAACAGAAATAGATGAATAAACAGAAATAGATAGATAGATAGATAGATAGATATAGATAGATAAATAGAATAGATATAGATAGATAGATAAAAAATATATATATATATATAGATAGATGATATAGATAGATAAACAGATAGATAGATAGATAGATAGATAGATGGAAAGATATTACTGTAGATGATACACTTGTAGCTACATGATAGATAGTTAGGGAGGTAGATGGATACTGTAAGGCAAGATATTTTCACGGCATGAAATTTTCACGCAATTGGAGCCTACGGCCTTTTTTACGGCATGAAATTTTCACGAATTGGAGCCGACGGCCTTTATCAAGGCATGACATTTTTGCAAATTGCCTCTGGTATTCAATGCATATAGTGTAGACAAGAACTTTCATGTGTATTTTAATTTTGCGAATCTCGTCTCTCAAGAAATTCATGTAATTAAAATGTACGCTATAGCTACAGTGCAGATAGAAGGATAGATAGAGAGATAGATAGATAGATGGTATATAGACAGATGATAGATAGATACATAGATAGATATAGATAGATAGATACATACATACATACATACATACATACATACATATATAGATAGATAGATGATGTATAGATGGAAAGACAGATAGATAGGTAGACAGAGAGAAAAAGATAGAGAGATATATGACAGTACAGGAACATATCTGAAGCTGCTCAGCTGTTGAAGTATGACAAAATTATGTTTTGCCCAGGTTTGAAGTGTGTGGTTAAGTGGTGGTTTTTCGAGAGTGGCAGTAGAATGTGTCATCATTCCCCTCGTCTTCCACATGTCTATTGGCCCATGCAGGATAGGGATACCAGTATAGCATACTGTTGCATTACATGTAATAAGTTAATCATGACAAACATGCCTTTCTTGTTTGCAAGAATTGGGCTACAGTTTTCCATGGTACCGTAAAATCAGAAATATTACCAACATAAAACTTTCAGGAACTGGAGCTGACAGCTATTTTGCCTAGCATGAAACTTGCACCAATTGCTGACTGGCATAAAATACATTGTGCAGACAGAAGCTTTTACATGCATTTTAGTTTCACAAATCTTGGCTGCTGACAAGATTCTTGAAAGTTTCATGCATGCAAAAATTTCTGGTTTTCCGTAGAAAGATTCGAGCAAGGTCTAATAATACGACTGATGTTAGATATTTCCCTTCCATGGCTTCTGAACAGCTGAAAAGGAAATGGGTATAGGGTATACGCTATGATATGTTTGTATAACAGTAATGTATAGTACATCAATATTGTTTGTAATGCCGTACTACAGTTGGGACCAAACTGAAAGACTCTAATTCAACACAGTCTTCTTATTGGCTTTCCCCTCCCCATCCTCTATTTCAGATGGGATCTCCCTCAAGATTCTTCCTTTAGACACTTCCTGTGAGGGTCATTCCAATGACTCACATTATAGGGGGAAGAGGGTGGGGGCAGGGATTGAGGGACGCACTAAGAATAAAATGTGAATGTACATGTTCAGGCACCTCATCCATCAGTATATGTTGTACATTGAGGTCTGGGAATTATCACCCAGATACTTAGCCTCATTTCTAGCTGAATGGTGGTGTTGTTGTTTCACTTTTTTTCAATTTTCTTTTCTTTTTGTTTTGTTTTGTTTTGTTTTGTTTTGTTCTGTTTGTTGTTGTTGTTGTTGTTGATTTTTTTTTTTTGGGGGGGGAACATTGTTCATAATACATACCATACAATGTGTGTCATTGTTCATGGATAGACACAGTAGATATAAATCAATCGATCCATAGATAGACAGATACATCTATAGATACAAACAAATATGGGGAGTATCATCACTTTACCCCTATAAAGTTGGAGATCATGGAATGCAGAAAAAAAAAACTGTGCATAAAGCCAACTTTGGCAATATAATTTTCACAGTTTTCTAACCTTTGGTTTTTCTTTTATTTATTTTCCTTGTAATGAAGTATGACAATTATCTATCGATTCAAAGCTTAGCATCTGGAGAATTCATATTTGCAAAAAAAAAAAAATATCTCCCCTGTAAATTTCTGTCAGATTTTGTACAGATGTAAGACTTTAAACCCATCTAATCTTTGTCCAATTTAAAAATATAGATGACAAGATCGACATGTTCTCCAGCAAAATTTCTTCAGGACTCCATGGGATAAACACATACACAAGCACATTACTATGAATGCAGAGCTGAATACATGACTGATATCCATAATGACTATTAATTACTGTTTTCTTAACACACACAAACACACTGCCACAAAAAAATAGAGCTTGATGAACATAACAATGACATCCTTTGTCGTCAAACCAGGTATAAGATATCACTTTTCAGTCTCCTCTCAGTAGCAATTAATATGATTCAGGTGTCAAATTTAAAACCACTCATAGCTTATATTTCGGGGGAAAAAACTTTCCATGACCCCTAATTAAAGGCAGGTGCCTCTGGGGGAATAGGAGTGGTTAGCAAGTTCAATCTACTTTGTAACAACCCACCCTAAATCATTATCTTTACAGAAATAAGTCCCTCAACTATCCAGGGACATTCAGCTCCTCCTGTACTTCTGAACTGTGCAATCGAAACTCTTTTTTCCCCCTCTCTTCTCTCTCTTTACTATCACAGGCCCCTTACCCTCACAGAGATCAAACAGAAAGGTTTACCACAACTAATCTCACAGGAGATTATAAAAGTTTTTCCAGTATACAACAAATCCAGTGTATGGTTTCAGGAGACCGGCACAACTCGATTCTGAAATTTCCAGGTATATTTCAGAGGTTTGTTTGTTGTTTGTTTGTTTGTTTGTTTGTTTGTTTTTATCAGTCATTGATGTACAAGTCCACATTTGCAACAAATTAAAGATGGTCCAAGAAAGACTGAGACATAAGCTCAATTCGTAGCTTGAAGTGGTACCTCAAGACACTATGGTTTGATAGTTGACTCATAGATCAAACTATCTCTTGGTTAAAAGAACTAAGAAAAGCAAATGTATGCTGACTTTTAATAAAATACCTGGATCATCGCTTCTTTGGCCACAATAATATCTGAATATGTGCCAACTACCTTAAAATAATATTTGTACAATTTTTCTTCAGATTTCTTTATTCTCGTCAGATTTCCCAGCAATGTCTCAAATCATATTAGTGACATGGGAACATGCCAGTTATGCTCAGTCTTGGGAAAGGTGAATTTAAGTGTCTTTTCACATACTGTATATTGTAAAAGTGGATATTTTCGTGCAACTAATTTTTCGTGCTTCGCCGGGTGAGAAGAGTTTGGCGTGTTTTTAGTTCCGCGGAATCAAGATGTCACGCACAGGAACATATGGCACGCAAAAATATTCGCAGGCTTTTATTTTCGCGCTAGTTTCTGGTTGCACGAAATGCGCGAAAATTTCAACACTGCGAAAATTTCCACTTTTACAGTATGCCAAATATTTCACGAGGTTTTTATTTTCGTGAATTTCGCGAGTCAGGTGCTATTCGCGAAATTAAAGACACGCGCAAATATTGACTCTGATCCCGATGTGAATGTGACGTATGCGTGTACACTTCTCCGTTTAGTACAGGACTCCACGATCGCGAATTTAACCACTCGCGAAATCGTCGGGAAGTCCTGATTCGCGAAAATTTAGACTCGCAAAATATATGGCGTATACAGTAATCATATCTGTGCTCAGCAATGATTGAAAAAAAAAATGCCAGAATCAGAATCTTGGTTTGGCAGGTTTTGTTTTTTCTTTCTTTCTTTAGTGTATCCAAGTACAAGTAATCTGAAGAAAAATGACAGAAAATCATTATAAGATATGTGGCACATATTTACCATGTAGATAATCATGTGATTATGTATTAAAGTGATGAACTGAGGAAATCACAAAGCAACACAAGTCAATGTGCATTTGCATTGATGTAGTTCCTTTAACCTTTAAACAATGAACAGATCAACCAAATTCTTGAATTCGGTCAATTTCCTTCAACTGCTTAACATGTCCTCCTTTTCCTTTAACAGTAAAAGCACTGACACTCTTAAAGGCATAATTTACTATTTGCAGATGAAACAAAAACCCAGCATTAGTGCTTCAAAATAGTTCTAAAATGTGAGTTAGGGATAGAAACAACCAATGTAAAAATTTGAACAAGTATAATCAATGTTAAGTATATTGTTAAATATACAAAATGTGAACAATAGTTATAATCAAAATGTTTCCAGACTAAACTGTCTACAGTTATGGTTTAATGAGAAAAATAATGATATCTCCTTATAGGCTTTAATGCAAACAATTTATATGGTACTTGTAGGATGTTTTATGATACAATTGACCTACAAATATGCATGAAAAGTGATATCTTGAACATTTTTTAAAATCACTGCTCCCAAAGGAGGCAAACAGGACCTTTAATTGACCTAGGGTATAGACTCCTACATGAATCTTAATTCTGAGCAATTTGTACAAGAATAAAAGCACATATATTTTGACCCCCACCAAAAAAAAAAAAAAATGCCACTGTAGAGAACAACAAATAAATTAGTGACATCACATGTGTGTGTCCCTGGGAGGTAGATTATAAAGATGATCAGTGAAGCTATGAGCGGCACTAATCTAGTCGTTACACATCACATAAATCACTCGGTTGGAATGAACAGCTGGAAGTCACAAGAACGCATGAACCAAAGGGCTAATAAACGAATTATGGGAATTATATTCAGTAGACCGTGTTTGTAATAAAAAATACTACCTGATAATTGATTTCCATTGCATTCGGCCCCATGAAGACCAGTTGATAGTATCCTTGTGGGTATATGCTTCAATGACTATGATCAGGTGCAATTGACAAAACCTGATGAATTGGAGAGAGACTACACATCCACGGAATATGGAGAAAAGCTTAGGGTAGACTATAGGCGTGTCTTCATCAGCCCGAAGTTTCAAAATAGCACGCTATCTTGCGGTTACCAAACTAGTCCGATGTCAAAATAGCGCGCTATCTGTGTAGTGAAGACGCAGATAGCGCGCTATTTGATCGGGAAAATTTCCCCCAAAATCTTGGTCTAGTTCGTCAACTAGAGCGCTAATTCGTGAAATAGCGCGCTATCTTGGGTGCGTCTCCATCAGCCCGAAATTTTCTTGATCCCTCCACGCTTCTGGTTAGCCAGCTGGCAATGGAAAGCGCATGTACAAGCAGCTAGTGATTGTGTGTAGTACATTACATGCACGGTGTATTCAAGGATCACATGACAAATTGTGTGTACTATAGGCCTACTGTTGTTGTCATCTGAACCAGGGAGGTGATTCTCTCACCTCCCTATTAAAACAGAGCCGTGCATGCTGGCTGTTCTTTTGTAAACTTCTTCTTCTGGTCCACTCTACCTTAGCTGAAGATTCTTGCAGATTGTGTGCATTTTGGATTTGTTTAAACATTTCAATTCGTTAATTTCATACACGTGTATAAGATGCCTCACTGGACAGAAGAAAGAGCAGCGTTATTAATATCCCTTTGGAGAGAATTTGCTGTACTGCTCACCTCCCTGGTTGTAGAATCGTACATACGGTGATATGGGAGATTTTGAGCGGGGAAATCCACTTTCGAACCGCGAGCCAGGCAGAGTAATATTGCAAAGTGCGCATGCGTCAATTTTCGGACTAATTTCCCGAAGCAGGCTGTTCGAGCTGATGAAGATGCACATTCGCTGTATCGGGCTATTTTCTAAGACCGCAAAATGTCCCGCTAGTTTGAACTTTGGGCTGATGAAGACACGCCTAGTAAATATTTGTGGGTCCTATACTTAATAGGTATTTTGATTAGAATGCAGCTTGTCTTGTGCATCAAAACAATGATGCCATTTGCAATTTTCTACAGCCTTTAGCTATAAACAAGACTTCACAGTCCTCAAGATATCTTCTTCAGTTTGTGCATACAGCAAAGGAGAATTTCCTTTATTAATATAGGCTCTATATAGGGCTGCATTTATCAACTTCCCCATGATTGAAACGCATGTCAATACCCACTATCAAAATGCTTTTGCAAATGCCTTTTGTTCGTGTTTCTCTAGTTGTTACATTTATCAACTCTGTCACGAGTCAATTGGGAAGCCTTGTCACTGCACAGCTCCATTACCCAGTTTGACCCTCGGATAGGAGATGTATAGTTGGCAGTGGTTGGCGTTAGCAGGTTCGAGCTATAAACATGTTTCAAAGCAACTTAGTGTTTATCAAGTCTACAGAAACATGTTTCTTGCTTAAACGCATTTTCATAGCAATTACATATTTTTTCCCGTTTCTGAAACACATTTCTAACCCCATAATCAAAGCAGCTTTGCATTTATCAACAATCCAATACTACCTGAAAGTTGTTTGGAAACCTTCATTCTGTGCCCAAAGTGAGTTGATAAATGACCCTACATAACATGTCTTGTATTTTAGATTTGCAACTGAATGATTAACACTCACATGTGTAATACATCCACCTTGATATCCCAGGGTAAGTCATAGGATTTACAGGCACTGAGTGTGGCTCTCATTTGCTAAGCAGGTACATTGCACTTTGCAAGTACATGTATACAAAGGGCAAACTACCACAAGCTGTATCAAGTTATGAGCACTTGGAGCTACCTTACCATTGCCAAGTTGTAAAGTTAGGATACGTAGTAGCTGCTATTGTCAGTTACCACTATTTTTATGTCTTTTCATATGAATGAGGATGTGGAGGTGTCAAACACATACAATGTACAGTGTTTTCACGCGACTGCCAACAGACAATTACAGCTCACTGCCAAAAAATTGTGGTCACATTGTGACATTTGTGTCTAGCAAATCTCCTTCTGTTTGCAGAAAATCAAAAAGCAGCTGCTGAAAGACGAACATTATTCTTTCTACCTTCAATTTGTGAAGAATACATAATCAGGGAACATCTGATTTAGTATCGCATGCCACATACAGGCATATATAAAACAACGACTCGTAACAAAACTAGGGTAAACTTTGTACTAGTCGAAGAATATCTGTCTTTGATTTTTGTAATGTATGTTTCAATAGCTTTTACATGTAGCTTTCAGAAGTGCAAGCTATGGCTTTACAATGACCATAGTAACTCAGCAAAAGACTTTCAAGGTATATCTGTAATCTGAATTTAAAGAAATGAATTCTTTAACTGTCTATTCAAGTAATCTATGAGTGGGAAGTCAGAATGATCTTTGTTCAAAGCCAAACTCCAGCCATCGAAACCAAGATGGAATTGATGGTTTCCTTGTTGATTCCCATCACGATGTATTTTTAGAAAAATCTCAGATAACATGATCGGTGTAGGCATTAATAGCAGTTAGAGGAACATACCAGGAAAAAGAAGACAGAGAGACAGACAGAGACAGACAGACAGACAGACAGACAGACAGAGAGAGACAGACAGACAGATAGACAGACAGAGAGACAGACAGACAGACAGACAGAGAGACAGACAGACAGACAGACAGACAGACAGAGAGACAGACAGACAGACAGATAGACAGACAGAGAGACAGACAGAGAGACAGACAGGGACAGACAGACAGATAGACAGACAGACAGAGAGACAGAGAGAGACAGACAGACAGATAGAGACAGACAGACAGACAGACAGACAGACAGACAGACAGACAGATAGAGACAGACAGACAGACAGACAGACAGACAGACAGACAGACAGACAGACAGACAGACAGACAGAGACACAGACAGACAGACAGAGACAGACAGAGACAGACAGACAGACAGACAGACAGGGACAGACAGGGACAGACAGACAGACAGAGACAGAAAAAGAGAGTACAAGAAAAGGAAACACTGTATAGGTATTACAGTAGTCTCCATTTCATCAGGTATAGTGTCCGGCAGAGCATTTTCTTACCTGATTAAAGGTCCTGTTTACCTTTGGGAACAGTGATTTGAAACATTTTCAAGATATGGCATTTAATGCATATGTGTAGGTCTGTTGTACCACAAAACATCCTATCATATAGGATTTTCGCGACAAAACCTAAAAATATAAGGAGATATCTCTATTTTTTTCAATAAACCGTAACTGTAGATGGTCTAGTCTGGAAACATTTCTATTATAACTATTGTTTACATTTTGTATATTTAACAATACGTAAGATCGATTTTACCAATTCAAGTTTTTACAGCAGTTGTTTCTACCCTAACTCACATTTTAGAACTATTTTTAATCAAGCACTAATGCTGGGTTTTGTTTCATCTGCAAATGGTAAATTATGCCTTTAAAGAAAGGATAAGTCCACCTTCATATACACGTGCATTAAGTGAATGCAGCAATATTAGTAGAGCACATCAGGCACAGGTTTGGGGAAAATCAGACAATCCATTCAAAAGTTATGAATTTTTAAAGTATCTGCACAGTCACTGCTGGAAGAGAAGACTATTACAGTGTATGATGTCACATGTGTAGAACGACATAAGGAAAATATAACGAGAATTTCACAAAATTTTACTTTTTGTAAAAAGTGCACAATTTCCTCGACTTGTCACTGACATATGTTAGGGGTAATATCATTCCCCCTGCCTTCTGAAAGAGGGAAATCAACTGTTGTTTTATTATACGAGAAAAGTGAAAATATGTTGAATTTTCTTTTATATTGTCTTTATATCGTTGTACACATGTGACATCACAAGCTGTAGTAGTCTTCTCATCCAGCAGTGACTAAGCAGAAACTTCACAAATTCATCACTTTTGAACCTGATTAACCAGAAAGGCTTATATACGTGATACTATGGAAATAGATCAGGTTAATAAGGAAATTTCCTACCCGTTAAACCGGAATACCTATACCCAATTATCTGGCAAAAACAACACACATTGGTTACTGTTTTTCAGCTTGTAATTCAATTAAGCAGAGTACTCGATAAAGCGGTACCCGATTAAGTGGAAAGTACTGTCCTTTAAAAGAAGTGTAGTTACCAAAGGAGCAGCAATAAATGTCATTGCTGAGGTTACATACTTATTCATAATGGCTCCCCATTGAGAAAGAGCAGAATTATCTTCTATATTACCAGTCGTTAAGTACAGTTTCAATATCAGGCATTGTGTTACTCCTGCCTTGTATCCTGGATACATAAGAAATGAATTTACTACTTGCCTGGTATGATTTCAAACCAGTGAATTATATGTGTGCATTCAAGGGCGTGCAAAGTCTAGCTATAGCCTGTTTGCGTTTGTGTCCCTACACAGGAAAATGAGCAGGATATGACAGAAGGAAAACGTTACAACTATGGTAGCTTTGATTTACATCGCGTAACCACATAACATTGTAAACGTATGCAAATAAACTTGTTCAGATTTCAAATATGACCTTGCTTTTTGTTTAGTGGCTATCCATATGGCATACACATGTTGGCGTTGTGTTGGACAAGCATTAAGAAAAATTCTGGAAAGTATTAGAGTTGTCACAGATAATATCAAATGATAACAACAAATTCATGAAACATAGGTTAATCATGAAATTGTTGGCAAAAGCTGATTAAAATGAAAAAGAAAAAGAAAAAGACCAAAAACACTTGCCCCGCATGCACCGTACCGATAGCATTGCAATGCTTGTAACACCAGCTGTGGCAAGTCTACTCGGGGGCTGGCATATAGGCCTATATACTTTAAATATGCA
Organism: Diadema antillarum; assembly: GCF_040938485.1. Taxonomy (NCBI): domain Eukaryota; kingdom Metazoa; phylum Echinodermata; class Echinoidea; order Diadematoida; family Diadematidae; genus Diadema; species Diadema antillarum. Next base: position 422,107 of record NW_027271964.1, on the reverse strand, counting down.
CACACTGATGCTGAACGTTCCTTGCTATTGGGCCCTATGCTCAAATTCTTGGATCACTGCTCCTTTTTTTTTTTTTCCTGAGAGACTTGGTCTCATTTCAAAATATGTTTCAATAAAATGGTGTGTTTGAGAAGTCACACTTTCTTCTAATCAATTGCGTTATGGTTTATTTATTTATTTATTCATTTTTTTAGTTTTTGCAATCATCAGGATAATGAGAAGACCACAGAGCGCGAAATTGGCAACTCATAAAATTGTCCGATCAACTGCCATTCGGAAAAATATTTGTACACGAAAATACAAGCCTGCACAGTATGAGAGTAACACATTCTGATGACCATTCTAATCTACATACAAATGTAAATATCTTTAAAGAAAATTACTCTTTGAAAGTTTGGTACGGTTGAAGATCTTGCGGACAACAACTCAGAGCAATAAATATTCAGCGTAATTGTGCTCTCAAACCACAGCTGCAGCACACATTACATACGAGCACATTTAATATCATACAGAAACTATATTTCAAATTCAATACAAGGGTAGATGAAATAAGCAGATGCTTTGCATCAAACTACAGCTTGCTCAGAAAGGAATATGATATGTATATCTCCCTGGGGCCAACTTGGTAAAGGGATCTCTCTGAGGTGTGATAATGCTGTGGTTAAACGAGCAGGGCTGGCCACTACCCAGAGAAGACAAAATAACAGGGTGTTCAGACGCAAAAAAAAAAAAAAAAAAATGTATACTAGAACGGTATAGCTATACCAAAACGGCATAGCTATATGATGAATTTATATGTCTGAACGTTGACTAACGAAATGACATAGAGCGAAACAACGGTCATAGCATTGTTTCGAACTAGAACTTGATAATGAATCAGCATTTCATCGTGTCCATTATGCGTCTGAATGTCTGGTGACCATAGAACGGTATAACTGGGCGGGGCTTAATAGGAGCGAGCACAAAAGGTGACCTTGTACCTGGTCACTCACAACCATAATAGCATGCCCAGTGGGAAACTGCACATCCATACGACGTTTTCCAGAACGGTCAAGATTAGCGTCTGAACAGTCTGTCGGCAATACGATGATTCTTTATACGTAGTTTCTTTATCGAGTTTTGGTATAAACTGGCTTGCGTCTGAACAGGGGGAGACTAAGATGAAGAGGCTGCAAGGCTAGTTGGGGGGATCTTCATATAAGGCTTTAATAATAATGTCTGGAAGATCGGAAAGTCAATGCACTCTTGCCATTTGCTCATCTCAAGTGTTCTCCCTTCCTCACATTTTTACGCACATTTCATCATACCAACCTTTTCTCGCTGTGACGGCTTGGATATCCTCTCCTTGGGCACGATCTTGCCGGCATAGACGTAGTTTGTCTCCAAGTGGGTCAGCTCGTAGCATCTTGCAAATCCGCCCTGGAGGAGGGCAAAGGAAAAGAGGAGAGGAAAAATTAAAGAGATCAACCTCAGCTATGTCATGGGGACTGTACTACTAGATGGCATCTTGCAACAGCACTGCTATAAACATTAAAGGTCCTATTTACCTTTGGGAGCAGTGATTTAAAAATGTTCAAGATATCACTTTTGATGCATATACAATTGTATGTAGGTCAGTTGTATCACAAAACATCCTACCATACAAAATTTTTGCAATAAAGCCTAAAATATAAGGAGATATCACTATTTTTCTCATTAAACCATAACTGTAGACAGTTTAGTCTGGAAAATTTTTTATTATAACTATTGTTCACATGTTTTATATTTAACAATACTTAACATCGATTATACTGGTTCAAATTTTTACATTGGTCTTCACATCCATAACTCATATTTTAGAATTATGAATGAAGCACTAATGCTGGGTTTTTGTTTCATCTGCAAATGGTAAATTATGCCTTTAATGGTATCACCAGCGAAATACATACAGTCAGAAGTGTATGAGTCATGCCCTAATGGTATGTGTCCAGTAATCGTCTGGAAAATGTCTGGATGATGGCTTGTATAGATGTATATGTGTGTTTTTTAATCTCTTTATCATCCCAAAATTCATGACTACTACTACTAGGATATACATTACATTTCAGAAGGGGTATGAAACATTTGCCTGAAATGGTTGCAAATCAAACTGTCCACTTCATTTGCATAGGTCAGATAAACAATACAACTTTGATGGCATGCCAAAGTACAATGTGCAGAAATGAAATAGAATATTTTCAATTTCATTTCTGCAATACTCCAGTCATTTGCATCACTGGTTCTGTTTTGGCTCGATCTTAATCAAATGAAAGAAAAAACAGTCTATAGCTGTAGGATTACTGATTGAAATTCAAGCTTTATAATTCCATTTCTGAAATAACTATGAATTACCTGCAATCAAATATTCACATGATGCCAGCCATAAATGTTATTAAAAATGAGTATCTTTCATTGAACATCAGCACAATGAAACATGAAGCGTACAAAATGTATCATATTGCCTTTAAAAGAAAAAGAGACACAATGTAGATAGACAGACAGATAGATAGATAGATAGATAGATAGTATAGATAGATAGGCAGATAAATATTAAACAAATACAAGTAAAAATAAAAGTAATGATAGTGATAATGATGATAATTAATGATGATGACGATGATGATGATGACGATGATAATAATAATGATAATAATAAAAATGATGATGATGATGATAATAATAATAATAATGATGATGATAATAACAATAATAATAATAATAATAATAATAATTACAATAATAATAATGATAATAATGATAATAATAATAATAACAATAACAATAATAATTATAATAATAACAATGATAATAATAATAATAATAATAATAAGAAGAAGAAGAAGAAGAAGAAGAAGAAGAAGAAGAAGAAGAAGAAGAAGAAGAAGAAGAATGACCAAATCTATACTGGGATATCTCATTACTAATTTTCCCACTAGCAAATAAAATATGACAAGATGTCTTGATGTTTCAAACTAATGCAAACTTCTGAGCCTAAACAAATTGCAAAATTTTCGCAAACTTTTAATCTCAATCAACCCTGGAATATTCAGCCTGCACCCATAACACCTCATTTTATCATTGCTTTCATTTCATTATAGCTGTATTAAGTATGATGGTTTGTGTTTTGCCTACCATGAAGAATAACAAGGGAAGGGGGAGAATGAGGTTAAGACCCCCATTAAATAAAACCCCCTCCTCCCCCACTAGGGGGTAGGAGCCGTGCTAGCAGGAGGGGCAGCACCTTGCCTCCAGCGAAAACTCGATGGCAATTCTCCACACACATCTGTATAGGAAGGGAAATATCAGGTTCACACTGGAATCATATGGCATATCTACGTTTTTATCCAAAAGCAGCTTTAGTGTTTGGTGCATTTGAATGAACCATCTATAACATCAAACTCTCAAAGCTACAAAATGAAAAAAAAAAGATCATTCATTTATCATTTATGGTGACAAATGACATTATACATTGTACAGGAAACTGCCTAGACAATTAATCTATTCATTTGATACTTGATTCATTTTTGAGCACATTACTAGTATTTCCTTTTCTGTGCACTTAGTTTATTTTCATAATTCATCCACTCAAAGTGACTACAGATTTCAGCAAAAGTCAAGTTTTCCTCAAGGCCTTGGAATATGAGTATATTCATATCATCCCTTTACGCTGTTAAGTATAACAATTTCAGCACCAACACACAACCAAATGTACATCAATCAAATGTTTTAAGCGAGTTCTGATCCACTGGGTCTCTTCTCTCATACTCTCTATAAACAATCGAGTGAATATATTCACTCTTAAAAAGAGTGAATATAAAAAAAGAGTAAATTTAGAGTGGAATTGGAGTGAATTTTGAGTGAAAATGTTCATTTTCACTCATTTTGGAGTGACCTCAGGGATTGCTCGAAGATTTTGGAGTGATCCCTGAGGTCACTCTAAAACGAGTGAAAATTAACATTTTCACTCAAAAATCACTCCAATTTCACTCTAAATTCACTCTTTTTTATATTCACTCTTTTAAGAGTGAATATTTTCACTCGATTTTTTTTTATAGAAAGTATAGGCCTACCTGATACAATGTACACTGTAAAACCAGAAATATTTGCAGCATTAAATCTACTGGCAATCAATGCATTTAGTGAACACAAGAACTTCTTTGTGCATTTTAATTTTGCAAATTTTGGCTCATTGCAAAGTTCTCCAAAATTTCTGGTTTGAAAGTATAATGACCAGCAACCACTGAAATTGATCAGTATGGTGCATTTACACTGATGGCACAGTAATTACCTGCTCATGAAAAACTTGGTAAGTTTTCAAAATTCAAGAGAAAATCACAATTCACTGTTAAAAGGCCCTACACGCTGCAACCTGAAAACAGGCCTCATATTGACTGTGCTAGTGGCTTACACTGCATGTATGCAATATACTGTAAATCCGATATCCTTTTTTAGGTACATTAGTCATGCTACAAGTTTACGTGCACTGTGACTGCACTGCACTCTATGGTAATATTGAAAACAATGACTTCAATCACAACCAACATCAATAAAGTATTAAAGAGCAAAACTATGTTCTCACCAGTACTGGTAGAAAGAAAATAACATGAGTGCTACATTTTATATCCATAATTAACCACAACTACCATAGCTGTGATTTAGATCTTAGTAGTAATGAATCCTATGCTTGCTGGATATAAAAACTGCAGTTACAGAATCCTCAGTGGCAGAGATTTACGAGGCTTCAAAAGTACCCCACAGATAAAATTTCCTGTAGGGGACATAATTTATTGTCGTTGATGATCTGAATGATGTAGCAATTCTTGAAACAAGAAATGTTAATTACTGGGTGTTGGACTCTGGATCATAAAGTGTAATTTAGACTTCCTTGGTCTACGCATTTTGTAAACAAAATCAAAGTATTTTATATGAAGTACAATACTTTGAGTAATATTTTTTCCATTTTTTTCCACATTCGATATACTGTAAAACATGATATATTCACGGCATGAATTTTTCGCGAATTGGAGCCGACGGCCTTTTTTGCGGCATGAAATTTTCGCGAACTACCACTGGTATTCGATGCATATAGTGTACAAAAGAACTTTCGCGTGCATATTAATTTCGCGAATCTTCACGCTCGCGAAATTCGCGAAATTAAAATGCACGCGAACATTTCTCGTTTTACAGTAAACAGGCGTAATTCCCAAAAGGTAAATATAGTATAAACTAGCCAAAAATGGCTTTACATACAGTGAAGTTAAAGGAAGAAATATGTACAAGTCTGATTTTTTTCTCCACATAGTAATAGGCCTATATAACATAACAAGATACATTGTGTTTTGATTATCAAAAGCTCAAGTAAATGGCTACTGTAGTAGACATCCTTGAAGGAAGCTTTTTTATCTATATTCAAGATTTTCTTTTTTTTTTGTAGGTTTCTTTGTTCTCTGATTGAGGGGAGAGGATTACTTTGAGTCACTTCTCACTTTCGGAGTCTTGTCACACTTGTCTTACAGTAGCCTGTGAGCTGCACCGGTAACTTTCATTTTCTATGTAATTAGAAACAGTCATAGATCATTAAAAGTTTGGCCAGTTTTCTATAAGACTGCTCCATGGTATGGAAACATATGGTTACGTTGCTGAGGTACCACAACTTACGTGGTTGTGAAGGCATTAAAAATTTGCCCCCACCTAATCCCTCACACAAGCCAACCTCAGTCAGAGGCTATCTCCCCCCCCCCCCCCCCCCATGTATCATACCCTCCAAGCAAACTGACCAGGGATAGTTGCTATTGCAACTGTTGCTATGCACTCCTGCAAAGCCAATGACCATTGGAGGCACTCCATTGGCACAAGTTATGAATCATCTTGAATCAGTCGTTAACACAGACACAGGTTGGCTTGCTGATGATTTGTCTGAATTGTGTATGTCAGTGCTGTCGGTTATAAAGCTCGATTCTCATCTCATACCGGTCTGTACATAGAGGGGCCCCAAGTTCCATTAAAACAAATATAAGATCCCTATGACCAAGATGACACATATATATGTGAGGTCGTATTTGTGCTACAAGGTGAGGTGCCTCATATGGACAGACCACAGACCTTGGAAAGAACAAAAGAAACTGACAACATTGATTTTCATTTCTACTTTTCAAAAAGAAAGTTAAAGGTCAGAATGGTGGAAGAAATACATCAATACACGCACTGTATACATACTTGCCCGGCCTATTAAAGTCATGACCTTATGCCTGTAAGGTGTACAGTGCTGCACACTGACTTGGCTACACTGTAGTGGTCATGACAGAATCTTTGCATATCACAGCAAATACAGTCTAAGAAACAAAACATGCATATTTAGAGGGATAACCACAGCACATGGTTATAGTCATTTTAATATGTGTTATCACTTCCTCGACCTGCCCCCCTAAAAGCCCCCTCCCTACCCCTTGATATACCATCCTCTTCCTTCCACCTTTTTCTCTTCTCCCTCAAACTTTTCGATAGTTGCCTTGTCCATTCTTTCATCCCTTTCTCCCATTTCTCACCCCATAGATGTGCCCCTACACACACCTTATGACACTCTCTGACTTTGGCGATGCGATCACACTAGCAGCTTGGGGTAAATTGGCAATTTCAAAAGTGTTTGGGTATAGTTTGTAGCAGCAAACAGAACAAATACTAATTTTTTTCCACCACCATTTCACTAAAGTTATCTACTCTACTTGAAAGAAAAATGGAAGATACCCATGAACGGGTTGACTATGAGGTAAACGCATGTACACATGTACATGTATAATGTATTTGCACGGGTGCAACTAAGTGCGCTGCATGATAACAAAAGGAACTGTGGTGTATTAGTAGTTACAGCAGAATAGGATGTCTCATTCTCCCCAAAAAACAGACAGACAGACAGACAGACAGACAGACAGACAGACAGACAAATGAACTGACAGACAGACAGATAGACTGAATGGGGATATGTCAGTTACTGTTTCACAAACATGGAGCACAACCTGCTGATTATTTGACGAATATCTACTATCTAAGTACTTAGCAGGTGTTCTTCGAGCCAACATGAAGAACTCGTACGGATGTGGGGATATATTCATGGGGTCGCTCACGATTAGAATACATAGCTAACATGATAGGGCAACTGTCCACATTCTTCAAGTTTGAGGCAAATAATTTTTGCATTCCGCTGCATTTCACAGGCCATCCAAAACTTCTCCAGTCACCTGTAATTTCCTCCGCAGCCTGTGACTGGCCGTGGCCGGGGTCATGTTGGGGCCACAGTCGTCACATATTCGGGAGCGGTGGAGGAGCTTGGAGAAGGGATTCACGGATTGAGGACCACGGGTAAGGGGGAATCATTGGTGAGTGTCTGTATTACCTCAGGCAAAATGAGGGACTCTGATGGGAAGACAGACTCTGCCTTGCTCTATTAACAGCCCATTCCATATGGGAACCTGGTGGTCTGTATATTAAGTCTATGGGGATTTCAGAATTCAGTATTGAATGGGTTAATACACACAAGTCTGCTTCTGCCAAATGTATGTCTCATGAATTAAGAGATGCTTTTAAATTAAAGGCATTATTTACCGTTTGCAGATAAAACAAAAACCTAGCTTTAGTGCTTAAAAATAGTTCTGAAATGTGAGTTAGGGATGGAAACAACCAGCGTAAAAAAGTTAATCAATATGATCAATGTTAAGTATTGATACAAAATGTGAACAATAGTTATAATAAAATTGTTTGTAGACTAAAACGTCTACTGTTATGGTTTAGTGAGAAAAAACAGTGATATCTCCTCATATCTTTAGGCTTTATTGCAAAATTTTTATATTGTAGGATGTTTTGTGATACACCTGACCTACACATATGCATCAAATGTGATATCTTAAATATTGTTTAAATCACTGCTCCCAATGGTAAACAGTGCCTTTAATGCGGTATTATCAGACCAAAATGAAATACAGTGTGTAAGAATGTCAGGAAGATAGAATGTGCATGGTCTTTGAGTAAATTGGCAACAATAACAAATGGGAGGAGAGGGAGGAGGGGGAATCCATTTGTATGAATTTCAGAACTTGTACATAATCAGGTAAAGTTTATTATTAAGGACTCGGTAACATGAGGATTTAAGGGTGACCCATCGAATTGATCTTTATCCTCTGCACGCCGGGGTACATTAAAAAAACACAAATAGCACCTGTAAGCAAATATGCGCATTGAAGCATACAATGTATGCTAATTCTAATGTTCGACTCCAATCAAGATTTTTTGGCTATGTGTGTATGGGGATTCCAAAATATTTGTATATTCTTGGTCTGTGTTTGTCATCTTCCCCCTGTTTTAAACCCATTTAACCAACTGAAGACTAGTCCCAGTACTTGGGCAGGTGTCTAGGGGAAATGCGTGTGGTAGCAAAATCAGCCCGTCTTCTACAGATTAATACCAAGGAGCTTCAATCCTTGTTAATACCCACCATCAAAACGCATTTGCAAAGGCCTTTCAGATGGCCTTTCTCGAGTTGTCGCATTCATCATCTCTTCCGCCAGTCGAAAGGAACTCCTTGTTTAAACTGTGTAAAGTCTATTGCACTGTTTGACCTGAGGAGCAGAGATCATGCATGCAGTTGGCAAGGGTAGATCCGAGATATAAATGCGTTTCAAACCCATTTTGTGTTTATCATCTCCACAGAAATGTGATTCTGGCTCAACAAATTCAGAGATCAAACTTTTTTCAGTGTATCAGAAAGGTGTTTCACACCTCATAATCAAAACAGCTTTGCATTTATTAACTGCCAAAATCTCTCCAAAAGTTATCTGGAAAACGTAATTCTAGGAGTGACCTTCAGGCCCCATAGACTCAGTGTGGGCCAGCGGAGCGGTTGAGAAAAAGTGTCGCGTGACTGAAAGGCCTATTCTATGCCAGAAGTGAGCTGAAACGCTCCCCAAGTTGGGTCAACCTTCCCATTGCATGGTATACTGTATCCCTATGCTAGCGTGTCCTTTAAAATGAGAAATACCGTATGCCAAGAGCTGTGCTGACCCATATACATGTAATGTCATGAATAAAAATGTGAGTGAGTCAAGATAATGATTCGCTGATTTTCAGCCATCCTGTTCTAACTGCTTTTACCTTTGTACCCAAATCTGTATAAATTAATACTACTATACAAAAGTTAAAAATCATTTATCTTTTTTTTTCTTCAAATGGTAACATGTTATTAAAAATCCCCAATGAAGTGGAAAATACAAAGTATTCTATGATAATCTGTCACTCTCCCTTCCAACGCTCCTCCTGTTTTCTGTGTCTGTACCTCTGTCTAATCTCCCTCTCGCTCTCTCTCCGCAGTTTGCTTTGCCGATAGTTCCCCATGGTGAGTCATCAGTGACAGGTTTGAAACGCAGGAAACTGGGAAATTGGGGGCTGCAAAAGGGGGGGGGATGTCTCGAGCAGGAACAGGCACGTGGGTATGAGAAGGGCATGATACACACACACACACACACACACAGACACACAGACACACATAACACACCATAAACGAGATCTTTGCAGGAGATAAAACTGCTAGGAATGTCTAATAGCCATCGCCTGCTACCTGCTATATACACAGGCTTTCGCATGTTTAAGCGCCGAAATGCATTTGAGCGTGGCCAGCAAACTCTAGACGGTTCTCGGTGCTCCTCCGGACATAAACACACAAGGATCTAATTAAGCTAAGATCTTGCACAAGATAAACAGTGCATGACGAACATTTTGTATATCAATTAGAGTTTTACTGGTCTGAAAAGCTGACACTTCAGATAACTTCACTCACTGTTTGCACAGCCTTAAGTTCTTCTCATACACATAATAATCAACAAAATATGTTCACATAAGCACACAGTCTTTGAGCATACTGTATGTGCATGATCATACAGGGAGGTTGACAAACATTCTCCACAAACTATATATCGATGGAAAAATATACAACGTACGTGGACAGATTATTAGACAGATGGATGTGGACATTGGTAAATAGATAAATAATTGATAGACAGACAGATAGATTAACAGGTAGATGGATAAATAGATTGATGGATAGATAGATTGACTGATTGATAGATGGATAGATAGGTACATAGAGGGATAGATAGACCAGAAAAAAAATGCACAATTTTTACAGCAATATGCGTGAATGATGAAACAGCTTCAGTGCTCATATGTGACCCTGCACCACAAAACAAACAAAAAGTCGCCAGACATGAATTTTTAGTTAAGACTACATTCTGAAAGAGCAGACTGTAAGCTTTAAAATGATGTATAACTCCAAAATGGACTCTCCTAACCTATCTACACGTAAATATTGGAAAGAAAGCACAAACTCAGGAAAAGTGTGAACTTTACAAGGTTTTTAAAAAATGAAGAAGGGACTCTAAAGACACACCTAATCACACTATTCTACCAAAACTGTTCGAGATAAACTGCTAAAAAATACACTTTCCCGCCCGTTTATGACCCCAAATTTTAGCATAATGTAAAAGAAGACTTGCTCTTTCAGAAAACATGAAAAAGTCGAGATCGGCTAGGTTGACCCATTTCACTTATTTTCAGTCCTGACGCAAAATCAGTGTGTGCGACTTTTTGTTCGTTTTGTGATGCACGGTCACATATTATAATGTAAGCATGAAGCAGATTTGCTTGAAACTCAATATATGCCACGTTTCATGAGAGAGCTCTGTCTTTTCCACCAGTTTTACAATTCTGATTCAGCCATCTTCCGGTAAATATTTTCCCTTTTCTCCCAAGTTTTAAAATAGCATCTATAGATTCCTCTTTTCTAAATAAACAGTGGCTATTGTGAATGTGTGTATGAAACTTTATACTTGCTCTGCTCGTAGACATTCTTGTATGGTTTGTGCTCAGTCAATAATGACAAACATTAGAGTTTGATAAGATCAAAAGACTTAGAAAACATCCACACCCCCTCTACAATCTACTTGATAGGGGTTGAAAATAAAACCGAAAGTACAGTGATCAAGATGGGGCAAGAAAACATAATTTTGATGTGACCCGTGCCCGATAACTTCTGAACCCATGATGATATTGTTATTCTAGTCATACTCTAAAGCGATAGGAGTATCTTTCAGTGTGAAAACTGAGATAACATATTTGAGCCTTACTGTATTGTTGAGCAAGAAAGGCATGCATACACGAAGGTACCATACTGTTGTGTTATCTGAGAACTTTTCTTTGATACGAGTTACAAATACCTAACATACGAATGAATAATATGAGTAAACAGAAGTCAATCATGAAAAAGAAATGGATGTTTGTCTTACACTTGTGTGGAACATACTGTAATCTGCAATTGACAGAACTGAGTAATGATTAAACTATTAAGACCGACATTACGTAGGTTTTATAATATAATTGAATCATAATTTTGTTAGGCTCAGAAACTATAGCTGTATGTCTATAATATATTCTGCTGTGCTGTAAGAACTCCATAATGCTACTCTGCTGCACTGAACTAAATGAATTAAATCAGGAAATATTGAATATCAAATCCATGAAACATGTTTGTTTTCTCCATTTTTCATTCATGTCGTAGCACATACCTTTTCAGGTAAATCTTCCCAGTGATAAACTGACAATGTGTCACATTTCATCACCACGAGACCCCATGGTGGTCTCTTGCATTCGATTATCTCTCATCTTACTGGAAAAATACCTAAACTATATCTTGTTTACATGTTTTGTTGTTTATTGTACAATAATATTACTTATCAAAAGCTTATCTGTTTGTTTATTGTTTTCCTACAATTTCAATCATTGCATTTGTCAATCTTTGTGTCTTTGAAATTTGTGTTGAATTTGTATCTGATTTAATGCAAAAATGAACCAAGCCATGTAACGGAAGACTCTGAATAATGTATGCATCTCTCTTGATTTTTTCTCTCCACAGTGCACAGACATTTTTCTCACAGTCCTAATATTTTTCTATGAACGAACCTTGTGACAATGTGTTATCGTGTTACGGTTTCATTGTGTGCATTGTTTCCAAGGAATTTGTGTCGATTCTTCCCTCTTCAAGATCCCACATTTCTCAGGTAAGGACTGCAAGTTCAAAGTGATATTTTACATTTGCCTATCCACTGAATCATGTACACTGTAGTTCTCAGATTTTTTTTTTTTTTTTTTTTTTTTTTTGGGGGGGGGGGGGGGGTCTTGTCTTTTGTTGTCCTTTATTCTTAAGCCGTAAGGGGCATCTCTCCTAACTTGTGTAAACACTATTCAACTTCCCATCAAACTCCTTTAATATGCACATCAAGTCAAGTGGCAGACAGTTATAGCATAATAATAGTATATCAATTGCAATGTGCAGCTCAAATTGAAGTCCCATTAAATGTTGGCAATGTTCCATGCATTTCCTCCTTATTTATTGCACTTGAATACAAAAAAAAAATACAAATATCATGAACTTTCCAGACATTGATAGCAGGAAGTGAGGCAGTTGGTGAAGTGTATCACTTTTCAGTATGAAATGAACAAAACAGGCAAAATCGTACACTTGTATGTTGTGACATACAGCTGTACATTGTACATTCATCCACTACAGAACAAACAATTCCAATTGCTACACGTATCTTGTAATTGTAACAACATCTTGTTGCAAAATGAGAGCTTTCAACTGTTCTAAAAGACTACAAAAAAGTAAATTATAATGGTATGCTTAACAATCTACACATAGGGCCTATGCGTGACAGAAATGTGCCGGCTTTCACAGAGACTGGATTTTATTGCATTGCTGTGGTCACCATCTCAAACCGATTTAGTTTATTTGAGTTTTGTCAACAATTGACACCTGGCAACAAAATAAGAGACAACAGTCGCTAACACAAAACTACAACCACAGACAAAGAAAAGACATACCAAAGCATTTGAATAGGCCCTACATCCAAATATTTTATGTATTATATGATTTATGTATAGAACACTGCCTAGTCATGCATGCATCAAGTTTTTGTTTGCTAACAATCTGATGACGTCCAACAGAAGGAATGATCAACGTACCGACAGTTCATTGAACCCACTCATGCGGGACGTCATGTTTCCGGCGGCAGCGGGCCGCCTACTGTCCCCGACTATTTACATTGTACTCGAGAGCACAGTTAGATACCATGCACCAGTAATGGGCCTTTTGTGAGCTACCTGGAAAGGCACGTGTTTACACACAGCTGGAGATAGAGAGGCAGTCATTCTACAAGTGGAGATGAGGTTGCCACTCTCCCCCTTTGTCTGTCCTGCTGTACAGTACAACTCCACAGCAATTTCCCGCCAAATTTCAGCTGGAATCAATCTCTTCTTACTAGCATGGCATAGCATCCAGAATCGCAGTACAATAAACCAATTCTGCATATAGGGGGCTTCATGTGGGCTAGATGGCAGGAATGAAATGATGGATTGTAAATGAGTAGTGGTAAAACTAAAAATACAGTATGTATTTTCCTTGCAGGTAATTCTCAAATGGTACAATTACATGTAGCTAGGCATTATCACGTGGCATCACTAACAATATCAAATTCATACATAAGTGTAGCAAAATTTACAGATGGTATGGTGGGAATTGCCGCAGAAGAGTTAAAATACCTACATGTACTGTCAAAAGGTAATTAAATTTACTTCTTTGTATGATGATAGTAAGTAGTATAAGATAATGCCTTCTATCCTTCATATTTCCGCAAAGTGATTATGACATGATTGATGCAAGAAATCTCACTAAGCAGATAGGCCGACTTTATTGACGTAAAGATAGCTATGGAAATTATGTAGACAAGCAGATTTTTGGACAAAACAGACATTACCAGCACTTGCACATAATATTGCTAGAATATTGCTGTGATCTACAGTACAAATATGCACACCATTGTGCTAAGGTCACACTCCATAATGGCCTTGTAATGTGCAAAAGGCTAGCGCAAGAAAGGTAATTAGGTACTGCATAATAGATAACAGCAGGTACAAATTGTAGGCCTACCCTTACCTTTGGCTGGCATATTTACAATCTATTATGCAGGCATTAGAATGTCTATTTCAGTCTGAATGTGGTGGGGGGGGGGAGGAGGGAGGTCAAATGTATGTGTAGGCCTACTTCCTAAAGCTCAATAATATCCTTCATGTATACAGTTTTACATTTTTAAAACTATATTCAATATCTTGGAATTTCTATTTATCACATTCAAGGTGATCTTGTATATAATCTCATTTCCCAAAGTAGATTGCATAATACACCATTGAGGGAGAGGGAAACTGCATACTAGTGTTAATTGTCACTGATTTCATTTTAGTGGACTCCCCTACTCCAAATGTAGTGATGGGATGATATCCAGACATATGTTCTCTTTCATTCATTATGCATGAAATAATGAGTACAATGAGAAAACATGAACTGTGAGCTTTATAGTCTTCACCAGTTGGTGTAGAGCTTAAATATGGACGATAGGCACAGTGAAAGCCAGTAAAAATATTGAGACAAACAGGAAGTTCATGTGCCTTTTTTATTTTAATCAGACATGAGAATATGAACATGTGATTTTGTTGTTTTCAATGTGGTTATGTCTTTGTTTGCAACACACGCAATCCAAAAAACTGCTAACTCTTCTGTGTGAACAGGTCTTTCATCTTGAACTTTTGAAGTTTTTCCTTATCTGCTTTTGCCAATGCACTGTGTATCCCTACTTTCATGGACTTGCTCCAAGTGAGCGATGAAGGAAAAGTATTAAATTTCCCCTCTGATAACAGAACACTGCAGAGAGTGAGTGAAATATTGTGTAGGTGTGCCTCCAGTGACAGAAGTGAGAAAAAGTCTAAGGAGTTACTGTATTCATGGGGCATAAGAGCCCTGGAGAACTTTCTTATTTGACTCTACATTAAAAAAACAACTTGATTGTGGCAATGACCCATGACCTTTTACTGACCTTAAATAAACAGGTCAGTCCACCCAATGCCTCCACTCAGGGAAGGGAAAACAGGTAACAGGTGCCTTCCCCTCCCCACCATTCTTCCCCACATATTCCAGCTCCTTAAAATTTCCTTCTCAAGCTACATTCAAAGCCTTCAGTATCATCATATACCATAGCCCCTGCAGTGATTGTCAAACCTCAACGAACCCCTTGCCTCAAATCTAGAGAGAGCCATGAATGGAAGTGTTGTCAAAGATGGTCATTTTGGTGCATTTTCCAGTTAAATTTCTTCCGAAAGACTGAAACTAGTAGGTGCAAAGTAAAGCTGCTGACCAGTATTCTTTGACAAATCCCCTAATCTACTGTGAAGAAAAAATTGATATTTGTCGCATAACTTCCACTTGTATGCCCTGTGCAGAGCTCTACTGAGCTAGTCCACCAGGCTATTACCCTACTGTACTTCGCATGCAACAGACTCTCAAACCAATATAACAACTACAAATGTAGCACAAACTTTGCAAATTATTTTTTTCCACAGTTATAACCTTGCAATTTCTTGTTACAATGTGAATGAATGCTTTCAAACAAAGCAAAGATAACTGCCATAAATATATCTCTATAATGGGGTTCACACTTATGCGAATTAGCAGGATGCAAATCTTGAGATTTGCATTACGATCACAATCTTGATATTTTTGCATGACGTCATGTGGACACAAAAATCCCACCACTTATCAGTAGTGTGATCAGCATCGCGATACTAATCCTAAGCAATCTTTTGGTCCATATCACAATAAGTGTTGGTTGATTGAATGTACAGTATTTTATCCATTTTGGCTTGAGGGCTCCAGCCACAAGCACAAATTTGCTTCTTAGGAGTCCTGGCATGTATCTGTTTCTTTGTAATGACCTGCATGTTGTATATTGTTTTATATTTTGCCAAATAAATGAAATGAAATGAAATTATTTCTGAATTAGGGTGCTAATTTGCCATGCGGTGAGCATGTGAATCCTGGACCAAATAATCTCAAGATTTTGTATCCCATCCTTCAAAGCGCACATCACCACAGGGTGCGCACCACATCACTGCGATGCACAAGAACAATAGATTTACTGATTTATCAAGCAGCTCATTAGCGGGTTATTTCTGTCCATGTGAATGCTTGCAAAAAATCACGAGATTTGGAGAGCGATTGTTATCCTACTATTTCTGACCATGTGAATGCTTGCAAAATAACTCAAGATTTGGAGCGCAATCATTATCATGCTATTTTGTGCTTATGTGAATGCGGCTAATATGAAACAGCCCATTGATGAGGACAAAAAGCAACATAGTTTTACCAGCATATCATAAACTTACAGACACCCTGGCATCCCTCTCTAAGTTTCTTATCTAACTGGCTTTAATAGAAATTAAAGAATCCTGTGCACACATCACCAGTGAGAATATATTTCTGTTAAACCAGTGATTAGCATTGTCCATCTATTTCCTGTTTTCCTGACTCTTTTTATGATTAAAAAAACTGAACAGAACAGAAAGTTCTATAGTATCTTCCATACAGGCAGGGTTGTTTTTTTTTTTGTTGTTGTTCACAGGCAATGCTGTAAGCCACATCAATTGAAAGAGAGAAAGAAAATAGAGTCAAATCTAAACTATTGTCATCACCACAATACTTCTTTAACAAATTGCACTAACATCAGATACGAGGTACAAAGAAGTTCATCATTTTGAAGCAAACACCCTATACCCCTTAAAAAAAAAAAAAATCGCTAAACAAATTGGTATATTGCCCCTCTTTGAAGCCGATGTTACAAGGAAACCAAGTAGGCCTATACACGTCATCACCGCTCCTTCTTTCCTTTGTGTTTACTGTCTATATATACAAATGAATCTCTTACTGGTTTCGGCAGTCAAACTCAAAGCACCCGCGTAAAGCGTACACAACGACGCCAGTCATTTGTAAAGTTCCTCCTTCGATCCCTTTTTTACGAGCTCTAATCGCTTTTGTCGTCCAGTAAGAGCGCCAATTACTCATGCCTCTTCTGAAGTGAATAGAGTAAATAATACCAGTTCTTGTAGCAATAGGATTACCGGCAATGATGGTCCTAGTATCCACCCTTCAGTGAACACAGCCCAGAGAAAGACAGAGAAATGAGAGCAAAAGAGGGAAAAAAGGGAAACTGGACCATGATACGCACAAAGAATAAAAAGGGCCTCATCAATTCTCGCCATTCGAGAAAACAGGAAACAGCCGTCACTCAAAGAATCTTCGTCTTTTCCTTTTATCCATTGGCTCTTTGTGCGATTTCAATATGAAATCGCACGCTGAATGGATGCCAATGTACAATGTGACAGCTAAAAATTCATAGTGTCTGTTCGATCACACATGGAGGGACTCATCAGAGGCAAAGTTTGAATGATGGGTGTAATCCAATTTGGATGATTCGACAGCAGAAAGACGGGCAGCGACAGACGGGGAAACATCCTAATTGAATTTCATTGACTGTATCCAATCATGATGACATAGGCATAACTGTTATATTGAATGTAATGACAAATAATTCCGATGTACTACAAAGACTACCATGAGACAAAAAAAAAAAGAGAGAAAGAGAGAGACAATTATTGTCTCTCACTGATTCACTGCAAATCAAGGGCCAGTATTAGAGTTCTGAGCACAATTGTAGATTTACATGCAGTTTGATTGTGTAGCATTTCTATTTTCCTGAAAAAGTTGATCAATAATTGAGTTCTAAATGAACAACTCCACATGTTATTGCCTACCATGACACAACAGTGCTGTATATATCTTCAAAGTTGAAACTTGCTCAAATTAAACTTTACCCTGAATTTAAGGATAATTTTTCTCACTCCATCACAGAGGCTCTCAATTACGAATTTGACAATTTGTAAAATTATCTTTTGAGTACCAGTTCCTGGATATTTCCACTCAAGAAATATAATATATTGCATGGTGAATAGTATACAGTATTCATTTTCTTTTTCACATCAAAGGAAAGCAGAGCATAAAAGCAGTATTGTGCTTCCAAACATAACACGTCGATTGGGCCTTCAGGTTCAACATTTATGACTACAATAGTTTCAAAACAACAACATTTCTGAAAGTGCATCACACTCAGCTTCGGTTTATTTTAGTCTGAGAGGGCTATGAACTTTCATTCAGATAAGGAGTCATTACAATCTGTAGGCTCTTTTAATATTTACAACTGATTTGTGAGGAGTTTGCAAACAACTGAGGCAAAGCCGAGGGCAATCTGGGTCAACGTTTAAGCATTGTCTTGAGATATTCTAGGGACCAGCCGCACAGAGCAGGTCAGGTACGAGTTTCCTCCTGTTATCCTCCTATCATCCCAGGGTCTTAATTGTCCCCAGGGTATGTGCATATGTAATCTAATATTTAACCATCATTTTATAAGCATCATTTAAACAAAAACAAAATAGAGCGGATAAAAGAATATTGCAAGTAAAAAAATAACCACGTTGGGAGAAGCTGCACAAAAGTTGCTGCTTCCTTCACTCCTATGTACTCAACACTCTTAACTCTCTTTTGGTGACAAAAAAGACAGAAGTGAAAGCTCAAAAGGTACAATGCAGTACGTTGTCTCTCAAATGCAAACACTTGAAAAACCACAAATGAAATCGTCCTACTTTTCACTTTCAGCTATCAGAGAAGAAAATAAAAAGTGACAATAGACCATTCAACATGCAAATTTCTTCCCAAAGCTTGCACTGTACAATGAGGGTATCACCGAGTGTTAAAATAATTCGCAACTGCGCAGGCTATAATTGGCTTGTGACAGGCCTGAACTGTGCATGACTCATCCTGGCATTTATAACTTCAGGGAAACATGGGCATAGTGTGGTAGTAGGCAGGATTTTCTCCTTGCCTTGGATGTCTGCTAACAGAAACTGCAGAGCTACTTTTAATACAAAGTTTGTGCAGAACGGATCGGAAACAACATTTCCACATCTATCCCTCCTTGTAGCAGAACATGGTGAACCAAGAGAGAATCCACAAGCCAGATAAAATTCTACCCTCATTCTCTGAAGGCAATTCCAAACACTAGACTTTCCTATGTAATATGATGCATTCTCCAACATACCTTCCCTGTACATATACAGGATATACAGTGATGGATCCAGAGGGGGGCACACCGGGCATGTGCCCCCTCTTTTTTTTCTGTTAAATCAAAAGAAATTAAAGGAAAAAATAATGGGGGGGGGGGGCATGTGCGCTCCCCTTTGATTTTGTAAAGGCACCTCCCCTTTACGGAATTCCTGGATCCGCCCCTGCATATACGGCATACCACTCAAAACAGCCGTGTAGTCTATCATTCTCCCTTCCAAAGAGGAATTTAATACACAAAACAATTCCATACCACACTGAGAACAAATGGACAGGATTCAAAAAGTGTAAAGCTGTAATTTAATCTAAGAAATTATTTTCATGTTTTCATTCTCATTCAATACCACCTGCTCTTGCTCCTTTTAATCATACCTTAATGATTGTTCATTGGAGTCTCCTGATGAATTTAAAGAAATCAAATTGGCATACACAGCATTCTTACTACTCAGTAAAAATCTGCTGCAAAGTGCCAAAAGATCTCAAAAGTAAATCTTTGAATACTAAATGACTTTTTGCTTCGTTGTTAAAATGATGCCCACTTCTACTGTTTGGGGTTGGGGGGAAGGGGAATGGGGGGGGGGGGAGGAAAGGGAAAAGGATGATATCAGCACTCAAAGCCTGGCGGACACAGTGCTCCCCTGAAAAAGCACACTTTGTGAATGACTGATCCCCCCCCCCCTTAAAACTTCTTGTCAAATAACAGGAAATTGACTAATGGTCTCACACCCAGGTTGTAGCATAATACACTAAACTTCATTTACACTAGCATATTGGAGGGTACATCATTTCGATGTACCACAAGGGCAGGAGATTGTGTTTGTGTGTGTGTGTTGGGGGTGGGGTACTAATGGCAAGGTATAGTTTAGATGTACTTCCAGGCTGAAATACTTTCTTCTGTCGTTCAGGATTGCATACAAACTTTAAAAAAAAAATTGAGTCTAGTTCCCTGGTGCTCTGAAAAACAAAAACACTATGCAAGATTGATTGAATAATGACACATAAATGTTTCAAAACTTTACAGTCATTTGACACTGAAATACATTGCAGTATTATAAAATTGAAAAAAAAAATATGATTGAGACTATACCATATGGAGTATGAAAATACATGGGTTGTATCCCCTCCCTAAACACACCTTTTTTTGATAGTGATGTGTGGATTTCAGTGGACCTGGGGAAGAGCCACCAAATCTCACATATTTTTTGCATAAATCCTCTTTGCTTCACTTCAGTTTCACACAGAAATCGTAGCTCAAAAGATGCATGTTAGTACCAAAATCCTTTGTGCATTGGGGCACGTTTTGACTTGAATTAAAAATACGACACACGCATCAAGAGTTGAGGCACTGGGAAGTGTAGATGGGAACCTTCGCTAATTATAGCGCAGGGTTGACCTGACAACAAGATGCACGGAGGAACCGCTGTTTCTGTACCATTATCGCTGTCATCCTAACGCTCCACTTTTAGGCATCCTGCCTAAAAAGAACCGCTCGACTGGGGGAGATATTTAAGGCTTGCCGTTGAGTCACTCTGGCTAGCAGTTTAAAAATAGATGCCCCCTCATACATCTCCTTGTCAAAGGAAACATTAAAAGAAGAGACCAAAAGAAAGAGAGAAAACCTTCCCAGATAAATTTGTCTCATATAATGTGAATAAAGATCATATGACTGCAATTTAGGGGGATGTGGTTTCAGGCAATACCCTGCTCTATCAGGCAGCAGGGGGACACTAATCATTTTTAAGCCAGTTAAGTGCACCATCCAGAAGTCTGGAAGTTCCCGACACACTGCTACATTACTCCAAGAGTCCCTGACCTGCTACTTACAGGGACAAAAGGGTTAAAGGCATAATTTACAATTTGCAGATTAAAAAAAAACCTAGCATAAGTGCTTCAAAAGAGTTCTTAAATGTGAGTTAGAGATAGAAACAACTCATTGAATGTAAAAATTTGAACCAGTGTATAATCAATGTTAAGTATTCAGACAGATGGAATCTATTGAAAAATATATGAAGCGAATCATTGAAATTTCTGATATACCCCTACACCTGTATGCACAAACTCCTAAAATCCACTTGAAAAGTTTATATCCTATATGTGCATTGACAGTCAGGCATCACAGTGTGTACGGCTTCTCGAAGCTTTGCCCTGCAGGAGCCCATAATGAAACAGGAAAAGACTACAGGTTCCTGATTGGGGCCACAACTGTAGTTAATAACTTTGCAAAGACTTTATAATAATAGTAACAGCTGGAGGAACAGGCGGAAATCTTGACAGGTGATAAAGGCCCCTAGCTTAGGTATTTGCTATCAGAGTGAGGTACTGCAATATCAACCAACAGGGTACTGGTTCTCAAAACTATTTTTCCCTGCTTACCTTTCCAAGGAGCCGTCCCCTGCGGTACCTGTCCCCTGTCTCTGGGTCCACGATCACAGCAGGTAGCTCTGGCAGCTTGCTGGCAGTGGGGGTGGACTTGGGCGCCCGGGCAGGTGGGATCGGTGGTTTCACGCCCCCTTCTCCGGGCCTGGGGGGCATGCTCGGGGGTGGCGTGGACGGGTATGTTCCTGCCACCGGCGTTTGCGGGGATGGAGGCGGGGTGGCGCGGGGGCTACCGCTGTCGGGCGTGGCAAGACCGGATTTCATCTGGAGCTGGTCCATGATGGTCCACTTAGCATCCTTGTGGGGACCTGCCATGTGGGAGAGTTGGGAGCGAGTTAATGGCATGGCAGTCACAGTGTAAGTCCAGAGATGAAGTTGCAACTAATCAGATATCACACTAACTATTACACAAACTAAATAATTACGCAACAGCTATGCAGAGGTCGTGTCAGGCTTGGGGGGCAGCTCAAGGGTACAGTGCCAAGTGAAAGGAAATGTAGAGTTAACCCAGAAATAAGGGACAGAATACAAGCATCTACACTGACATTCACACTTCGTTAGTCACTGATGGGCAACTGCTGGATTCTGGTCAGACTGCGGCTGATAACCATCGAGGTATCACTTCCTGACAGCTCTATGCCGTCCGCATCGAAACTTAAAAATAGCGCCGCTATGATGTATTGACATCGTCAACTTTCTGTCCAGGCAAGTTGTACAAAGCATACTGTAACATCACAGATTTGAATCAAACAGTGTAAAATCCAGTTCTAAAATCCAACTTTACATTTCATTTTGTTTTCAATTCACGCCATATACTTTTCACATAATTTTCATGGCTTACACCACAGAAGTCACAGTGGCAGTAATAAAATCTTCAAAAACATGATTATTGTATGTATAATAGATCACAACATGGACTTGAACTTAAACAGAGTGCTAGTATGTAGGCCTACTTAGCTCAAGACTCACATTTTATGTCACAATTTTTTTATTCTCACTTTCTGATCATGCAATCAATCAATTTTAAGAGAAACTACCCATGTGGCTAGCCTTTTGTCAAGGCCCTCTCACTGTAATGGGCGATCTCTTTTTGAGATCTGCTTCATGCATTATTATTCATGACACGTGAACCCTACTGAATATTCATATGAACGGGTTCCGGTCGACCAATGGAATGGCGCGCTCCCCACATCTTCAGCCTTGGTGTTGTCATGCCTATTCGCATGCATTACTGACCACCTGCGGAGGTCTGTGGCGTGCATTCGCTGTGTTCAAATCGGGTTCAAGCAGACAGACACGCTGATTGGTCGACTTTTGCTCCCAAAATCGGTAATTCAAAGGGCTAACAAAAGGATGCGAAGCAGATATCAAAAGGCCCTCGCGAAACCCCACTCAGCTGGGCTCTCTTCACCATATAGCGAGAGGGCCTTGACAAAAGGCTATATACCATGTGGTTTGAGTCTGACCCATCGCAAGTCAATGAAAGTGAATTTTGTTGGGTCTGTTGCTGAATTTATAGATTATAAATATGCATACAGCATTCTACTGCACTTATATATCAATAAAGTGCAGAATCAGCCCATACAGTAAAATACCGTAAAAGTGGAAATTTTCTCTCTTTTTTTTTTATAGTGTTCAGCCATGTAAAATCAATTTTGTGTGTTTAGATTCTGCAGCATCAGAGAGATAAAACATCATATTTTTGCATTACTTTCACAGTGCGTGAGTTGAGCACAAAATTTCCCTCAATGGGTTTTTGTAACAGCATATGGTCCGAAACCTACATTGTGTGTACATACAATTGTACGCTGTAGGCAGATCAATAATCTCACAGAGGTCCAATGTTCAGTCTAGACAGCTTCTTTGTGCACTTCTTCCCTAACACTGTCCTTTTTGTCTAATTTCTTAAAGGACAAGTTTACCTTCATAGACATGTGGGTTGAGTGAATGCAGCAATATTTAAGTAGAACACATCAGTGAGAGTTTGAGCAAAATCGGACAATCCGTTAAAAAGTTATGAATTTTTTAAGTTTCTCCTCAGTCGAGGCTGGATGAAAAGACTACTATAGCTTGTGATGTCACATAAGTACAACAACATAAAGAAAAAATAAAGAAAATTCAACATATTTCCATTTTTCTCGCATAAGAAAAGAACACTTAACTTCTCTCTTTCAGAAGGCAGGGGGAATAATATCACCCTTAACATATGTCAGTAGCAAGTCGAAGAAATGTGCACTTTATTCAAAAAGTAAAGTTTTGTGAAATTCTCTTTTTATTTTCTTTATATAGTTGTACGCATGTGACATCATACACTGTAGTAGTCTTCTCTTCCAGCAGTGACTGCGCAGATACTTAAAATATTTGTAACTTTTGAACGGATTGTCCAATTTTCCTCAAACTTTCACTCATTTGTTCTACTAATATTGCTGCATTCTCTCAATCCTTATGTATATATAAATGAAGGTGGACTTGTCCTTTAATGAGAGCTGTGGCTACACATACTGTATTATAAACCTGATGCACTGCCTCCTGAATTAATCTACTTGGTGTGACACAGACCCAGTGAGGAAGGGGGCAGCAATGCTGAATGAATTTACAGGAAAAGGAAATTGAGTTTTAACTTCTTCTACACGTCTGATTTTATCACATAATATTATGGTATTTGAACCCATTCAATCCTTGCTATCAGCATTGTGAGTTCAAAATAAACTTGTTAGTTTGTTGGTGTATCTAAACACTGAGTCAATCTTTTGTAAACTATAACAATTCTTATCTTCACTAACCTGAAATAACCATAGTAGGAATATCTCCTTTGTCATAAAAAATAACCAACAAATTTCAAAGTACATTTGAGGCATACCTTATCAAAAAAAAAAAATGGGAGTGAGTCATGATTGATACACTCTTTTTCTTCTTTTTTATGACAAATTTTACTGCAAAATATTGATATTTCAATCTCTACACATTTTATATATATCTTTGCTGAGCTGATAGAGACTACATATAATAGTGCAAAGTGTGCTTGAGCAGGTGTATTTGGGTACTGTATTGTTCACACCAAAATCAACCCATTCTCCACAGGCTGAACATACATGTAGCTTCACAAATCTTACACATGGTGCACATCTTCAATGATGTATTTGTATCAGATGTATTTGTATCAGCAGAATTCCTGCACTGAATCTTCACAAGTTGAAACCTCTCGGCTCTCAACTGAGACATACAATGTGTATCAAGTTCTAGGTTGTATGTGTATTGTTGGCCTAATAAACTGTGATTTATGATAGACACTTCCATAACTCATTAACCTCGAAGCTCTGGGGAAACTGAAACCTGGGCAAAACTTGGTTAAGTACACTGTATCATATTTTTCTTCTTTCTCAGTGCTCCCTGTCTGTTAACTCACTCTCCTCATCTTTGTGTGTAGAACTCCCAATGCAAAATCCTTCCAGAGCCATAAGGGCTTTTTACACTTGTAAATTTTTGCTTAGCCCCGGACCAACGGTGGGGCTAAGGGGGGGGGGGGGGGGGGGGGGGGGCCTTAGCCCCACCGTTGGTACGGGACTATCCTTAGCCCACTTTCTGTTTACACTCGTTTTTGCCAAAGTGGGCTAGCCCCACCGATAGTACGGTACTATCTGGCCCTGCAAATTAGCAGGGGTTAGCACCGCAATTGCGCGTGCCAAGCAAGTGAGTGTAAACAGAACGAAAAAATAATCCTGGGCTAAGCGAAGGAGGCGAAGTCCACCCTCACTGACCAATCAGAAACGAGGTAATCAAGTGCTGCCGGTGCGTGCGTGTACGTGTACAGTACACAGCGTAATTATGAATATTCATGTGGTTTGGAAAGTCCGGGGCTAAGAAATACGAGTGTAAAAAGGTCAGTTTTCTCCTTAGCCCCGGACAAGAGATAGTACGGGACTAATTGGCGAGTGTAAAAAGCTGAAAAAATTGGTACGGGACTAACGATAGTCCTGGGTCAGAGAAAGTCCGGGGTTAAGAAACACAAGTGTAAAAAGCCCTATAGAGTCTTTCCCCCCCCCCCCTCTCTCTCTTTCCTTTACAGTGAAATGCCTCTATATGATCGGGGTGACTTGAAGAAACACATTGAATTCAAATAAACAAGCAGAATGGTTCCAATCAGATGCTCATAAACTACAAAATACAGGTAAACCTGCCTTTAGAAGCAGCCATCTGTATACAGCAGCCACCTGTCTACAGCATCCACCCATCTCAAACAGTCCTCTTTTTGACTACCCTGCTTGTGGTGCCTGCTGAACATGTCTGACTCTACTTCAAATATTTAACAAATCAATTAGCCCAATTCCCTTACAAAACATCTTGAAAACCTCATGGGCATTTACGCAGGATATTATGATATACATTGTAGGCACAGGGTTTCATATGATACTGAAAAGACAGCAATATTGGTAAGATCTGTAATATGCAAATTAGATGGTGATGATGTCATCACATTTCATGCTTCCAATCTGTCAGCAAAACATTTTCCTTAGAATATGAAAGGGAAAAGGAATTTAAGCCATCTTCTTTTTACCAAATAATTGCAGGGTTGCAAACAATGGCAAATCTCTGCCGAAAGGGTTTGCAGTATAGATGTAACTTTACCAATTTACAACAACGAAGAGAGAGAGAGAGAGAGAGAGAGAGAGAGAGAGAGAGAGAGTTTTGATTTCTAGGTGCCGTATATATAAGTCTTGTGTGGCAATGACATCAAAACTAGATTTTTTTAAAATTCATTAACAGACTTCTAAATGCACTCAATACTAATAATCCAGTTTACTATCATTAAATATGAGCTTTGAAATAGTTGATACATCACGTTTGGTCAAATCAGTTTAAATGCGTTGGTTCTTTCTACTACAATGCTTTCTACCCTACTTAAATTTGTGGGAATTATTTCAAGAATTTGTTATTGAATACAAAAAAAAGTATTGTGTAGAAAGTTAAAGCTTTTGCTCAAGAGCATAATAGATACATGTGGGAGTCTGTTGATGTTTGTTTTGTTTTGTTTGTTTTGTGTTGACAGCTTTAAATGTCAAGGCATCCATTTTGTCACCTTTGGGAAGTCATGCATGAAGTGTAATCTACTACTCTGACCATGAGATGAATGGTAATTGTTAATCCAGTGAATGCTTTCTCTCCTGAAGTTTGTGAGAACTATTTCAAGAATTTGTTATAAAAAAATGTGTAGAAAGTTAAAGCTTTTGCTCAAGGGCATTTTATATGTATGCGGGAATCTGTTGATGTTTGTTTTGCTTTGTTTGTTTTGTGTTGACAGCTTTAAATGTCAAGGCATCCATTTTGTCACCTTTGGGAAGTCATGCATGAAGTGTAATCTACTACTCTGATCATGAGATGAATGGTAATTGTTAATCCAGTGAATCATTATTTGCACTTCAGATGACCATTTATTCTGAAAGAAAAAAGAAATCAATGTCTCTGCCAAACTGAAGGTTATTTTAAAATGTGAGTAAGTGTACAGGCTGTAGGCACCTATAAAGATAGTGTGCGAGTATAACTCTCAGGAGGTTCTGCACAATACAGGAAGAAGAAGAAGAAGGTGAAGAAGAAGAAGAAGAAGAAGAAGAAGAAGAAGAAGAAGAAGAAGAAGAAGAAGGAGAAGAAGAAGATATCAATCTTTTACCCGACTGGTACAATTTACATGTATGTTTGGGTGAAATAAATTTTTAAAACATTTATGGTAGTTCAAAAGTGATAAATATTTAGTCATTACCAATGGTGTTGCTGCTTTATGTTTTGCTTTTGTTATTGCATTTCTCTTGGAGCAGTATTAAGCATTTTCATATTAACCTAAGTCTATGTAAAGGTCACCTATCAATGTCTCACCATAATATTCTAATTAATGTTCAATACAGCTGATTTTCACATGAATTTATATCTCCTTTCACCTAAAGAAAATAAAAAATAGACTACAAAGAGAAGAAAGATGGAGCAGGGAGGTGAATTTCCACCTCCCTAGATAGAGTAAAGGAGTGTGAAGATACACTGTAGTTGCAGGGAAAACAATGACCATTACAGTCACAATGCAAGTACAGGCAGAGACTCCAACCCCCAGCACCTTATGATCTGGAGATTCTCCCGCCTGAAACCCCTAGCAAACGGGAGACTCCAAGTTGATGTGCGCGAAGTGCGAAATTCCTTGCGGCCGGGGTCCAGTCAAAGGTTCTAGATGCTCTCTCGTGCTATCTAAGGCTTATTTTTCAACTTACAATATGGCAATAAGTAAGAAATCCTTTCCAACGGGAGGCACAGAGCCAGGGCGGGAGAAATCAAATCCCAAGCGGGAGAACGGGAGATTTTGCAAAAATGGGCTTTTGACGGGAGATCTCCCGTCAAAAGCGGGAGAGTTGGAGTCTCTGTACAGGTACAGTATGTATTCACTACACAGAGATTTTGCTTTCTCTAGCTAGAACGGCACTGAAACATCATCATCAATTTGGTCCAGCTGAATTTGCTGTAACATGCATTTCCCATAGACAAATGCCTTGGTATACATGAGTTCTAGTCTCTAAGGGGTTATAGAAGAGAGCTCTGAGAATGCTAAAAGATTAGGGTACATGAAATACAATGTATGTAGACCTACTATTCATAAACATCATGCCTCTTAGTTTTAAACTATTTTATTAGGAAGAAAATGAAACCATAAGCACACACACAGGACTCAAAATTGATTAAAGTAAGAAATCACTACCTTCACAATTAGCTACTGGCAGCACACTCATCGAATCAGTGTGCAATTTCTTCCCCATGTCATTGAATTGTTTTAATGGAAGTGGAATGGAAGTGAAATGTTAAACAATGATTTTATTTTGATAGAAATACTAATACATTACTGAATAACTAAAATCAGAACATAACACCAAATGTGGGGTACAAAAAGGTACAAAAAGGTACAAAAAGGTACAAAAAATCAATTTATTCAACAAGAGAACCATGGCTCTACTTTGAAAAAAAAAATGCATGACCCACAAAGGAGACAATATGAGCTTTTAATGCCTTCAGGTAATTTTTTGATACAGGGCATGAGATATATGATATGATGTTTCAAAGCTTGTTTGGAGGTTAACTAAATAATGCATACAGTGGTGGCATAAGAAATAACATCTTCAAGTTACAAGACAAATATTGCTCCTTATGCCAATATGTGAGCACTATTTCTATTCTTTCAAATTTTCATTATGTAGGCCTACATGTATATGCAGAGTATTTATGTTGAAATTAATTTGACAAAGTGGTTACAATTCATACACAAACAAATATATCATAAAATATACACAAACATATTATCAAAACATCAAATTATTACACTTGTATGTTACTTTAGTATGTTACATTCTTTGTTTAATAGGCCCTATACTCCTCGGGCAACATGCTATTCAATGTCAAAATGTATTTTTTAATTCTCACAAGTAGTATACACTGTAAATGCCTATTACCTAGAAAATCACAATATTTCTGACAATGTGACTTGCCATATGGGCACGTTATATGTTATATGATTCCATGAAACAAACTACAATGTAATCTTATTACCATCAGGCATATAACTAGCATATCATTATCATGTAATTAAGATCCAGGGATACCATAGCCGATGGCCAAGGCACGGGTCTAACATTATCTATTATCAAAATTAGGATGCACTGAAAATGGCCTGATTTTAGTCACATGTATACCCTGCAGCTGTTAAGAAAATGAAAAGAGATGGTTTAGTGATCATTTAGTCTCCACGCGCAGCTTTTTCATGATGACAATTGAACGTTATTTCACGTCGAGATCAAGTGCGCAAGGCCTCGTAGTCGTACTATTTATGAGACACATTTTCTCGCTGCCCTAGCTGTCGCCTGCTTTTAACACGCTGGCTCTCAGAACCCAAGCGCGACAAAATGCTGGTGGGTAGGTGCGCCGGTTTCAATTTTGCATCTCTGTTATGAAATATAGGCATACGCATAAAAATCACATGGATGATTCAGCCATCATAGAATTTGATGAAAATGTACTCAATACTCACCAGATATCGTAGTAGGTATCCCTGTGAGCCAGCGAAGGCTGGTATTGAACAGAAAACTCAAGTAGGTTGGTTGGTTGAAGATTCTCGCAGCTGCTGGCTAGCTGTGTACAACACGCGATCGTCCAAGCAGTCTCTAGCTCTTTGATTGCGGGCTAGTATCCGAGTACGAGTAGTATCGAGTCGAGTCGAGGTCGTCCGTCGCACACCAATTCATACACACCGCTGAATGCACATTGGTGGCCTCGTGTGTGTGCTTGCCCACACGATGATGCGTGGGAAAATAACGGAGGCAAGATCAGAGCAGTGTACACAAACTAACCTCACACCCAGAAACAGTCCGGTGCGCCTCGCTCGACATACCTTATAGCAGGGAGGTGGAGTTCCACCTCCCTGCTTATAGTACAATGAAATTCATTGCACTGGAATAACGTTTTAAATAACCTTATGTACAAGTAGACTGTGCTTTTTGCAAAACATTAAATGATAAAGGATCATTACCTGACTAGAATCAAATCAACAACAGATCCGGATAACAAATATGTAAGAGAACGTAATGATTTTCGGAAATTATTTTACTTCTTATTGCGTGTTGTGTGCATCTATTGATTTTTGTCAATGTGAAATGTTGTCCAAGGAGCACAAGGGCATAATAAATTAACCTTTTTTTTTGCAAAGAATTACCTTTCTCAAGAATTTTAGTGAAGAGACTCTAAAAAAACTATTAAAGATTCTCTTGATCTTTATTTCAAGCATCAGCATCCGCACATACAACATAACACATCAAGCAGATTTTCCAATTAATTATTCTGACTTCATACATATATACTTCAAAGCAAAGGCTGTTCCAGAAGCTAAAAAACCTCATCTAAAGCTTTCTTAGAAAACTGTTCCTGTAAAAGAATTTGTTTCAGATGACACGTAATGACAAAATTTAGATTTTCTGCAATAAATGTGTAAACATGGTGTTATTCCTGGCCGAATAAGTACAAAGATAATGATCAGTTAGATAGCCTGCACAGAGCATATTATTGCAACGGAACAGAATGTTCAAGATGTATGATAATTATTGGTATAATAATATGCTGAGAAGCGATAACATCATCAAACTCCTAAGTTGCATGTTCCTAGGACTGTTCAAGAACTGTTTCGCGAAAATTAGAAAAAGATTACAATTTCTTGATTTCCCGCATTTTAGTTTAGTCAAATTATCTCTAGTGTTTGTAAAACTTTACTCTTTCTTTTCCGGATTAGGTATGATTACGTGCTAATTTGATAAATGACATTTGAAGGCAAGGAATAAACTTGCGTTCTCCCATCGCAGTCAAAGTAAAGTAGCGTAGCGCCATCTACAGTTTAAAACATTACAATAAGTTCGTCACTCTCAACTCGTACCTCACCACCAGCAAAATTCAACGTTCTTCTTCAAAGTTTTTCTCCAGTGTTCAGTCACACCGTCACCACTGTTGGCAGCAGAAAACTTTTCTCCAAGGCCCCTGAACACCAAAGAATAACACTGAGTACCGCGTAAGATACTTTTGATACATGCGGAACAATTCTTTGAAGGGATAGTATAATTTTGGTTGAGATGCCGGATTCAGATTTTAACTGTTTGCGAGATAATATTGGAAACCACTTATATGAGATATAAAAGAGCATACAATACTATTCTAACAGGAGTGAAAAGTCTATTTGATGAATAGCTGAGATAAAACAATACAACGTAAATCAAAACTGTCCCAATAAAAATTGGGACCCACCTGGTATTATCGGACCACTTTGTTTTTGGATACCTCAGCAAATTCAAACCCAATATTCATCCAGATATACGTTTAATTCCTCCTACAATTGCATGCTCTTTTATGTTCATAATACGTGTTTTCTGATAATATCTCCCCAAAAGTTTAAACCTGAATCCCCATCTCAACCAAAACTATACAATGCCTTTGATTTAAACAACCTCCACACGGGCAAATTAAACTTGCCCTAGACAACTACCGTTGCTCAAGAGAGCGGCAGTTACATTGCACACGCTGACATGCACACACGCTGTACATACTGTACACAAAATAATACTCACACATACATAGAAATACCCACACATCCCATCCCCTCCCAAAAAAAATAAATAAAAATTAGATGATTGAAGGTTACTGTGTCATCTTTTTATGACCCTCAAGATCATTGACAATGATAAAAGAAAATTTCTTGCGGAACAACGTCCAGACGTAATTTCCTTTGATCTCAAGAAGATCAAAAATTTTTTCCCCCTTGTAATATATATATTTATGAAGAATATTTGACTTGAATGAGCTGTTATAAAGACTTTTCTTAAAATGTACTTAAAAAGAACGATGAAGACTTTGTTAAGAAGGGGGCTTCAATGTGTGTGTGTGTGTGTGTGTGTGTGTGTGTGTGTGTGTTTGAGATGAGAAACTACTTATGAAATCTGAAAGAGCATAATACAACCTAATTCTAAAAGGAATTCAAAGTTTATTTGATTTAAAAAAAAAAAACTGTTTTGAAATGGTTGAGATATCCAAATCAGAATGGTCCTAATAAAGAGTTTGTGGGACACACCTTTTATCAGGATCACTTTGTTTTTAGATATCTCAGCCATTTTTTAAAACCGATATTCATCAATAAACCACATGAAATAAATACGAAATATGAAAGAGCGAATGATTCTGAGAAGAATTCAAACTTTGGTTGATGAAAATCGGTTTTAGAATGTCTAAGATATCAAACACAGCTAGGTCTGCTTTTGTTTAGTTTGTGTGTGTGTGTGTGTGTGTGTGTGTGTGTGTGTGTGTGTGTGAAGAAAAGGGATTAATCCACTTTCAAACTTTCAAAAGAGCAATCATTACCGCAGAGAAACTTTTCAAGTTCTGAGGACATGACACCGTCCTGCTCCATAAGATGAATGGCGCCAGCTATTGGCGAAATTAACAAAAAAAGAGAGCAAAAAAAAAAAAAAACCAAACATGAAAACGAAAGTAAATGCGTGGTGTGTAGTTTACTAATCCTCCATGACAGATTATTTTCATCAAGCGTAATCTTCAGCTGATAATTGTCGACCAATATGGGTCACACATTTTAAGTAGATAACAAAAATGATAAACTGTATATAGTAGTTCATTCATTCAATCGCAGAGCAAACATGAAAAATCGTCGTTGTATTAAGTTCTTTTATCCCCTTCCCGTTAGTAAGCAAACGAACATGGCATGTAATCATGCAGTGACATAATTTATAAAATAAAACGTTTCTAATAATGGCTGTTGCTGTTACTCTGTTATGTCTTTACTTGACATCATTTAGTTATCTCTCCTTCACTTGGTAATGCATTTCTCGAAAGTGAGGGAGAGAGAAAACTCTTTACATCTTCTTACTTTTAACTCATCAATTCAATCAATTCAATTCAATCATAGTGTATTTCCAATCATCGAAAATCAAAAAAACATAGTACAAAGTATACATGTGATGAAATAATATTGTTCAAACGTTTGCAAAAGATTCATGTAATATAATTATATACGAGACAAATTATAGAACAACATATAACATGTACAATATTTAGGAAAAACACTGTATAAATACTTCGTGGGCGAGCGGAAAATAAATTCGATTATGGAAAATAGTGATCCACTAAAAAGCAAAGCTTGTCGGACGTGGATCGCTAGATAAATAATGAGTAAATTATATACTATTCTATAACAATATACATGTAATTATTTTGAGATACACCGGTTGGGAAAAAAAATATAGAATACCAATGCTAGTGCCCGGACTCTTCGATTTAATGATTCGATATATTGCACATAGATTAATTTTTGCTATTGTACAAATCGAGTGTTACCACATGATGTAAAAAAAAAAACCAAAACAAAATAACAACTCATCCTAAATTTGACGAAAAAGTTTAAAATGCCAGCCCTTCCGATACACAGGTGGTATTCCCAAGAAATAATCGACCAAACATAGTATATAGGTATAATTATGTATAATTCACTCGTTCCTAATGAGCACGTTTCATTTCGGATATCAACGGTTTGCACGTAATAGTTGTCCCTTTATACACAGCGTCGGACAAACGTTAGGCTAACTCCGGGATTGTCACAACCAATCTTTGTTTTATAAAGATGGAATGATATCGTGTTATTAAGCAATAATTTCAATTTTCAATTTCAATTTCAATTTATTTTCATATTTCTCGATGAAAAATTACATCAAATATAACAAAATTAAATGAGATACATGACATAATAGAATATTGCAAATATATAAAACATAATAGTGGTCGATCTGTTAAGTTTGGAATCTGTGAATGAATGCTAAAGAAATAATTTCCTGAATGCTAGTAAGAGGCCTGTATATAATATATATGCGTATATGAAAATTGTGGACATAATTTCCTCTGCAAGGAACTACAATTTACAATTTACAAGCTACTCCATCTACAAAATACACATATCCATCTCTTTTTTTCTTTTGATAGGCCTACCTGGAAAGCCATTTCATTCATTGTTGTTTTGTTGGGCAAACGTCGGGCAGTCTTGCTGGTTGGCAGGAAAATCTTCGTCCTAAATCATGTAAATAGGTCTAAATGAAATTTGAGTCTGTGAGTAAAGTAGTCTATTGGATCAAAACTGTCATCTTTGATGTGGAGAAAAGGGCGGAAATATGTGGCAGATGACCAGGATTGTTCCTTGATGGGTTTTCGTGCAGCTACCACTATTCGTAGTAGAGTCCGTGAACGATGGCCACGGCGTACATCGTCTGGTTCTCGAACGACGCGCTGGCGAAGTTGTCTGTCTTCTTGTCCCATACGGCGCGGGTTGCAATCTCCATGCCCTGTCCGGTCAATGAACCCATGTAGAGTTGGCAGACGATCTTGTAGCGCGGCATGCGTAGTTCCTTGACGCGCCGCTTGATTTCATCCACCAGATCCTGCGTCACTATGGAGACGTTCGTGGGTGAGTATCGCTTGTCTGATAGGCGACTTTCTAGCAAGTCTTTCAATATTTTCTCGACGGCGCTGGACCTGAACGTCGTACCATCGTCCGGTTTCAGTTTATACGTATTCTCACGGCTCACGGTAGGCTTGGCTCGCTGGGAGCCAGCTGTGGATTGCTGCCCGAAATGCCGATGGAACGCGGTTGTCGAGAAGGCGTACGACATTCGGCGCCAGCGAATTGCTGCGGCCGAGAGCTGCTGCGGCTCACTGTCTTTCGTGCGGTCGGAGCGGCTGCTGGCGATCGAGCTTCGCCGCGACGGCAGGGACTCCTGGCGCCTGCGGCCGAGCATCTGGTTGTTGAACTGTTGGAGGTTACGCTCATTCAGGGAGGACATGATGTGCGTTTGTGTCGGGGCTCCCGTTATTTTAGTCTACTGTCAGATGGATTTAAGCAGTGTTTTTGATGTAACGTACGTTATGTCACCCTGCGTTCTGGTCAAACATAAACCAATTGTCTGCAAGGAAAACATAGAAATGGAAAATATCAAAGAACATTCTATAACATCTTCTAAGTGAGCTGTCGTCTCATTTCAGGAGACATAAATTTTAGATAAACTCACGGCGTGATCAAACCAGGTGAGAACTATTGTAATTGCCGCCATATCTTTTCAAGCAAAGAATCAACTACACTGATGACTAATGGAATGATATAGGACAAGGCAGTATAGTCATCTAATGTTAGACTCTAAGCTTTAAAATGATGTATAACTCAATTCCAATGGACTCAACCTATCTAAAAATAATACTGGAAAGAAAGTACACACTCTGGAAAAGTGTGAACTGAGAAAGAGGTTCTGAAGTACAGTCTATTCAAGCCGTGTCAAGGATGTAAACCACCGGAGCAACAACAATAAAGGGATTATCAGATTAAGCTGACATTGAGCATGCTCTATAAACACATTCTGTCCATGATTGATAACAACTTCCAAAGCAGTAGCATTCTCCTTTCAAAAGTTATTAGACTTGAAAGTGAAGAGAGTGCAAAGGATTTTAGAAATGAAAAGGGGCCTCTAAGATATATCTGATAATTCTACTCTTCGACCAAAAGTGGTTGTAGAAAAACTGCTGAAAACACGCTTTCCCATTCATGTTATGATCCCAAACTAAAAAAAAAATAACGTCTGACATGTAGGTCCCTATAAGAAAAATAGCTCTTTCAGAAAATATGAAAAACTCAAGATTAACTCGGTTGACCCATTTCACCTTTTTTGAGTCCTCATGTAAAATCAAGGACTGCGACTTTTTGTTGGTTTTTGCGATGCACGGTCACATAATTATACATTATGTTTAATCAATGATCATTCACATAAATAAACTCCACTAAATACACGCATTGAATAATAACAGACGGGACTTATCTTGAAAAGAAAATCTGCGTATGAAAAGACGATATAATAACTTCATTGCATGAAACTTAAACGGATACGTAGAAACTTCATACAGAAAAATCACATGAAAAAGCACAGTCCGATGTTAATACTCACATAATATTCGGAAGATGTATGACGTGGTTCGTGATGTATTTGTCCGCACAACCACTAACATTTCTTCTTTCAACGTTATTCCTGGCTCATATCTCTGCACAAATTTGAAGCCGAAACATCGACTTCGGATTAGAGTGAATGCTGTGTTGTCTCTACGAAAATAACGGTGCAAGTGCCGTCTCCAGACCTTGTGATTGTCAGTCTTTCTTTGCGGCTCCCCACCGAACCTAATCCGCTGGATTTAGTTCGCGCGATTAACTGGAACAAATTGAAAGGCGGGATTAAAATAATGATTAACGGAAAAGAATTATCGAACAATTCCTCGAATCGATTACGTTGTGTCAGTTATGCAAATGAAGTACATCTTGGTAGGAGCTGCCTGGCTTCCGTGTTTTGACCTGAACTATGATTATAATGTACAATACCGAATACTTGCTGAGCGGACAAGAAATGTAGAGTGTGAGGTCTCGAACCACGCGGTCAGAGAACTCGCCTGTCTGAAAAACTAACGAAGCGTTGAACGTAGAGGGGGTTGTGACGCAGATTGGCCTCGAGAGACTAGAGATTGGCCCTTTGTTGCCAGGTGTGGTCGGCACTCATTCGTGATGGACGTACACGGTTGATGG
This sequence comes from Diadema antillarum, assembly GCF_040938485.1. Taxonomy (NCBI): domain Eukaryota; kingdom Metazoa; phylum Echinodermata; class Echinoidea; order Diadematoida; family Diadematidae; genus Diadema; species Diadema antillarum. The sequence goes on along the minus strand of NW_027271964.1, from coordinate 385,439 downwards.
CGATGAGTTACGGATGTTTAAAGGAATCTATACTCGCTGATTCATTGCTCTTAATGAAATTAATCGAAGAGTTTTCACTCCACGTGGAGATGATTCGACGCAGATTATTTTCACAAAACAGATCCGTTCATTTCCATCTGAATTAACAGAATCTACCAAGCACACTATCGTCAGGCTATTGCTTCCCGACAACGCGAACATTGATCTCGTCGGGGGAAGTAATCGTTGTGATTGTGTTCAGTGGTATCTAATATTTGAAAGCTGTGTTTCTGAAATGAATATCGTTATGTCAAAGACGACAACACACATACACATGCAGACATATAGCAGAGTCAGGATTGACACAAATTCAACGTATACTCTGCAAATTTTATGAACAGGACATGCGCCATATTTCTGCTTGCCTTGACAATTATTGTTTTATTCAACAATCAGACACACTCTTGTTAGTTAAGCGTTTAACTGACACGGAAGAGGAAAAGTTTTACGTATGTCTTGTCAGTGTTTGTTATACATGTGTCTTACCTGAAACCCTCAAACATATACACACATAATTATATCTCCCCCTTTCTCTGTTCATCCTGCTGTCTGCCTCTCCCTCTCTCCCTCTCTCTCTCTCACACACACACACACATACTCTCTCTCTCACACACACACACACACACACACTCTCTCTCTCCCTGTCTCTCTCTCTCTCTCTTTCTCTTTCTCTCTCTCTCTGAAAAAATACATACAGTATAATTATGTATCCGGTGTATAACAGATGTATAATCTGATGTGTTTGTAAGCACACAAAGGTTGCGCAGTCAACGAAAGAAACCAACTTGGCGTCTTTTTTTTTTTTGTCTAGCCCAATCATAGTAATAGTGGAGCTCCCATCTCTGTGACCAGTTTTGCTCTACTTCAGTCGAGCAACAATAAATAGATAAATATTTCACGTTTGTAATGAAGCATATCGTTTCCTGTTAGCACAACTTCTTAAAACTTAGATCTTCCTTAGATCGGTTAAAAGAACAATCTCGACTCTCGGAGAAAAAGCCTTTGTTGCTGCAGCCCCATCTCTCTGGAACGCTCTTCCACTGAGGATCCGATCAGCAGAGACCATTGAAACATTTAAAAAGCTTCTGAAATCACATATGTTCGCATCTTGTTTTGATTGAATTTTCAACGAATTGCTCATTGGGTGTATATCTCTATCTATCTCTTTCTTCTTTTTCAACCTTCTTATGGACAATTATGACTACAATGTATGCTATTCTTTTTGTAATTACGTCCCTCTGCGCCTCAGAATAGGCTACTAGATCGAAGGTGCATTACAAATGCTGTACTTATCATTATTATCATCATCTTCCTAAAAAAAATACTTACCAATACCCAATTGTCAGGTTGGTGTCAGAATTGTCATCATTCTGCCTTCTGCTTTCACGATCCTGTTGATCACGTAAGAAGTGTGTTAGAATTTAATGATATCGATAGGGAGTGAGTTAATGCCATCGATTTTCCATTGTACTACTCTTACACAACCTAGTCTTATCATCCTGTTCTTGCCCGGAAGCTTCACCAGTTTTCCTCACAAATCTCTGCATTCTGCAATTCGCTAGACGAGAAAATTAGTCAATTTCCCTGCGAGGCAACAACAGTCGTATGCAAATTTGAACCACCGTCATCTTGAAGATAAAGATCTCTTTGTAGTGCTAATGTGTTAAATGTATAGTTCTCTGGTACCAGAGTATAGTACAGGGGAAACTCGGTATAACGAACACTGCTATAACGAGATATCGGTTATAACAAGGAAATTTTCCCGGTCCCAAATTTCCTTCCACACAGGTCTATGTAAAATGCTACTCTTATAGCGAGATCGGCTATAACGAAATAACTGCTATAACGAGATAAATTTTGTGACTTCCAAACAAAGAAAAACATAGTCAATCAAACCTGCTATAGCGAGGTAAAGCAAAATGCCTTCGGTAAAGCTTTACTTCGCCTGTGCTATTTGTCTTGTACACACATAATCATTTTCTTCAGTGCACTCCAACTAGCACTGCATGTTGTACGTGTAAGTGTGTGTGTGCGCGCACACTGATACATGCAGAAAATGTGGTGGGACGGCCATATGTATACATGACATCATCATGACGTTTAGCAGGTGTGAGGCAATCTGATGCTGTGATTGGCCTTCTACGTAGGGAATTTCCCATCTTCACACACACACACACACACACACACACGCAGTCATAATGTACATACAGAATGTGTCACATACACACACAGCATTGTGCAGACCATATTCAAGCTTTCCACACAACACACACCCATACGATAACCACATACCAATCCACAGACGATCTTGATACAGTAGTGATACAATCGCAAGCTATATAAATTTACAAATTCAAACATCTACAATTAATTAGAAACACATTCTTGATATTGGATTTCCTTGGTGAAAAACATCTTCTTACCCATAAAGATGAGTATTTCCCTCACACACAATATCAAGTTATCAGTATTGATTGAAATACGATGGGTAGTCCCACATGTGCAAATTAATGTCTTTATGTTATGCCTTCTTTTATGCCTACTGATATAACGAGATATCGGCTATAACGAGGAAAATGACTCGGTCCCGACCATCTCGTTATATAAATATCGAGTTTCCACTGTATGTCAAACAATCTGCCATGGACACTTTCAGCAAGTTATAGTATAATCCGCAAATCAGAGATTAGAAGACGTGAAAGCTTTTATAGATTTTATGCAATTCTTGTAGAATAGAAGCCAACTACATGAACTAAAGACAGGAGACGCAGATCATAATTATTATGCAGATTGACAACGGACAGACGCGATATTTTTCCCATTAAATTTAAAGGGGATTATTCCAGTGCAGTTGAAAGCTAGTCTGAAAAGAAGAAGTAAACTTTTTTAGCACAACAATAACAATTTGATCAAAATGGGGAAAAAAATAAGGAAGTTATGACATTTTTCAAGTTTCGCAAATTTTTCAGGAAACAGTTATTGAACAGTCAATAAGGATATGCAAATAGTGAAGTGATGATGTCATCCCCTTACAACTTGCCATATAGTTTGTACATAAATAATTTGAAATTTCCAGGTTTTCATTCAAACACTACGCCCCATATTCTCAAATCTTGATTATATCTTAACTGATCATTATTCTGAACTTATTCAATCAGAAATAACGTTTTACCCTTAACAACAGAGAGATATTCAATTTTCGCCGTTTTTTCACGATCAATGAAAAATTGTGAGGTGATGAGACATCTTTAGCTTACTCATTTGCATAATCCATATATTGTTCTCCGGAAATTAGCGAACTTCACAATTTCAAAATTTTAAACAGATTTTGATCAAATTTTCACCTTTGAACATTGTTGAAGTCGTAAGATTTTACTCTATTTTACCAGACTAACTTATAACTCGACTGGAATTCCTCTTTAAAACAAAGGTACTAAGAGCCTCATCTCACGATACACCTTTCTTCAACGTGAAATTCATTACACAAAGACTGCAGTATATTCATTCAATTAATCGCCTTTAATATTTCATCAATACACCGCAAGACAGCATAATTAGGATGTCAGCTGCCTCAGTATTTACAAAGTATATGCGTAATTCTTTTCATCTACTTTTTTTTTAGCTGCCCAAAATATGGATAGCCATCTTGATAACACACCGTACTGTCATGCACGGAAAAATGATTTCATAGCAATCCTTGAAGGGAATCGGTGCTATCATTTGGCTATAGTCAGAAGAATGTTGCTCCATGCAGACCTCATATACAAGCGAAGAATTACTCAATTCAATTCAGTATTTTCATTGCCGAAGATACAATCATTTTCTTCATCACGACATTTACACGATTTTAACTCTTGCATTAGAAACACGAGACTATACCAGGGGAGCTGAATATTCGATATGAATACAATTTGTTAATTCGTTCAAAAAATATAAACTCCAACACGTTTTGGTACGTTCCCCCCCCCCCGTATCTATCCACACACAGTGTTAGTGATCTAAAAGTTTAAGAGAGAGGATCATTAATCTAATGATTGACATGAACCGCCAAAGCCAGGGTTAATAACATGGAGGATATATCATTATTACTCTTTTTCTTTTAACAGACAACTTGATAAACCTTTTCTTGTACTATTTTGTGAGAGTGGGGTTCATTCGTGGATTCTCCTCTTCTAACAAATTACACTCAAAATACTCAACCAAATGGTCACGCTTCAAAAGTGAATAACTGTCCTTAATTCCACTTTACTTTTCTACGCGAGGGACATAACATGGTCTCCTACTTATCTTAGATCTGTAATCATTTAATACTGTTCTGCTTGACCTGGACTACGTTTAAGTGCAGATGGCACCTTACTCCATGTACCCAAAACCAACAGTAGAGCGGGGGACAATGCTTTTGTGACGGCTGCGCCGCGATTGTGGAACGATCTACCTCGGTTCGTCCGCATTTCCCCATCCCTTGGTGTCTTCAAGAAGAATCTTAAGAATTTCCTTTTTTATTCTAAAATGTGACTGAATTTTGTTGTGAAGTGCTGTGAAACCAGTCATTGACTGTGTAAGGGCGCTACGCCGATCCGATTGTATATTGTATTGTATATTGTATTGTCCACACGCAATTCATGTTGTTTCTCAGTAGAAATAATCCGGCCGTACACAATGTAAATCGTGTGTCTAAAACATGGCAGTTCCACCCTTCAGGTGCTGACATAGTCGTCACCAATATATTTTCATATTTTGAATAATAGTAAGATACATGTATTGAAATCTTTACTCGTCGTTATTACTTAGTTATGATTATTACGCAAAATTGATATGATTATGATCTGAAGATCATCCTTAACCAAGCAACTTCTGACTTTCAAGTAAAAATGAAGAAATCAGAAGTTGTCTTTGCATTGATCAAACTTGTTATATTTGCCATTGAGATGTTATCGCATCTCGTATTCAACCTTTTGAGTTGCTTGCCTTTTCTAAGAATTGTACGATTTCTTTTGCATCATGCACGCACCTAACTTTTCAAATCTATGTACAAGTATGTATTTCAGGTAATAATTACGATGTTTGCAAGGGCGCCTCTATCTTCATTCGAAATTAATCGTACTATGAAAAAAAAACAACAACCCAATATTGAGGACTGTGCCACCTACCTCACTTTGACCTAACCATTGACCTTTGACCTTCGATTGACAAAATCTAGGCGGAGTCGAGCGCCATGATAACTTCGGCGATAAAATCGAGATGTTGACTTATATTAATGGCAGAGCCTGAAAACTATACATGCGTTCCGTCAATATTGCTAGTTTTTTTTTTTGCGTAGACATAGGTTTTTGTTTGTTTTTCAACTGAACTCTTAAAGATGAAGAATCCGCATGGACCTTTGTCATAGCTTGCTTTAAAAGGGCCAACATCCGTTGTGGTAGCGTTTACGTTTGAGCTAAACCCAGGCGAATCTAATAAAATATAATAATTATTCATGTACTTATTTCTTTAAATTTCATGTTATCATTATCATTATTATCATTCGTGTATATTCATTTATTTATATATCTATTTTGTTAGTAGCAAGTTCCATGACCCTAAAGGACAATGCATATTGTGATGTGAGATACACGTTTCATTCAAAGTACGTGGCATGGACGGATGCAACGGCGTATAGGGATTCGTTCTGGAACGTTGCCGTGGCAAAGTTATCGGTTTCTGTGTTCCAAACAGCTCGGCTAACCATCTGCATGCTTTGTCCATTCTTCGAGCCGATGTATATCTGGCAGACGATCTTATAGCGCGGCATTCTCAGGTCCTTCACGCGCTTCTTGATCTCATCCGACATGTTCTGAGTGAAGATGGAGACGGTTGTTGGCGCGTACTGCGCGCTGGATAGGTGCGTCTCCAGGACCGTTTTCAGAATCTTTTCGATAGCACTTCTCTTGAAAGCAGTCCCTTCGTCTGGCTTCATCTTGTACGTGTTCTCGTATCGCACGGCAGGTTTCGACTGCTGCGACTCTGCTGCGGAGCGGAGCAAGGTATTTCCGCGATGGCTGCCCATGGATATGGAGTAGGCCCGCGAGAGACGACGCCAGCGGGTTGGCGGCGGCAGCGGCCCGTCACCATCCTTGGTGGAGTGACTGCTACTGACGATGGAGCCGCGGCGTGACATGATCGAGCGACGACGCCCTCCCTGTCCGCCCGGCTGCTGCTGGTTGAACTGCTCCAAGTTACGTTCGCTCAATGCTGCCATAGTTCCGTAACGGCGCACAAGTGTGTCTTGAGGAGTTGTGATAAACGTGAATAATGTCTGTAGTGTGCGAAAAGTGGCCTACAACTTCCTTACAGGCTGCATGTCCGAATCATTCCAACAAGCAGGTAGAAGTTGGTTGGATGAGTGAACAACCGTTTTGCGCCCAGGAACTACTCCGAATCATGGCGTTATGTCTGTAAAAAATCAAATACATACAAAATGTTAATGCAATTAATGAGAAACATAGTAAGAGAGCAGTACAGAGGCCGAACAATTGTTTTTTTTTAATCGACCAGAGATGATTTGGAAGAAGGGGACATTTGAAAACAGAAAAAGTTATAACCAGAGACTGTACGAGAGATGTGTGACGAGAGATGTGTGATAGGGCGGTGAGTTGGCTCAGTCGGTAGCGCGTCTGCCTCACGATCGCGCGGCCCGGGTTCGAACCCGAGTCTGGACTGAGCAATGTTGTGTGTAAACATACCGTCCCTTCTAGCAAGAGGCAAAACACTCTGTCCCTCGGATAGGACATAAAATGGAGGTCCCGTGTATGAGAGAGTCACAGCTCATGCACGTAAAAGATCCCGCTTCATTCATTCATCGCAAAGAGCAGGGTGTCTAACCCGGTGAAGTGGTCCCACCCCACATCCAACTGGACCCCATGGAAGACCAGCTTAGTGTAGCTGAATATGGGCTATCCAGCCATCTTCGCAGATGGAAAATGAACAACAACAACAACAACAACAGGCTTCTTCCAAACGATAGGGGCGATTTCGGCATAAGTCGCTTTCTGTGGTGAAGTTGAAAGGCTTGTGATGTGAAATCCCAGTCAATACACTTCGTCGTATTGGTCCTACTCGCGAAAAATTCATTACCTCTTGATACCTAGTTCACTGTAACTGTAACTACACTCCGCTGGTCCGACTACATTATTTCTCCCGACGGGATTACAGAAGATCACGCGGAAGAAACACTGTGCCACCCAACATAACAGCATAATGCTACATAATCACTCGCACACACAACACACAAACACACACAAGGTAACACACTGCTTTATACGTGACAATTAAGGTTGGTGCACATTACATGAATCTAATAGGTAAGACTTTCATTCTTCTTAAACATGTTTTATGATGGGCTACCTCTCTTATTCTATGCTCTTTGAAGGCTCAATTAGGGTGGAGGGCTATGAATTTCTACGAAAATATGACAACGAAAGATTAGCAGACCATTGTAATGCACAATGTCTATCTAGTTGTGTGGCTAATTCTCGCCCGAGATCTCACTCAAAGCGAACTCACTGCCGCTGCGTTTGGGTCCCGCTTCATAAAACTTGTTATCAGTAACAACTGCCACATTTCTGCGTCACATTTGCTCTCAGCGAATCAGATGCAAGGATTTCGGTAGCGTATAACAACTACTACTACTTGTTATTGATAACAAGTTTTAAGAAACAGGGCCCTGATTGTCTCTGTCACCTGTGCTTTCTTTATCCTAGTATAGGTCGGGGACAGACTGATGAAGGTACCCATGACGAATGCCAGGGCTGGAGAACTCTCAGGGGAGCGAACATTTTAGATTTCGTTCCACTCAGCTTGCTCCTTCTGTCCCCGATGTGTGGAGATGCTATATAGTGGGGCCTACGTGCGCGTCGTCGAAAATCGATTAGGACAAGGTGGCTGCACAATCACCCACCCGTGACCCTGCTAAACGACATTGTGTACACTGGATCGAACCGACATTGCTGACCTAACTAACTCAAAGGCAGGCAACAAAGAGTTGAGGTAACATTCTCATCGCTGAGTGCAATGTGCTTGCCTGCCTGCCTGACTGACTGTATATGACTGACTGACTCTGCATACCGACACGTCAGTTATGTATACCCAGAACTGAATTGATAGCAAGAGTGTTGAATTTCTCACAAGAAGATTTAGAAACCAGGTCCAGGACCGACGAAGACACCACCACCACCACCGAGAACAGAACTTGAGCACCAGTGCGTGGGATGCATAACATGATCTCTCAAACTGTGACTCCTAACAACCCATTATTGTTTCTACACTGGTGCTAGTTTTTCGTGTTTCCTTCTTCACCTAACTGTAATAATAAGCTCGAGACTTTCCAAGTAACATCCTGATGAAATATTTTTATATGAAGGAGCGCCAATAATGACTGCAACAAAAGAGTGGGAGACCTTGAGGTTCTATTTCCAGACAATAGTACTATGTCCTGTTAAAGATTGATCACCATGAATATCATTAGAATCTCACTATCAATCTCTATCCATTGCAATTCGTCACCTAAATGGCTCAGGCCTTGACTGCGGGGTGTCCGCGCAGCATCCATTTAGATTTCGAGGAATGAAAGAGAGGGCGCTTCTTAAAGGAAGAAGGAGAGGAGAAGGCAGATGAGGAAGAGAAGGAGGAGGAGGAGGAGGAAGAAGAACAAGAATACGAAGAAAGAAGGAAGAAGAAGAAGAAGGAAGAGGAGGATCAGGAGGAGTACATTCTACCGTCAGGCGTGAAAATAGTATAGAAGAACAAATCCGAAGCATACTTGTATTCCGAAATTAATTTACGAGTCTAAAAGATATCATAATTGCCATACGAACTTTTGTTTTGCCTGCTCAAAGCTCTCCCTTAACAATGCTCAAGCCGTGTTTTGTTAAGATTATGCCTTAGAAGAGCTCTTCATTGCGTTTTCACGTCCAAGGCCTTATAGGTTACTAGTACTTGCCGCAGTGCGGAGGATGAAGTTCACCGAACATCATTGTGTCCACGTTCAATACGAATCAATGTAAAGACAGCTCACGTACCCCTGGACTTTTCTTTGTTTCTTGGCGTCATTACAGGCAAGATTGACGGCCAGTAAATCCCTCCTCCAGTAGCGGAACACTAAAAGTAAGGACACAGCGCCTCATCACACAATTGACGTGGTCGTTTAGATGTAAATTTCGTTTCACTTCAGTCGATGTGCTAATGATGATCGCTTATTTCAAGCAGAAGCTCAAGTACACTCGATCGAAGCAACGCGTAAATGAAGAGAAAAGAAACGGACGAACACGCTTGCGTGCACACTGAAGAACTGCTGCTGGATTCTGCCTCGAGCCAGCATCGCACAACATTGTGAGAGGTAGTTGCCATGGCCACAACACGCGACAAGTGCAAGGGAGAGGTCCGCTCCGGGGGGTGACCCTTCGTGACATGGGTGATATATTGAACTGACTTCGCAATCGTCATGAGACAAAGTTATGTTCCCTCCTCAGCCCACTTCCCATTTTCCTCACACTTTCAACCCCTCCCTCCCCTTCTACCCCCCCCCTCTCTCCTTCTATCTTTCCAATATTATTGTCAGTAAAGGATCTGAAAGGAACCGGCGACCTACCATCATGTACTCTTTGTACTGGATGCTGTCGTTGTAATGATATTATGGGAAGAACGTCAGAAACATTGCACAGTAGCAGAGATCAACCACAAGTGGTGTCATCCTCTATGAAGTATAAAGCCCGAGAGTGCAGGTCTGCACCACGTTCAAATTGAGCGTCATAAAAAGAGGAATTTGAGTGAAGATTCCATTAGTGTTCAGTGCAGTGGGAGATTTACAAGGTGATAACATCACCGCCTTTGCCATTTTTGAGTATGTTGTCGTGACTTATATCGCTTGTCAAAAACGCGTGACAATTCCACAGAATTTCATGGCGTTCTTATTTCAGGCCCGATTTGATGAAACCGCTATAAGATATTTTTGTCCTGATTTTACTCTTTTCGCTAAAGCCTACTTCAACACGGTGTGGATTGGCAGTATAGATACATCACTACGTGAATCGCAATCGACGTCTAAAGAGAAAGAGAGAAAAAAGAAAAGAAGGACAGTGGGGAGAGGGGAGATACCATGTAATAACTAACTCCTTTTGATAGGTAACTCCTGATTTTTGCATTTTATACGCCATGTCACCATCACCACAATAGCAGGCACACCCGTGTCTCCGGAGACGACACGGAGCACTGACCTGGGCTACCCCTCTGGAAGCCACCAACTCCAAACACTCCAAACACCATCGATATGATATATAGACAGATCTCTCATGGTAACGAGAGAGTTAAAGAGGTATAGACCACATTGTTGCCGGGATAGTTGTTTGCGCAGCGTGTTTTTCTTTGAAAGTTGTGAGGATTCAAATAAAAAACAGCACGAACCCCTTAGTATCTGTTCAAACATGTCAAATGGCGTTATATCATAGTTCTGCGCGTCTCGGATTGATGAAGGACTAACGCTGAAAATATCAAGTGCAACCTTTTGATTACTTTTTGTTTTCACTAGACTATAGATATTGCAGAAGCGATGACATAGACCTGTATCAATTATTTGGAATTTAATCGCCAAAAGGCTCGTAACATTAAGTATAAATGAGTATAATTATTGGGATACTGGGATACTGATACGCTTCTGGTATACTTCGTCGCAGAGAGCAGGGTGCATATCCACGATAGCCCGGTAAAGTAGTCTGCCCCAAGTATACCTGGATCTCATGGAAGGTCAGCTATACAATGCAGCTGAATATGGGTTATCCAGCCATCTTCTCAGATGAAAAATGAATACAAAAAATTCATAGGCTTTAAAAATAGGCAGATTAAAAAGAAAAGAAAAGAAGATTACTACAGATCATAGTGTACTATAGGAATGTACATCTCTTGTTCCCCAATGAATGAATGTGCACATCAGATAGCTTCATGAACTAATTATTATTTTTTTTTCTTCCACGACACGCCAAAGCAAGTATGATATGGAATTATCTGTGCCTCTATAAATACAAAGGAACAGGCGGCGCAGAAAGAATGTTTGCACGTAAATACTATTTATACTGATGGTACCATCTTTCGTTATCGATCTACTGGGCATGACCTGTTATGAACACATTATTGTAAAGAGCGAAATAATGGTTTCTTTGAAATCTTCTTTGCTTCTTTGCAAATCATAGCCAATTCAGGCGTATTGAAGCCATATAAAACAGATATGAGAATCAGCCAGCTCTGCATGTGGTATATTCCATGTGTTTTTACAATGCAAGAAGCAACAAAAGAAAGAAACCCAACTGGAAAGCACACAGTGTCCCACAGTGTGTTCATATTGTGGTCATATATAGTCGACTATATGAAAACGCTCGAATTTAACAGTGTGGGGATGATTTCCCACTGTGGTTTGGTTTTCACAGTGTTCACGTGGTAATGTTCTGTGTCACACTGTAAATTGATGATTCGCAATGTGTTCACGCTGTTAAAACACTCGAATTTAAACAGTGTGAAGAGATTTCACACTGTGTTCACAATGTGTTCACATTGTCTTCACAGTGTTCACACTGTGTTTTTTTCACACTGTGGGATTCTGTGTTCTCTCCAGCAGGGAATACGAGAAACAGAAGAGGAAGAAAAAGAAGGGAAACAAAGGGAAAAAAAAGAAGAGGAAGAAGACTTAGAGAAAGAGATAGAGGAAACAAGAAGAAGTGGAAGAAAAGCATCGAGGAAGAAGAAGCACAAGGCCAAAGCAGAGAAACACACAGCAAACAGCAATCTTGATCTGAAGTGGACATAACTGGTAGCATGGTCCTGTCCCCGGAAATTACATGAAAGTCCCGTACCCCATGACGTCAGACATACAATTGTACAGGCCAATGTGCAATGGCTATAGATATTGCGCGAAGAAGTCACCTTTTTGGGCCGAATAAAAAAATCAAGGGAGTGAAAATCATTATGGACTACGAATTGCAAACAGATTTTCATGACAACATTTGCACTGGGGGTCCTGCTTTATGCAGCACACGGTTGTAAAGAGAGCAGAAATAACGCCCCTTTCCCATGGGACGCCTGCCACCTCCATTTTTGCCAATCCGAAAATGAATGACTGTACAAAATAATCAAAATGATCGTTTGAATATTACTCGTACACACTGTTGTGAAAGCAAGTTGGTCCATGGCAACTCCTGCCCGCTGTTCAATGTCAGTGTTTACCTTCGTTGCCATGGAGATAGGCTTCCACCAGCCTCTTTCTCCTCGTTGTGAATGGCACGTTCTTCCGAGTTAATGCTATAAAGGTATTATTAGCAACTTCTCGCTTTTTTTTTCTTGAACTGTACTATTCTTTCCGTGATGCCGACACCGTAAACAGAGACCATGGAATACGACTGAGACTTTACAAAAGGAAGAAAGCATACCATAGAATTAGGGTGATGAATTTGCCCATTAAAAGAGATGAATAGAATCCACCAAAGCTGAAAAGGTATGGAAGAAACATCAAAACCAGTCAACCTCTTCGACAGGAGAATACGGAACCAAAGGTTAGAATGGTTTGAATGAATAGATTTGGCGGATTTTCAGACGCTGGTGTTTAGTGTCAGGAATTTGAAGGAATAACGGGGATAAAGCTCGATTTTCCTACAGCAGTACGCCCTTGGAGCAACAACAAGATTATCTGCAATGATCCATTCGGCAAATTACGCGTATACGAAGCATCGTATGCACCAACGTTCTGGAAAGTCCAATGTACATGATGGTGCAGAAAGAGAAATTATAGTGTTATGCCAATATGACAAAGCCAAGACATTCAAAAGGAGTTACTCTCTGACCACGTACTCTATACCACTGGATATACAATATTATCGGTTTTGCAGCAAATGGGCGGATTTGATCTTTTTCTCTTGTCAACTCCATCTATCTGATCTACGTGAGACGAAATCCCAGGACTCTCTATATAAAATGTATTCAGTACAAAACTAACATTTTGAATTGACAGTTAGCACCCAAGAAGCATGGGTAAATAATCACTGTAATTTTGAAAGACCCCGGTGTCTAGGTAGAAATTGCGAACATGGTATACAGTATGATATATCATTGCTCTATCATAATTTTCCTTAAACATTTATGATTGTGAAATTTCCATCTTATTTGACCTTGATCTATGTAGAACGAAAATGAAAAGATAAAGACTTGCAACAAACTTAGAAACTCGTTGAGATAAACAGAGTCTGGCTTCCATCTTTGATACACGGCAAATTTCGTAAGTGCAGACGAAAAGAACAACTTAATACACTATCTCTTTTATTTCCATCTTTCATCTTATTATCCTCCTTCTTCTACGAAAATGTACAGTAATTGTGCCCCATTCATGTGGCATGAATGGTATTTGGGTTTCCATTACAACAATGGAGCTAGATGTCAATTAAAAGTTGTATATGAATTTAGGAACTCGCAGAGGGGACGATCCAATGTTAAAATGCAGTTTGATATTGTAGTCACTCTTGATATGACCCAGTTGGTATTATTATGCATAAAAAAATGTCGAGACCGAGGCCTACTTTCTCCCTGCCAGTGTTTCAAACACCTTTAACAGTGAGTTACAAACACACAGAGAATACAAAATGTGCTGGGATACATGATCATCTTATGGCTGTCACGTTCAGACTAGAACAGTACTGCTATAGGGCTGATGTGAATATCGTTAGTAAAAATGTACTACTCAAACATGCTCGTTCTGACTAACTATGCTAGTTACACGCCTAAATATTTAGCGAGTTCAATTTTTCGGGACTTCCCGACAATTTTGCAAGGGGTTGGATTGGCGACCGTGGAGTATATCAATGGAATGAAAATGTAATCGTGCACATCGCATTCATGTCGGGACGACAGATGATATTCATGCGTATTTTAAACTTCGCGATTAGCACACTACTTGCGAAATTCGCGAAAAAAAACCCGACAACAGCGAAATGTGTGGCATATACAGTACTATCGGTAGGCCTATGCGTTCTATCTACAGAGCATAAACCCACACACTGGCATAGAATATCGAAATCCTTTTCGAACAGACCTTGTACAGGACCTGGAGTTAGGACTGCTAATCACACATGCTAATGTTCGGTATATAGGGCGACTGTATGGGTTAATCATTGTGTTGAATGGTACGTCTCAAACAGGTTGCCCTGTCAACGGTCAACGCAATACGGCAACGTCTGATTAGAGATGTATGTTTCTGTGTATGTTTATGTGGGTTTGTGTGTGTGTGTGTGTGTGTGTTTGGGTGTGCTTTAGTTGATTTTTGATTTTTCAGTCCTATGATCATCATACCAGTGAAAACAATTCCAAAAAAAAAAAAAAAATCACAAGTCGCGTACATGCGATATTAGGGCCTGCATGATTGAGAATAACACAACTACAATAATATTCTTAACCTGATTTACAAATTTTAACAGATTGATATATGAAAAGTATAATATATAGGTCTAATAGGTTATAATAGTCCAAAATTGAGTTACTTCCTCAAATACTCACCTATCCCAGCCACCATGCCAACCCCCAATCCAAAAGGCTATCCCCTCCCTCCCTCTATGTATGTGTTTTTCAGGACCAATTAAACGTGAAGCGCTTGATAATCGAGTTTACTTTCGTGCAGTGTACACGTAGCAATCAGACATGAACAAATACATGAACGTCATCAAACAAAGTTTGAATACGAGGAGTTGAAGCTTAGAATCGAATCAATATTTGACAGCTACCCATCCTTCAGCATGGTCACAGTTTTAAGACATGAAATAAGACCTAGAAGTCTACACATTCATATTCGTGTAGCCTTAAATGTATGACGTGTAAGGCTCGTTTTCCTGCAGATTCGCACGCCTCGGGGTTTTTCCCCTCTCCTTAGGCTCTCAGTATGACATACATGTAAAATATTAGGAGAATGTAGAATAGTAGAGAAGGTCTATAAAGATTGAAAACTAATCGAGACGAGAGTAGAATATCGAATTGGAGACAATATTGCCATTGTGTTAGAACAACAGCTGATTAAAATAAAGTTATGTTGAAAAGAAATAATGGAATTAACAACATTTCAAAATACTTTGCAATAGCTACATAATTGTTACCTTTCGTTGAGAAGATGACCAGACGTTGTGCATATTCGAAGTAAAAATTATCACAAGAGACTGCGAGATCGACATCAAAAACTATACTCCTTCAAATGCACATCCAAAGAGACCTCAAGTCGTCAATACGGAACACACTTCGAGTATTAAACGATTTGCAAAGAAATAACACCTCGCTTGTTACTGCTCTTGTCGCTGCGATGTGAGTGTAAATAAAAGGTCCGATTGTTATGGCCACTTCGATTTGAAGTACATGATGACCCTATATGCCTAACGAAGTCGAACGTGCGAAAACACACAAAGGGATTGTGCCGCAGACAATGTCTAGGCGATAATGCGGCAAAATGATCCTAGGAAACGATGTATCGATCGCAATCGACAATGTCTATACTTGAACGGAGGTCTTCGTATCGACGTTAGGTCTTCGCGCAGCCCGCACTGGTGGTGCGCTGATCGCTCCTGGAGCGGTTACTAGGTCTGTGTACTGACAACGGACGCCGCACAACGGACAAGCAGCGCGTGAGTAGCACCCGTTACGAATGGGTGAACAACCGCAGAAAAATAAAAACAGAAACAAATCAAAAAGGAACAAAACAACAACGACAACGACGAAAAGTACTTGAAGAGACCCTCCAGATAAAGAGTGCATTCATAAGCAATAACAGGAGACTTCTCAGAATTAATAAATGACGACTGGTCGATTGGTTGGTTGTCTAATGATCGGCTTTCATGGTCATGTGTGAAGCAGAGCTCTACGCCTCTGCACACTGTCTTATTTACTTATTTGTTAAAGACGATCATCTTGATCATCATCCGATTTAAACCTTATCTCTATCGCTCACATTGCCTTATACATCATCCTCGAGAAAAAAAAAAAGTCCGTTCTTAGCCCTGTTAGCTGCCGTGTTCAATTGAGACGAAATTAAGACTCTTTTTTTGGTTTTGTCTCAGGACAGCATGTTTTGAAAGTTGTATATTACCTTATTTTTTTAAAAAGTAAATCAAGTTACTAATGTTTTGTTAAAATTAATTCATTGTACTGAATGAAATGATTCAGTTTACATAACGTGTGCGTTGTGCAATATTGATGGGATTTGTGCAGAATCTCATGCGACCGGGTAACAACTTCGAATTTGGCTTGTGTGACAATATTGAAATACCCATTTTGCTTGATATAGAATCCAGGTAATCTAAGCATGAAATCTGGTTTAAAAAAATCGAGTAACACTTCCCATGTATAGTTTTTTTAGCAATTTTAACTTTTCATGAATCTTGCAGATGTCAGTATGCAGCAATGAAATAATAGAGTGGATTATATTCGCGATGGCATTTATCTAAGGCTTCTTTTCGTGCTTTGTGACGGCTTAAAGCACGTGAAGGTTATACTCTGAATTTTAAATTGCAAATGCAACTCCGTGTTTAATTTGTCTTTAATTGATAGCAGCATTAAATCTTCGCAACACTAGAAGTTTTATGAAAAACATAAGAACAGATTTTTAAAAAAGCGATTAGTTATAAAATGTCTTTCTTTTTTTAACCTTATATATATATATATATATATATATATATAATAGAAACAAAGAAAGGTAAAACCGACCAGAAATGAATGATAAATTGTGCAAACTTTGAGCAAAGAAAATGGGTTTTGATCGGGTTTGAATCCCGATGGAAACCCATTTTCTTTGCTATATGTATTATATATATATATTACATATATATGCCATAAATGTTCAAATATATATATATATATATATATGTATATATGTATATATATACATACATGCATATATATGTATATATGTATATATATATATATATATATATATATATATATATATATATATCAGGTAAGATGTAAGATTGTGATGCGATGACATCAAATCCTCTTCTTATTATATTACTGGTAAAATACTCCAATAGCTGTCTTTATGTCTGATTCTGGTGAAATTTTTACCATGTTGCTTTATTGTCATTGTTTGATGGTCGTTTTATAATTTCAACTCTATCAATTAAAGTCAGGTCGATAAAAAAGTGTTGTGACACTGCAATCCAATGATGCAGTGAAATCGACAAAAACGCTCGAAAAATAAACGACGTGTGAAAGTTTAATTCTCTCCCTGCTGGAAAGAACACAGTGTCCCACAGTGTGAGAAACACAGTGTGATCACATTGTGAACACAGTGTGAAATCTCTTCACATTGTTAAATTCAAGCATTTTAACAGTGTGAGCACACTGTGAATCATCAATTTACAGTGTGAAACAAAACATTAATATTTGAACTCTCTGTGAAAAATCGCACCACAGTTTGGAATCATCTTCACACTGTTTAATTCGAGCGTTTTTACATAGTCAACTACATGTATGTGATCACATTGTGATCACACTGTGGGACACTGTGTTCTTTCGAGCAGGGTTTGCGTCGATTGTAGCGTTGAATATATTATTTTTGAGTAAACGGTTAAAGATAACTTTGAATATATACTGTACATCACATTAAAGGCACAAATTGACCGTTTTGAATTTCATCTTGATTTTACTCTGAACAGTTTGTATATCGAGGAACATAAATATAAATTTGAATCCTAAATTTGACAGGAAACTGGTCAATATAAATTTGAAATACCGATAGATACATTTTTTTTCTCAATAAATTCAATATAAGCAAACCACAAAAAAGAATTTGGTAGTTCGAACCAAGAGACTTTAGAAGTCTTACCAAAATATCGAAATTATTTACA
This sequence comes from Diadema antillarum, assembly GCF_040938485.1. Classification (NCBI taxonomy): domain Eukaryota; kingdom Metazoa; phylum Echinodermata; class Echinoidea; order Diadematoida; family Diadematidae; genus Diadema; species Diadema antillarum. The sequence continues at coordinate 367,509 of NW_027271964.1, read as the reverse complement.
TAACAATTACTCTCTTCTCTCTCTCTCTGTCTCACCCATCCATGAAGGAACACTTCGCACAATCCCATCCTTCTACTTTTATACATTTTGTCAATAAATGTCCTCACTCAAGCAGAATGTTGCTCAAACAAGGGAAAATTCTGATGCAAACTATCAGAGGGGGAAAAAACACGTAAACACGCACACACAAGCACACGCACACTCACCGATTAGATTTGAAGCAGAACCTCATAAGTGCCGCAAAGAGAATCATAAATATTTACATGCATAATATGACGTAACATAAGATAAAACTTCACATAATAATAAAGTCAAATACATTTCTTTTGTAAGAGTGTTTTGAAAACCGTCTTCTTTTCAGTAAAAAAAAAATAGAGAGAGAGAGAGAGACTCCTTGAGTTTTCTATATCGATCTCTCTATCGATCATTGCTCGGGTACCATCTTCATTGGTGTGAGGTGTTTTTTTAAAGTTTCTTGCCAATTTATTGCAATTGGTTAAAATTGCTTTTGCGCTTTCCGCCTCCATTAAAGATATATCCATCCACTAAAAGTGCTTCTTAATGACCTCTCCGTTTATCCAGGGAGGTGGGATGCTTTGTCGATAATAAGAAAAACGTTACCGACAGCAAGATAAATGCGTGTACCACCGCTGTTATTCACGAAGTAAAACTTTTTGAGCTCAGTACAGTTATCATCGTGTGCTTATATTGATATACCATAAGGAAAGCTTACCCGCCTGAAAAAGTTATGACAATTAAGCATATCATATTGCAAATAGTTGTTTCTTGTCGAGTCACCTTGCTTACGTTTATTTCTCCAAGGAGTGTTTAATCAGTACTACCAGTATCTCATCTGGCGCAAGCACATTGCATACAAATAGTTGTCATATTTACAAATATTAACATTTATCAATGGTCAGATAACCGGTCGCTGATTATCTTTCCTTTACACCGCCAATCGTCTCTCTCTCGCTCCCTCCCCCTGTCTCTCTTATCTGCTCTCAACTTGCTATTAAGCACATGCCAAACAGCGCAATCTGGGATCAGTTCTTGTCCACGCGTGCACATCGTTCTGTTCGGATTGCCAAGCATATGAATTAACCAGCATTATCCTTCGTGGAAATGACTCCTCACGTCCGTTCTAAGACCGTATGCAGTATACAGCCAAGTCATAGCAAGAGAACGCACAGACTTAGTGTCGTGAAGCCAACGTCATTAAAGAAAGATGCAGTTACCAACTGACCAATGCAAGCAGAAATACGACATCATGTTTAAACCTGATTTTTTTTTTCACATGGCATGACATGGATGTCCTTATCACCAACAAAACGAAACAACAATCGTCATCGTCATCTTCGTCGCCATCTGGTCATCCTTATTATAGCTTACTGTCGTTGCAGCTCCTGCTGCTGTTGATGACGTTATTTGATGTTGTTGTTGTTGTTCTTGTTGTTCTTGTTGACATTATCATGAAATGCAATATACCACAATATCCATCCATGACAATGCATTACTTCTTTCACTTTTCGGGCGCATTTCTCCTATTCAAGTGCTCGAGATGAATCCGGGCTCTCGGTGTTCTCAAAGTGTCACTGGTCAATGGTCATCATTTTCGAAACGCTCGCCTCTGTCCTACTGCCGCGCGTCCCTCATACTCGCCAGCTTGGCACGTGGTCGGCCTGCCCATCCATCACTGGGTAGCTGTGGATGACGGTCTCGCTCTCTTTGGCCAGGAGCGCGAAGCGCATGACGGGGATGCCCGTGGCGTGAGGCATGTCGATGTACTCGTAGCGGTGGTCGTCGTCGCGGGCCTGCCACGGCGCGGGTTTCGTTGGCCGGGTCGGTGTCTCGATGGTGGTCATATACTCGTCATCCTACAGGGATGAGAACGGATCCAATCACCACCACCAACAACAACCAAAAACAACAACAACCACAAAAACAACAAGAAAACATAAAAAACAAACAGCCCTAAAAACAATAATAAAACAAATGAATTAAAGTATGAATAGATGAATAAACAAAAAAGAATATACAAGTATGAATAAGTGACAATTTCTGCTATTCTTGCCTGCGTGTGTGTACAGGTTTGGTCTAATGCCTTTACTCTTATTTTCATCATTGAACATAAAGACATTCATTTATGGATAAGAAATCAACGATGAAGATATCTTTAAAATGAATTTCGGGGTGAAGAGCTTTGTTACTATTTTGTTGATATGGATGTCGTTGTCGAATGGTCAATCTATTGTACCCCGCGAGGATGATTTGAATAATATCGTAATGATGCAAACTAAAGCGAAGGCTCATTGATTAATGCAGTGAATGTTCGTCACCTCAGGACTCGCGAGAGGTTCGTAATCGCACAACCATGAGTGACGATGTACCATCCCATCTTTCGCGGTATGTAAGGGAGTAATAGAATTAATGCTCACAGAAGTAACATGAACCAACGCGTGTACAAGTGTGCTGAATTGTATATCACTATTTTAGAACTTATCGATCTAACTCCTCTCTTACCGATATTGTTTTTGCAGTTTTGTTGAGTTCCGTTATTCTCACAGGAATTGTTGGTCTGGTGAATGCCACGGTGTCCCGCAGCGTTGATAGCTCGTCCTTCTTCTGCGCGCGCAGCACCTTGCGCAGCCTGGTCCCGCCCACTGAGAGACCGACCACTAGGAGAAGCCCGACGAACACGCCCACAATAGACAGACCAATCACAGGACCGTGTACGCTGCGTTCACTTTTCATAAGTGCTGGAAATTGTAAAGGATATTATACAGATAGAGTTTACAAGTAATCACATGCTGACGGTGAACGCGATTGCCATGAAAAGATACACCAAATCAGAGTCCTTGACTATGAGAAGTCGATTTTTTTTTAATTCGAGTTGCTGATTTTAAAAGCAGAGAAACGATTTGAGAGAGAACGGGCAAATTGTTTAAAAAAAAATTGAAATGCAATGGCATGATTGGTGATTTAATTAAATCACAATTTGAGGGCAGGTATCTGAACCTGGCACAAGCAGTGTAAACAGGTAAATGTGACAAACTTTATATTTCGTTCACTTAATGTTCGAAATAGGATGTGAACGCTACTGTCCAACTTACTTGTATTTCTTCAACACTTGCAAATTTCCGTGGTTCTCGCTTGAGTAGTGCAAAATGCGAACCAAACAAAAGACGAAAAAAGGATTGTATAAACTCCTTACATGTATCCCAACTCTTTGGTCTCCCCCTCCTCTCCCCCCCCCCCCTTTTCTCTATCTTATCCTCCCTCCTCCCTTCCTCTCTCTCTTCTTTCTTTCTATCTGTCTGTCTCTCCAAGCCTAAACTGGTCCTTACAACACCTGGGCAAAGAATGCGGAGAATTGGGTTTATATAGGAGACACTTCAACGCTTCGAGTAAGCTACTTAATCCCTTAATGACTAGGCGCATGTGTTCCAGTCATCGAATTGATTGACATATCATAGGGGCGATGCTCCGAACAATAGTCAAATTAGTCCGCTGTACCCTCCTCAATCACTATCAAAATAGCGAGCTTTAGATCTATGACGCGAACGCTAAAGACGACGCTATCAGGCATTTAAAAAAAAAAAATGTTCTGCACATGCGCAGGGAAGCTGTTTCCATTGTACAACCTGGGCGACTGCGTTCGCTTTGCAGATCTAAAGCTCGCTAATGACTTTTCATCCAGTGTGGGGAGAGTGTTTCGGGGTGGCAAGTGGCAATAGCACTGCGCGTGAAACACACCAAAAATACACAGACGTCAACTCACACACTTCATTCTAAGAAAAATGGTTCTTTCATTGCCTTTTGAGCACTATTAATGGTTCGCGAGCACCGTCACAATAGCGACACTTTTTTTTTTTGGAGCTCATGAGAACCTTTTTAAATGGTGCCTGTCAGCACATTTTAACATTGGTGCCAATTAGAGCCTTTTCCAATGATATGGTTCTCATGAGCATCTTTTGAATGGCGCCGATCAGCACCATTTTATTGCTAAAGGTTTTTACGAGCACCCTTTAAAGTGGAGGATGTAAGCACCTTTTATGGTACTCATGAGCACCATTTCATTGTAAAAAGGCTGTAATGGTCACCTTTTGCAAAAGGTATTGACAGGCACCATTTCAAAAGGTTCTCACGGGCTCCAAAAAATGTGTCGCTATTGCGACAGTGCTGAGAACCATTTAATGGTGCTCAAAAGAACCCCTTTTCTTAGAGTGTAGCAAGGGGGAACTAGGAGGCGGGCAAAGAAACCCCAAGCCCAGAAGTTGCAATTTTCGTGTTGTTAAGGTTTACCATTATTTTAAGACCCATGTTGGTATCAACTCTACGTTCTTGAGGTTAAACATCACTACGCCTCACAAATATGACACTTACGGTGATCCTCTTTTATTAAAGTTACTAATGGTAGGTAATAATCATCTTTTCAGAGATACAATAGGGTTTGTTGTTGTTGTTGTTGTTGTTGTTTAAGAAGGGGACTGAACAACACAGTCAGTAGCGTAGGGTTCGACATAAACAAGAATGGAATCCGATGTGTCTTTTAATATTTCAATTTTTGAAGAAACAAGAAATCATTCTTACGCCAAACAATCATAGAAAAGAACAACAAAGTAATAGAAGCAGATTAGGTTCGTACAATAGTAGTTTTTTTTTTTTCATGCAAGAGTTAGCTACCTGAATCTCGGATCGACGAGAAACTGTACAATATTTGGGTGCTCTGTAACTTCAGTGCGAAATTTCTTGAAAATGTTAATCCTTGCTTTACATGTTCTGGATGACGTCTACAATGTTTGGTAAAGTTAAAGTTGAGGAAAGCATTACAAAATAACACAGGAATTGACAGGAGGATGTATCTAAAATGAAATTCTAGTTAGATATTAAGTAGAAGGGTGAAGGTTGAGGTTTGAATTTTCTTCAGTTTGTCTCCTTCTAACATGAAATTTGTAAGATCGCAACTGCTGATCTGTAATGTATAGCAACATGTCGGAAAAGGGAACCACGGGACTTCATTAAGGTAGACAAACTGAAGAAAATTAAAACTCGAGATTCTATTTGTTTGAAAGAAAGAAAAATGGAGAGAGAGAAAAAAAAGGGGGGAGGTCTCTTTTCACCTCTTTATATCTGAAACCATGGTCAGTGCTTCTTTTCAATCATAGTTCATGCCTGCTCTTTAAAGAACAACATTTGGCAAGTGCACTTATTCAAGCATGAATTAAGCATTCAATCTCCCCCAAGATCTTTTCACAACTGTTCGACTCTTTACTTACTACTTTCTGCTTTCTAGGAGCAAATGGGTTTGTTTGCGATTTTGTTCCGTCTCCTTTTGTTTTGTTCTTCTTTCTCGTGTTTTGACCCTGAATAAGAGACTTCGCATAGAAGTTAGTGATCTTTATTGTTGTGAATAACCAACTTGTTTCGATTGACTGAAGAATCGATAAGGCTTAAATTACCTGCGGGCGGATCAACCGTAGTGGCGCTAACGTTGTCGCTCCATTCACTTGGGCCCACCCCATTCACAGTTCGTACCTGTGGACGCGCAGCGGGCAAGAGAAGTTCATGTTGGAAAATGAGTAACGCCCTCTTTAGCTCTTTTGCATGATAGGTGAGTATGCCTGGATTCAATTTTTATTTTCTTCGTCCACAGAATATAAAATAACATATCATAAACGATTAAAGGACTCATAATCCTAAATCAAAAGGACGGGCCACAGACCCTTCACTTATTTTTTGTACCAAAGACACTACAGTAAATAATAAATGATAAAAGATAAACCATACAAGCCTGTTAAGAAGTAATAGATGTCATTGATAAGGATAGCTCTCTCAACAAAATACATCTCCTGGACACGCGTTGTATCAAATTTAGACTGACTGCGTGACATTGTTCCGGCAAAGATTCAGAAAACACATGGTAGCCCATTCTAGCCATAAACATCTTAAAAATTGAAATGTTGGTGGTTCCAAAAAGAAATGTATTGCCCCCCCCCCCAAAAAAAAAAAACAAACAAAAACAAACAAACAAACAAACCCATTTAGAATATCAGTTGCCCGATCGGACTGTAAAAAAGATAACCTTTTTTTTAGTAGCCCCGTGCCATCGCTGATGGCGAGCCCTCTATAATTATTATTATTATCATTATTATTACTATTATTATTATTATTGTTATTATTATTATTATTATTATTATTATTATTATTATTGTTATTATTATTATCATTATTATTATTATTATTATTATTATTATTATCATTATATTCTATAAAATAGAATGACTTGCCTTAAAGATGTACGTGACGTTGGCCACCAGGCTCATAACTCTGTACTTGACCGAAAACGAAGTCTCTCCAACTCGAATCGTTGATGGTTCAGAGCTCGTGTCGTCGTGTTGATCGGACATTCGATAAGACAGTTCGTAGTGCCTTAAAAGAAACACAGGTCGATAGAACTGTAGTCGCAAGGCTTTGATGAAACTTCATCACCGGAAGCATTGGGTTTCATTCTCGCTTATGCGTAAGTAGCAACAAAATATTACTAGAATGATAACGATATACCAAATATAATCGTACGAGAAAAAGAAAAGCAGCAAAAAATGTAACATCAAAAACCGTCTACAGGATGTCGTTTTTTTTTTTTTTTTTTAGACAATAGTCATGTCAAATGTTTCAGTACAAACGAAACTGTCTACATAAATCTGCATTCTACTAAATTATGATAAAATACTTTAGTACTTCTTCAAAATCGATGTTTTGTATACAAAACAACGCAAAAATAAGAATGGATTTTCTCTTCGAATATTAAGAAGAAACTGCAAAATGTTCTGAATAACAACTGGTTGGAGTAACAAAACGTTTTCTTGCTGGAAAACCGACAAATCAAATTAATAAAAGCAAGCAAAGCAAAACGGGTAAACGGGGTATTTCCCCAGCATTATGTTCAACGCACGTAACCAGTGTAAAACAGTGTCTGCATGACCGTGTATGGCGAGATGACACTCTCGTTTCTCTTTGAAATCTCCATACCTTTCATCAAGTCTGTGACCCTACCTTATTTTCCCGTTGACATTCGGCGGAGAGGGCGTTTCCCATGACAGCATTGCGCCCTCAGACGACGACTCGAGAACAGTGAAATGGATCGGTGCCGGAGGAGCTGTCGACATAATGTCAAGAAATCAGAACGACAAATTAATTATACGAAAATGTAACCAACGCGTCGTTACTTCGTCACGGCATTTTCCGTCTTTGAAAGATCTCATAATCAAGCAGTTCTAGATCACGTATACTGTCAGCCGTGGACGTCAGGGAGATCCCCGAAAATTACTAACAAACAAATATTATGGGAAAAACTACGAAACAACATTTGCCTATATTTGAATAGTCAATTAGCATTCGAACTGTGACCATCGGTACAAACACAGAAAAAAAAGTCAATCAGACTGTATATTGTATAGAATCTACTCCTTAACGATTTGTACAATTTGATGTGAAAGTGGTTATACATCCGTAGGAAGTTGCAATTACAGTTTGATCATACATTATCACAAAAGTTGCTGATTGCTCAGTAATAACCCCTTTCTATCATTGCTATCTTAATACAAATCTGTGCTCCTTCATTTTCATAAGTGGCATATTGTTACCTGAAACTTAATTGTATCATGCATGTCAACTGATTCTTATGAGGCTAATAATCATATCATCGTCAACGTGCTTGCCATTAGTCTCTCTCTGGACGTTGAACGAAATAACATTGATTAACTGATCATGAACAACAGTTTTGCCTCGAAATTTTCAACGGACCTTCCTCGGGCGAGTAGGCTACTGTCTCGGCGCTGCGCTCCCCTTCTCCTGCCTCGTTCAGCAGACTCATGCTGATCATGTACTTCGTGTAGGCGTGCAAGCCAGTTACTATGTGGCTGTTAACCAATGGATTAAACAATCGGTGCGTTCCTGATTCGCTGTAGACCGAGTCGATTTCCCTGTAGTAGATGTTGTAACCAACCAGACCCGATGGACACTTTATTAACGACTGGTCGGGAGTCTAGAAGTAAAAAAAAACAAATGAATATGCGATGGAAAACAATGGGTGATTGCAATTTATTGAAAAAATTGCTCTTCATCGTCGTACACAAACGCTGAATATTCAGCGTACTGAGTAATATTTATGATAAAATTCATGGGCACAATCGGTTCGGATTCGAACCCTTGACCTCCTATTTGTAGACTATTTATAGTTCTGATCCAACATGGCAGCAGGTGCCTCATATTTGCTCAAGTCAACGATTTTTCAGTCGAGTTGTTCTCATTGCAAATGACTGACTGACAAATTACCCTTCATCGACGTAGTCGAATCAATAATTTGAAAGACTGATGTGTGGTCTCAAGTTGGTGTTTCTTTTTTCTCACCATATTTACAACGGTAAAATGACAATGACAATCAATGAATGACAATGGTATTGTAGAAATCAATAAATCCAATCCAATCAGAGAATTATGGCTTGTTGTACCAATGACAAAAATAAAATAAGAATTATTGTGATATTGATCATAACATACCTGCCAAGCCAAACCAAACTGCTTTGGAAATTTGACGTCACTGGATACAAGGACTGCAGAGGGCTTGGCGGGAACTGAGGGATTAAAAAAAGGGAGGGACGAGGAAGAAAAGATAATAAATACATTTTGGCTTCATTACAGAAACTAACGATAATTACTGAATGAGCTACACCGTTATATAACGAGTGCTTTCACATAAAAAATCAACATCAAAACAAAGAGACAAACAATCAATCAGACAAATAAAAAAAAAATACCAACCTTCACAGTTTGTCCGGAAAGTGATGAAGGGACTAGGTGGTCCCTCCCCGCCGAGGCCCTCCCGAACTGCTACAATGCTGATGTCGTACCATGTATGGGCGCTGAGACCTCCCTGCACCACCGAAGTGCGCGACGACGGAACTCGCTTTCCAGCTTCCCACGATCCACCAGTATCGTTCCGTCGATACACCACGTGGTACGCCACTAGAGGCGGGTCGCCGACGGAGTTCGCCCCCGCGGAAGTCCACGAGTTCCACCTCAAGGTTGCGCTCTCTGCAGTGCGGCTGGTAACGCGCGGTGTTTCGGTTAGCGCGGGAAGAGCTGTTATTAGTTTTGAAAATAAGATATTATCTGTCACAATTGATGTTTTTGTCATCAGAGGGAGGCCGGAGCGTTGTTTTGATCACATTATATGTATGAAGAGGTTTGTATCATTGAAAGTTACAATTACTGCAGCTACGATCGACTGTCAAAACAAATTCTCATCGCTAAATATTTGGCTGTTACCAGGGTAACTGTAGTTGTAAGTGTTTCTAAAAAAAAGTGGTGTCTGTTTAGACATCTTTTTTCCTGATATGTATACGATAGTCTGAGTCACGAAATTTCATTGCCTGTTTTTCAAAGTACTTTGTTTGAAGTAGGTCTACTATGATGTACTCTGTGTTTTGATGAATTTGATACGTTTGATGAGACATATATCTCAGTGGGGGAAAACAGTGGTTACTGCGAGTTTAAATTGTTGGAAATTACGTCATATAAAGGAATAAAAGCCAAATATATCAGCGTCATAACACTCACTAAAGGTATCTGACGTGGTTCGAAAATGAGCCAGGATGGTGTTGTCGGCGCTGACGGCGACGCATCGAATCGACTCATCGATTCGGATTCTATTCACGCCAAACCTGACTATCACGGAGCTCGCCCTGGCGCGTGTCGTGATGCTGCCAAGTCGGAACACACCCGTGTCGTTTCGCCCCTCGGTGCCACGGTACAAGAGGATGGTGGAAGCCGCGGGCAGGTGCGCCAGGTCCACAGAGGCGACAGTGCAGTTGAATAAGGCGGTCTGTCCGGCGTTGATCCGCCTGGTGGTGATGCTGACGATACCTGTTGATGATAACGGACATGAAATTTCCTTTCTTGTTGCATCTTTATCCCTCGGATGTTACTAATGTAGCTTGTATTATAGCACTCGTTTCGAGATATCAAAAACGGTTTGAATAGAAAATGTTCCAACCATTAAGATATTCGACGAGTGGGGGGGGGGGGGGGGCTCAAGTTTACTTGGCATATTAATATTGTACTAAAAGCGATGATCGTAAAGACTTGAACTGACCAATGACGAATGTATCATTCAAAAACACCGAAAGAGCTGACACCTGACTGAAAGACTAATAATGATGTATCTGTCTTTCGGTACAGTGCCCGTGAGGTTGTGTGTTCAACCGAAATCCAGTATGTAGGATATCTTATCTGTGCAATACGCATACTTGATATATTATTCAACCATTCTGCCAGTATTTTGCAAAGTGTGTCCTGAAATTTGCTGTTTTAGAAACTGATATCAATATCATCATTAATGTCGCCACAGGAACAGAGGTTTGATAGGAAATAACTATCGTTTCGTCTTTCAGTGGCATACTTGGAGAAATTCACCACCATCGATTCAAAGCGTTGCCAAGCTTTACTTTGGTGATGAGTACAACAGCATTCTGTAATCCACCACTTACCAAAGTGTAGATTTATTATTCAAAGGACGCTATCAAATGTTTTGATGTGTCATCTCATATCTTGTGATATCGTTTCGTCCCTACCATCTTCATGACGCCCCACCCGGATTCACTTACCTGCTTTGCACGTTGGCATCAGGTATCTGTCGAAGCAATCCCCGGAGCACTCCCCGGTCTCCGGGTGGCATGACTCCGACTGACATCGACATGTCTGCGTGCAGCCACGCCCAAACGATCCCGGCTGACACTCTGTAAACAGATTGGCCAACCAAGCAACAGATCGAATATATTGTAATTTTTTTTTTCATCAGTATGACCTTATATCCTATATGTGACATAGCTTTTAAATCCATCCATATTCTAATCAAAACCTTGAAGTGTCTAACCGTAGGAAATGAAATTGTGGTTTTTAGCATCTTTTATTTTTTCCTTGGCTACTAAAGATGCCTACCAGTCTCTTTCAGTATTGCTTAAAAATATAGGTCAAACCCATAGTTGTAATAATGTCGTAATATGACGTCAGGCCCTGTAAGCTGTGAAGTTGTATGTAAAAATAAGGAGGCTGTTTCTTTTGGAGACGTCCCCTTCTATAACGGCAACATACACCAATTGGGCGCTCCTGTAGATGAAAAGCCCAATGTAGCAGTTAAAACCACCGTTCACGGATTATTAATCTGTATACTTAGGCATTCTGGAGTCACAAAAGCAGGTGCCAATTCTAACAAGTCGATGTCATTACTAGGCGTCTCAAATTAATATGTTATGAGAGATACTCAGTACGTTGAGCCCACGTTTCGAATCACGTTCCCCCTTTCTTTCGTTCTTTTTTTTTTTTTTGGGGGGGGGGGGGGGGTAAAGAATTCAATGTTTACATCTTCAGTGGGATGACTATTACATGGCAACAGTGGTCCCAATAAAGTAAGTCACCCTATATCTACTTCTATATTATGTTGTATTCAATCCAGTATAGATGTAACGGAGCACAATTATGCTCGTCACACTGCTAAAACTGCGACCTATTTTGTTTTTCAGAGTCGACGCTGTAAACATATAAACAACATTAATAACAACAAACCTAAAAGAATTTGATAGGCGATGGAGCGCTAAAATGAAAGGGTGCGAAACCTCTCATTCAAAGACAGTTTTCAGAGAAAAGCCTTTCAAAGAGTTATGGCAATATTCAATCATGCCAATACCTTGATGGGTTGTTGGACAGGTGCTGTCATCTACTCTCATCAAGCTAATATTTACATTCACCTGCCTTTAAACGGTATAGCCACTATACTTTGTCTATTCTATTTAGCCTATAGCAGCTGACTGCTAAATTACTTTTCCTTGTGTTCGGAGATAAATAATTGTGCGCCAGGAAATTGGAAAAGGAAGCGCGCTGCTGCTATCACAAATGAAACACACTCACGTACACACACACTCATACACACACACATACAAGCACACACATACATTCCATTTAATACATATGTTACACACAATACACACATACACACTTACATACGGAGAGATTACAAAATATGGTTAAACTAAAACAGTAATAGCTGAGTATATAAATTATTACCTCCTTCGATAAATTATAATGATAATTGTGAGTCTATATTGCGCAGTTTCTATGAAGAATACTACTCAACGGCGCATAACAATAATATACTAATCGAAAGGGGAAAAACCCAAATAGATTAACGAAAAATTAACTCAAACTAATCCTTGAATGAAAATCTTACAATATAATGAAATTCAATCTGTTTTCTAGAGAGATGACGGGTGGAGTACTGCAGAATATGAGCAATAAACATGCAAGAAGAAATTAGTTGTTAGTGGCGTTGTCATAGAACCTTTTTTTTACTGTAATCTTAAGACCTTGATGTAACTTTTACAAAAATACTAGTTTTCAAAAATTATCATTATCATTGTAATCATTGTACTGTCTGCCGTATTCTGCCGAAGTCCCAACCAAAACATTGTAGTCTCAGTGGCAGGTCCGGATATCTGAATGACAGTAACAGATTAATCTGTTTCAATTACGGATGATAAAATCACAAGATAGTTGAAACTCACCCGAACAGTATTGCTGTCCGCTGTAGACAGCATAGCCTGCCTCGCACCGCTTCCGCGGGCACCGACCCGTCACCTTGCTACAAGCCGCGTCCGATTCGCAGTGACATTTTCGAAGACAGTTCGTCCCGTAGTAGCCCCGTGGACACCTTACTGGTACTGGGGTACCAAGAGAGAAAAAGCGCCAAAAAAAAAAAAGACACGAAACTATAGCAGGTGATTAAAAACAATAAAAGGGTGTGGCTACAATCTATTGAAAGGAAAGCCCGCAGCAGCGAATCAAATGATTATAAGTATAGAAATAATTCCCAAAGATTGAGATAACAAAAAAAAAAGAAGATAAATTCCTGATGCAAGAAGCACCGAAAATTTTTCGAGAGAAAGAAAAAGGTCGATTATTGAGCTGTAAAGAGTATCAAAGCGTGATGTTATAGCCATTTATCGCCATAGAAACTGGTTCGAAACAACCTCACCTGGCCCGAATGTTTATGCTCTGACCTGATTCCAATCCAAGGTATAAGAAAAGACTGTGACATCACCACTTGGACACTCAGTAGCAGATTAAATCAGTACAGCGGAGTATAGGACAAGTGGTGATTGAATTTAATAGCCCCCTTGATCGAAAATAAGCCAGTTCGGCGTTCCAGTTTGCATATGAGCAGAAAAAAGGTTATTTGTACTGGTTTTAAAATTCACTGAGATAAGCATCTGTGATGCGATGGTTATTCATGTAATCCTTGTTGAAGGTGCCTAATCAACTGAGAAAAATGAAAGTCATTAAACCCGTGAGCACATGAGCTATCTCCGAACTGGCCGACAGGCGGAGAACTAGTTGAAAAAGTGCATCAAGGCTGTGAACTACCAGTCCGGAATTATTCTAGACCCGAACAAGGCCTATCTAACAACTAGGGCCCGTTTGATTAATCTAAGCAAAATAAATTGCAGAGATATTAATTATCCTTTTCAGACAGAAAGTTTAAAACACAGTTGACGTCTATCGCAAAACATCTTCCAGTGGACATCATGGAAGAGTTGAGAAATCAAGAATTTCACACGGCAGTACGTGACTTACCCTGGCAGTTTTCGCCCGACCATCCAGAGGAGCAGCCCGATGGCGAGCCGAGACATCGACCGGTGAATCTGTCGCATTGCCCAGAGGCACAGTGGCATGTCTGCAGGCATCCCGCGCCGAAGCTGCCCGCATCGCAATCTGGAAGATATCGTTATGAGCACACACATGATAGATATCCACTTTCACCTTAACCATGTGTTACTAGCAAATGATACAACGTCGGGACTTCAATAATTGATTATGCTAAAACCTTCAAAATATCTAGGCACAGCCCGCCGGCACTCGGGTACTGCTGATTTTGATAACGGTGTTCGAATCAGCTCCCTCCGCATTCTACACTGCATTGTACAGGAGGGCCACATCATCAGTACTATCAAGGTAATGCGATGTACCCACATACATTTCTGACGCCAGATCTGACTTTTTATGATAATGAAACTGCTGTATTTTTTTTTTCACGTGGGCATGATTATCAACAAAATGATCAAGTACGCTGAACTTTGTGTTAGAAGAATTTCACAATTCATTCAGTTCATCTATGCAGAGGTCTTTACGAAACCAAAAACGAAACGAAGCGAAGCGAAACCAACAAGATATTCGGTACATTGTTCAAACCTTCATTGAAGGTGAAGTCGACAGGGTTGGAACATACATAATGTATTTCCACATTGATATAGCTGCTACATGCTAAAACTCCTTTAAAAAGCTACGAAGATAAGGAATCGTAATACAATTATCTGCCTGAGAAACAACAAGCCTTTACAATGTTCCTGGAAGAACTGCGTTTTTCTTGTTTCTGTACTTGCAAATGGACCTCGATGCATATTTTTCCCCACCATGGCGCTGATTGCAGCTCATATGAATTTATCACTGTACACGTCTCCTCTCAATTACTCTACGAGAATACTTTCACTTATAAAGTTCTTAGGACCATGTGACATGTCTTTAGATTCATCTGATATAACGACAGGATTCATACCTGTGTAACACTCGAGTCCCCGGAAACCCGCGTTGCAGGAGCAGCCGTACGGATCGGGCAGACAAAACTGACTACCCCGGCACCCCAGCGGACCATCAGCGGACGAGGAACATTCGTACTCGCACAACGTGCCGAAGTGGTTGTAACCACATGCTGAACAAGAAATCAATCAAACGAAGCCAGTTACTTACAAAATGTTATGCTGTATGACGTTTGGAAACAAAAAACAAAACAAAACAAAACAAAACAAAAAAAACAAAACATAAAAAACCCAGAAAAATAGAAAAGATAATAACATTTATCGGCCAAGCAGTAATACGGGATGTTTTTCAAAAATTGGGTCAAGTTCGCAATACAAACCTTTAACTTCCTCCATATCATAGTTACATCAGATATAATTTCTTTAAACAGGATAAAGAGAAAGTTGGTCTATAGTCTGGTAGTTTCACAATGCTTTTTAAATTTAACAGCTTGAGAAATAGAGGTATTGAGATCCACAACCTGCCCAACGCGCATCCGGTTGATAACGACATCGGACTATAAAACTTCTTCAAATGTTATAGAGATCTCGCGCGGTTAGAAATGTGATAAACACGATCTTTTTCGGGATTATGGGAGATTTGACACTACGGTAGAATAGCATGACGTTATCGTTACCTCTTTCGCAGTTATTTCCCATGAACCCCGGAGGGCAAACACAACGGCCCGTCACGTGATCACAGACGCCGCCGTTGAAGCACATGTCGCATATACCCGTGCACCGTGGAGGGCCCCACCTACCAGTGGGACAGCCTTAGAAGAAAAGAAGAAAGAATGGTGATGAAAATGAGAGATCAAGGAGGGGAAATGGAGACAAGGGAAGGGGAAGGAAAAGAAAAAGAAGTAGAAGATGAATTAAGAAGAAGAGAAGAAGAAAAAGACGAAAAAGAAAAGAAGACGACGATGAGGAAGAAGAAGAAGACGATGAAGGAGAAGAAGAAATGAAGAAGAAAAGAAGAAAAGCAAAACAAGAAAAGGAGAAGAAGCATCAAAAGATTTCAAAACCACAGAAGAGTTAAATGTTTAGTCATTGAATTCATCAATCCACTAAAAATGCTTTTTTTTTCAACTTGCATCGAGAGAATAAATCTCTTTGTAATTGTTTGAACCTGGCAACATTGTTCAGATATGAACATTGTAAATGGTAAGAAATAGAAGAACAATGTTCTTTGCCGATACTTTCGATAAATTTACTCTCCACTGTAAGCAGCACAGAAATAGACCAGGGTAAAGTTTCAAGATATGAATCATCACTTTTACCTACTACTGCCAAATCGACCACTGCAGCCACTGACATTTGGTTACTGTGAAATAATTGTATAACGTTCCTCAGTGTGAATTTCTCTCTTCAAATCTGTTATTGGAAATAGCAAAGCCAGCTAATTCGCTCGTAATTTGTTCGGAGAATGACACTTCGAGACACAGGGATACTTACACCCAGTTGTTTTAAAACCGTTAGTGTTCATGAGATATTTTGATGCTATCATTGTGAAATCTGAATTGATCTGGATTTCGTGTAATTTTGACATACCTCGAACTATCAACCTCATAATGCCGTGACGAGCTTGATTTCTTTCATTCGCGTAGTAGCATTCATAGATGCAGCCGTCGGACTCTGTGATTGGCTGGCTGAACGAGAGGCTGTCCAATCCAGTGGCTTCTACGATGATGTCCCCGCCCCCTTTGCGCCACTGCACGCGATTGGTCAAGGCGTCAGCAGGGCTGCGAAGCGTCATTTCTATGACAACGCCAGTGTCTCCGAGGTTGGCGATCTTAGTGAAGCGACCGAATGCAGGAATGATTTTCGCTGCGTTTAGATGAAATCAATATAGACATGAAACAGTTTAACTCCAAAATAACTCCAAAAAGGTATTGGAAATGTAGAAAGTGATGATTATATCAAAGTAATGCATAATGATCTTTAGCAACTGCTTTTTGACATTCAATATAGGATCCTTTATCTGTTAATTTCCTGCAATAAAGCTCTTTGAAATTTACCTCGTACTGGAATCTCAGACTGTAATGCTCGATTAAGATGTCATGATTCCATGTATCTTTCTTCATTTCACTAGGTTGTCTGTATTCCCTAAACAATTCTTAGAATGATCATAAGAACTGAAATTGATATGAATGTGAGCTTGCAAATGACAGACAATCAAACTCAGATAACTCCTCCCAATAAAATAAAAAAACCCGAACATACAAACGAACAAACACACAAACTAATCATATGGACCACCGTGAGTTAATGTTGTTAACTTCAGATAAGACATAGATAAGATTATACACAAAATACAAAATAAAGAACCACATCATAATAAATACATGCAAGTACATGAGGCAACCAAAATAATGTTAATTCTGAAACCAATGATGGTTATCATAAATTTGCCTCGGTAAGTAACATAGTAGGCCTATGTTCAGAACTCGACCGCACTTCGCACTTCAGAAAGTTGCCAGCATTTAACCAACTATCTGATTGAAGGTCGTGTCCTGTTCTCCCAGTTTTTCTATAGTATATTCAAGAAGTCGAATCCCTGAATCTTATTACACCGAGTGAAGCGCGGGCTATGTTTCTAATCATTAAAGTGCAATAGGAAATTTCATTGCCCTGCGATCAATCCCGTGTAAGCCGCACTCTCACAACCGCCCACGCTCAGACCATTGCACAGTAAGATGAGGGCAGCAAGGTTGTTGGCAGGTGATTTGATACGGAAGGAATAAAACAAAACAACAAAGTAAGTTCGAAGGAGGGAGGAAAAGAACGAGAGAGAGAGAGAGGGAGGGAGAGAGAGAGAGAGAGAGAGAGAGAGAGGATGTCCTTTGTGTAAAGTGCACGCAAGGATCCGCTTTAACCCTCTCAATGCACTCAACTCCGGACTTTTGCAGACTCACCGTAAACCTAAGTCAAGATAGTGACTTGCAATACGAAACTTTTACACTTTAGACAAGTGTTAGACAACTGTATTTCGGGAGTTCACTTTGTGTTCCAAAGACATACTGTGATACACATTCATGGTAAAGAAATAGAAAAATATGTATCCTATGTTCTTTGACCTTGAGTGCATGAATATCTTGTTTGCTCTATTGTTTGTTATTTATTATGGATTGCGATGACTCAAACCAAAGCTCAGCTGAAATAAGCAAAAATGAACAAATAAATTGGGAAAAAAATTGCAAAGTTGTCTGGTCTCGAGGGCACACAGAGTTTACCTATCTCCAGAAATCTGTGGCCTGGAAAGTTAAAGCATCAGTCTCGATTGCAGCGGTTATACTTTTGTTTTATTGCCAACCGGCCTTAATCCACAAACCCTACAGTTTTCATAATGATGCGCCCGGAGCAGTCCTGTGTTTTCCTTTGGCCAATGGATTAGTGACAAATAATGTAACTAGCATGCGATGATCAATGTAACCAAGACTTGGTAAATAGACAAGCAATAATAATCAATAACGAGCATGTAACTGTGGTTTATTGTACCTGCGGTTGTGCAACCAAGGCTGCAGGGGTAATGGGTCCTTTTTCAACCAGATATAATGATCACAAATTAGCAGAACGTGGTCAGTTGTGATTATAATGGACGAGTTAGAGGCTATTTTTCGTACGCAAGGCGCTGTGCTCTTTATCGTAGCCATCAACACTTATTTCCTTTATTGGTTTTAGACAATGGAATAAAATTTACAGTTTTTCATAATTAAGGTTCACAGCCTCGTGACAAGTAATTTTGATAGTGCCTACTGTCAGCATTACTACCGACAAACACAATTTCTATCTTCAGTTACAAACATGTACGTAATTCATGAGCTTTCTGTCGAAATCTATATGAGACATCAAAACAGACGGTTATTTTGGGAATTTTTGACTCTCGAACATGTAATCTATCACCAAGACCTAAACCGATCAATTAAGATTATGTCTCGAGTTTGCTCATTATTATTTTTCCCACATCTGTCATTAATGAACTTATGTACTTTTGAGGGAACATTAACTTCGTTCTTGTGTGTCACATTCGATATGCTATTTTGAGACATGTTGGCATCCATGCAGTTTAACCACAACTTGTAGTGAGGAGGAAATAAGCGGGGGAGGGCTATCCATAACGATTTTAACAGAATCCAAGAAGAGGAGAGATAAAGTATGTGGGGGTAGAGTCGAATATGTGTGTGTGTGTGGGGGGGGGGTGGGAGGGGAGGGGGAGGGAATGGGGGAGGAAGGGAGTGGGGGAGGGATGAGTTCGGTGTGGGTGCTACCGGCTAGTAAAATGCCCAGAAGATCTCACGTAAATATGGAAACTTGTGTAGATTGCAGCATTGTCTTTATAACAATCACTGATGATAACATTCGGTTATGCGTCATGTCGCTGATAGCGATCAGAGAACCAGAAGTGTGAATTTTCGGCGGTGTATATCAGGAAATTACATTTTGCTCATGGTCACAGGAAGTCAGAGAAAGAGAGAGAGAGGGAGAGATTTAGGCGGTGCTTTACAGAAGTCAAGGCCACCACTGACGTGGCCAAAAAAAAAAAAAAAAATCAACGGTATTATCATAAGGAACCTGTCATCTATAATCTTTAAATGCCATGGCAACAAGAATATTTCTAACCCGTCTGTAGATAAAAAACAAAATAGACAACAGACAACAAAATTACTGTCACCATTGTCATGGTCAAAGTAATATCAAGGTCATGTCATTCTGGAGATTGTCATAGACATTAATTGCTTCATTCGTTTGTCTCATTTTGTGCATACGATTTAGTATCAGTTTTGTATCGAAATTATTGGGCTTCAGCGTTTTAACCCTATTCCACCAGGAAGTATATGTTGCCAAGTAAGTCATTCAGTGTGAATGTCTGGGTGTGAATGAACTGGAAAGTATGCTTCAAGGCATAATTCATCATTTACAGATGAAAAAACAACAACAACACAGCATTAGTGCTTTAAAAATACTTCTAAAATGTGAGTTAGGGAAAGAAACAACCACTGTAAAGATTTGAATCGGTAAAATCGACGTTAAGTATTGTTAAGTATACAAAATGTGAACAATAGTTATGATAAGAATGTTTCCAGACTAAACCGTCTACAGTTACTGTTTATTGAGAAAAATACAGGTATCTCCTTATATTTTAGGCTTTATCGCGAAAATTTTATATGATAGGATGTTTTGTGGTACTACAGACCTACAGATGTGCATGGAATGTCATATCTTGAAAATGTTTTAAATCACTGTTCCCAAAGGTAACAGGACTTTTCAGCTATAGACTGATCCATCTTGGCAGGAAAACTGCGATGTCCCATGCGCGCCCGGATGGCGAATGCATGATCTTGTTTACACGGCTCGCGCCTGCCGTATTATAGGTCATATATCATGCATTCAGCATACACGTGCGCAACTGATGGGACACCGCAGTTTATAATGGCGGGTGTTTTTCCAGGTTGCATTGGTCTATACTTACGATCAGACGTGAGGAAGATTCCAATTTCGGTTGTCGTGTCCCTGTCAGTTTGCGCGCCCAAGCAGTAGAACGTTCCGAAAGCGTCCATTCCCTCTGACGTCAGGTCAACCGTCAGGCCCTGCGCGCCTAGACTGGTGCTGGCGGGCTGTGACGACGTGCCCGTTGTGGGCGCGTCGCGCGTCTGCGAGTAGCGTCCAGTGGTGACGACGGCAATACCCGCGTCGGGCGGACTGAGGTAGCAACTGTAAGAAGCCAAGCTCAGATCTGCGCCCAGCGGATTGACTACGCGCATGGTGAGTCTTACGTAATGGTCAGAGCCAGCCAGGGGACTGAGCGTTGCCGTCTCAAGCTGATCGCCATCTGTCCAATGGAAAAAAAAAAACCCAACAACAACAACATACACCTGAATATATCAATTTAAATGTGGTGATATCATCAATTTACTGGTATGATATATTATTTGTCATGATAATTATGACTATCTTTATAATCTCAAATATCAGTATTGGATTCCTACTGACAATAGAGCGATATACCATGAGAAGACTTCGCCATTTCATAGCGGAGGAACCTAAATACACAAAAATATTTGCCATTCATATATACATATCGTAAATAACGGTGTATTAACCACACCCCCTTTTTTCGACCGGCGGGGAAAAGATTAATAATACCGCCCGCCGGATACTGTCTTGCAACGGACAGAGGTACTACCGACATTGTTGCTTGAATTGAGTGAAATGTTTACGGAAGAAAAAAAAAATGTGTTGATTTTTGTGTCATAAAAGAGAAGGAAATAAACAGTATAGAATGCCAGTCAGGCAAGCTGAGCCGTAGGTTGTACACATTAGTGAACATTGCCTGCGCGGCTATATGCAGGCATGCAGTATGTATTGGCTGTAAAGGTGTATAAGCCGCATCCTGAATTTTGGCCTGTTTCAGCGGGAAAAAGTGCGGTTAATACACCGTTATTTAGGGTATATACTATTCAAATGTCACAATTTTAATCTATTTGCATTCATATCAATAATGTGTCATTTGATGTGACTGACGATGTTGCAATGTTATGACAAGGTGAATAAATCGCACCCTGAATTTTGGCCTATTTTAGCGGGAAAAGTGCGGTAAATATATAATACAGTTATTTAGGGTACATACTGGTGTCACAATTTAAAATCTACCTGCATTCATATGAAATAAATGTGTCATTTGATGTGACTGATGATGTTGAAATATGACAAGGTGTATAAACCGAACCCTGAATTTTGGCCTGTTTCAGCGGGAAAATTGCGGTAAATATAACGTTATTTACGGTACACTAGAGTCATAACTTTGTTCTAACTGCATTCAAATCAAATAAATGTGTCATTTGATGTGTCTGATAATTATGTCGCAACATGTTTCATATTTCCATAAGTAACAAGTGTTTCCTTGTCTCCTAGATTAAGAGCAACGCGCCAGTTGACTTTTTAAATTAATTCAATTATCTGTTGTCGTGATAAAACATATTACCATGCTAGTAAAACCTTCAAACATAATATGTTTCACACTAAAGGGTATAGATCTAGTCATCTACGGAGTTTATCCTTTTTAAACATTATTTATCAACATTTTTCATGGCTTGATGTTTAGATAAATGTTTGAAAGAAACTGGTAGCAGCTTGAAGGATCTTAGCGCTAAGATTTTCATAAGATGAAAACATTGTTTAGCAAAGCATTCGAAAAGCATTGATGTATACCTTGAGAGCAAAATTACGTTAGGTTTGACTTCTTTATTTATCCCCCCACCCATCGTCTTGTTGGTGATGACTTTAGAGTGTTCAACTCTACATTTTTCTTGGTAGTTTTAGATGCCACTGACCGAAACCGACTTTTTAATGTTTGACATCGAAGGAAATGGGCGGAAAGAAACCGAAAGACGGGTATTTCAAAAATGACAAAATCATGACGTATTTCAGTAACATAAAACTAGCATTCACAAGGAAACGGTGAAAAGTTCAACTGAGGGTGGGGGCATAGGGGTAGGAAGACACTGGAAGATAATAACTCTTCCTTATTACTCACTTCTCATCAAGACAAAGACATAGTGCCTCCATTGAAACTTTTGATCTGCTTTCACTTTAACCCATCCAGCCCCACCACAGCAAAACGCAACTGGTTTTGTGCATAAATGGGTTGGCGATGGAATAGATTGATTTGAAGGTGCAGTTCCATATCATGCTCAAATTTTATTTGATGCATGCAATAAAATCTTTATCAGGGACTAGAATGGAAGACGTTAGATCACAATATTTTAATCTTCATTTCATTTTCATTTCATTTCCGACAAAAGTATACAATACAATACAATACAATACAATACAATACAATACAATACAATACAATTTGCATATAAACAAAATAAAGAATACACTGTGACTTTTGTATATTCAAGTTTTATACTTTTGCATAATGTTTCATATGGTTTCACCAAATACTGGTAGGCCGACTGGTTGAAACATAATGTGTCAATAAGCTGAAGAGATTATGCCATTCACGTACAACTCTCCTATTGATTTGAGCACACACACACACACACACACACTTTAAAATATACATTTAGAAAAATATTATATTCTGTGGATAGATCAGCAAGTAATGCCCTTAACGATAAAAGTGTTTATTGGTATGTTACTCTATATAATATATCGAAGAAAGGCAGAAAGGAACACACACACACACACACTTACACACACACACACACACACACACACACACACACACACACACACACACACACACACACACACACCAAGATTTGATGAGAAGTATACAGTGACAAAATGCAAAGGACAACAGGTCAAGAGCCTGGTTGGCTCGGAAGACTTGAGTCTATAACTTCCGAAGAATCATTTATGGATGACCGATCCTAAGAGGTAGAAGAATGGATGTTTGTAGCCTAAGTTGTTGTGTTGTATGTGTGTTTACGAAGAAAGTGAAAGTGGCCTGGGAACTTTCCCTTTTTTTCCTCTCTCTCTCATCGTCCGTGCTTTCGTCACGCATGGTAATACCGAAACCGGCCCGTCAACAAATTCAACAGAATGCTGTCATGACTCACCTCCATTATGACGTGCCGTTGGTTGAACCGGAAGTACAACCTGCCGCCGAGTCGGTTGCGCCGGAAGTGGACCCTGCGGCTGGGTGGGTATTGGTACGTCGGGCTGTTGGGGCTGTTGGGGCTGTTGGTTGACGGGCTGCGCGTCGGGATACCACTGGTAGAAGTCGTAGTCTGGGCTGCCGAATGGCGAAGCGGACGCGGGATTGGCATACGCGGAGTCCCAGTTCAGGTCTAGCAACGAGCAAAGAAGGTTACGTAGAAGCTCGCTCACTCCTTTAAAGTTCCACTTTACATTTCAGAATTGACTTTTATAGTGTAAAAATGGTAAAATCAGACGAAGAGAAGAGGAAGAAAACTACCCCCAATGATAAAGGTATCGTCAATATCGGACGCATTATCCAACAGTTGTAATGTATTTCAAATATCACATGTCTTCAATGATTACACGCAATAATGTCGTTAACACACAACTCTCTCTATGGTTTGTACACACACACACACACACACACACACACACACACACACACACACACACACACACACACAACGCTCGGACGCACACGCAAACACACGAATAATCTGAGATCATTATTATTATCTTTTTTTCTTTTCTTTTTTTTGGCGGATGCTCTGGTAAAAGCAGCACCTTTCCCCTGAAAGTCATTGTTGTTAGGTTTTTACAAGATCACGAATCTAATGCGGTGGATGCATTTCATTCTGGTTTTATTTCTCGTCAAAAAAAAGATATGAGATTTAATGAGGATTTGGGGTACAGATCAGTGGGATACTTAATATGATGACTTCTTTATCTTTGCAAGTTTGAGTACGTGGTAGTGAATGATTCATTTAATTTTGTGAAAACGTTGGATATTTTCAATTTTATAATTTCCTTAGCTAAAGGTCCGATTTCGATGGATCCTGCAACATTCTGTTTGTCTGACTCTACTCTATTCATGAAAGCCAAGTCTAACATGGCGCGGAACAAAACTTTAAAGTCGAGTCACGTGACCGGAAGTAGGAGGAAGTCGATGCCTTGTCCATTCTAGGGGTTGAAATTTAACGTGATTGTCGGCTTGGCATATTCAAAGATGGTTAACAGCTTGCCTCTCAGATATGGCAATTGTCAATAGACTTTTCATGAAGGTAGATCTGGTTCTCGTTGGGAAGAGGTTAATGTTGGAAGAGATCTCTTTTTTCTTTTTTTTTTTCCTTACGTATCATTGGTAGACGAAAACGGAAGAAATGGGTCAAGGGTCAAGGTTGATGTAAGTATCTTCCGGAAGCAAGACATGCCGCTCTTCGGCGCAATCTTTGGAAAGAGGCGAGAGATAACGAGACAAATAGAAATAAGAGACTGTCAAGAGAGAAAGAAAATGAGGAAGAGAGAGAGAGAGAGAGAGAGAGAGGGAGAGAGGAGTTTGTCTGGCAAATATACACAGTACTTTTTACAGTATTTTCCTCTCGATTACGCTGTTGTGCTGATGTTATGTCATTATGTATATTTAAATGTCTAATTGCAATCGTATTTTTGTTGGAATCGAAATAAGCGAAATGGATAGAGAAAATATACAGAAGACGACGTTATTTCATTGTTTTACTCATTTCAAATTTTGCACTTCAACAATGTACATTGCCATTTAACATGTTAGCATTATTATTACCATCATTGTTAATGTTTGTCTTTTAATTTATATAGGCATTTACTTCACCGAAGCTCTCCCGACATCTTCTTTACAACTTCATAAAGCAAACGAAACGAGTTGCTAGTTTCTAGGTCACAGATTGAAATACAAACACATTTTGAACCTGGCCTGCTATCAATTTAAAACAGATTAAAAAACTCGACTACAACATCATAATGACTGCCTGAAATCATCTGCAACGTATCCCAAACTCGAGTTCACCGTCACTGCACTTTACCGGACCAAGGTCACAGAAAAATCACCCGGTTAAAGACTTAGTCATATAACGTTGAACCGATAGAGGCGGATATTTCAAATTGAGTACCGTTATATGCAATCCCGTATATAATTACGTAACGTATGACCCAACTTTTGCAGTGTATGACTCAACTTCATGATCACGTTTATTTTTTGGTGAGAAAGTATTCTACCAGATGGGAGGGAAAGGATCTTCGAGGATTTCCCACGCTGTATGGACAGGTCAGTCGGGTTTCCGGCCAAAACAACCTCCTTCTTCAGGATTAATATTGGCGTGTCTCTCAAAATAAATCATCACTTGGAAATGCGAGACGTGTGTTAGAAAACTTGGTTTTGGGAATATTTCCAAACGCTTTATCAGAACTGATGGATTAAAAAAAAAATCATCAGATTGGTTGACATAGGCTCTACCATTCATGCAATACCATTAATTGTTTCGAGTGGAAAGAATAATGGGACGAGCTGGAAATTAATAGTTTATGCACGACATTACACGCAATATGGGGTCATGGTTTATTTGTATTATGATTTTGTCTTACATTAGATATGTTCGTTTTCATCCAATGCTTGCCTTGAATTTTATGTGATGTATTCTTAAACCTGTCAGCTCGACAGTAAAGGAAGTATTTTGTTGATTTTACAAGAATCCGAGTGGCTTCTTTAATTGTCCCTGAGCGCGATGACCTATAACTGATATGTAGAACGAAGCAGCACTGACGCTATGTACCTCGTCCTATCACTGTCTGCATACCATGCTAGCATTTCTTTTTTGACGGAGTGTACTGGTCTAAAGTCTTCGTCCATTGTAAATCCTTCGTAAGCATGGTAAGACATCACACATTCGACCTTTCAATGCAAGCAAACAGGAAAAGTCTTTGGAACTTGAAAAATTATCTGCTCTCCTTTGAATCATGTACATTGTAATACTATATATATATATATATATATATATATATATATATATATATATATATATATATATATGTTTTCTAAGGTATTACTGAAAAGAATTCTGCTTTATGGATGAAATTATGCTGAAGAAATTCAAACAAACGAACAGACAAAAAAAAACTATAGCTGTGGTTTGGCTTAACTGTTTATCAGGGGAAGGGGTAAACACAACACTTCTCTTCAAAGCAGCATGCATTTGACATGAATTGCATTTGACATGAAAAGAAAAAAAGAGAGAAAACTATTAGGTTAAAACAATGAAATTCATTATTGATTGATAAATGCTCAGGAAAATTATCATGGTTGTGAAAATGTAACTGCGGAGCAACGTTGAAAATAAGAAGCACTGACAATGACAACAGATAATCAATTACAGAGGGAGTTCCTTTTTCAGTATTAATGTTACCTGACATCAAAAATTAAAATGACAGAAGTCGCTTAATTGGAGGGACTGTTTTTACTTGTAAAGTTAATCCCCTATTGATGAATGGCAATATAGCTACATTTAATTAGTTTCCCCACTAAAGTTGTAAAATTCACTGAATTGAATAGCTATATACTTTAACATCTGTCTCTTTCCTCCGAATTGAGTCATCATAAGTAACGTCACACACCGTGTATCTATTAGATTGAATTAGTTTGCTTACTTCAAAACCAGTAATCTTCACTTCTGAATGTCTTGTTTCTACAATATCATGTGTAAATTATTAGTTATGGTCAAAACTTAAATGTGTTCATTTTGTGTCATATCTATAAGTGAAAGTGGAAATAAATGTCTAAATATTTTTGTCGGAACATGTTCTCTTGAACATATCAATCTCCTTAAATACCCCAAGACCATGGTTTCCTTGTGAAGGAATATGCTTAAGGAATGTTTCATTGCCGATATCGTGAGTCTCTATGAGTTATCATGTCATGCTATCAAATTGTCATCATTAATGGATCCCTGATGGGTCAGAAGAAGAGGATCAAAACTACTGCATTTTTTTTACATCATCTGAGGTTTTCATGCTTAGCTTTGTCACGTTTGTGGAGAGTTAAACGGTTTAAAACTTATCATACGATACAACCGTTGTCCACGGGGATAACATCGGTGATCTTTAAATAATGTTATTCTACAAAATACTTGATGAGATGACCTCGTCAAGAACTGAGAGGAAAAGAGTAGTTTTCAGAAGGAAGCAACAACACAAAAAACACCATGCAACAACAACAAAATCACCACCCCAACCACCACCAGCAGCAACAACAATGTGTACCACACTAAAGCTATATAAACGGAATGAAATGGAATGAAATGGAATGAAAACGAACAGCCAAAATAATGCAAGACAATGATATACACAGGTTGTCCAAGGAGGTTGAAGAATTGTATTACACTTGTACTTGCATCTTGTGTGACGCTTTGGATCATATTACTCGATGAAAGTACAGAATCAATTGCACCTAATTGTTTTGCACTAGGTCCCTCCGTGTCTGTTTGTTTGTTTGTTTTAGCTGAGGATGATTTATTCGTCAGACTGATATAAAAATTGCAGAAATTTGTTTATCCAGAGTTTCCTATATGCGTTAAATGTACGAAATATTCAAAGACATGATATGGATCGACTTCGAATGTAGTGAATGCAATATCAATATCAGATATTATAGGAAACAAAGCCTAAAAGGGAAATGTTTTCTGTGTAGTCTATGATAGTTGGCATGAATTCAATGAAATCGAATTATCAGCTGTGGTAGCAGAATAAAAAGAATAAGACGATGCTGTAGAGCTTTAACAGGGGACAACAGATCTCAAAGTTGGTCACCATACATAAAAAGTTACTTTGGAAATAATGTGACGACATGAAATAGAAAAAAAAAGTTCAACTACATTTAGGCTGGGTAGCTACGATAGACTTTTTTTTTAACTTAGCGAGACGACATTTCGTAGCTATTTAGGAAAGTCACAAAATGTATGAAGAAAGCGACTAGTTTTGATAATGATTAGAATAACTTAAAACAGGAGAAAATGGGAAAAAATAATCTTAACATGGAATATAATCCTACCGTGTGCCTCGGCTGCCATGAAGCTGGCCAACACGATTAGTAGGCCTGTGCATCCTACGAGGTGATATGGTGTACTATTCCCCGATTTTCCTTCATTCCTGCACACACACTGTAATCTGGCTCGTTGAAACATGGTTTTACACACACTGGTCGGCACGGTATCAAACGTATGATACGGCTGAAGTCAATCGAACAATGACCGGTTGCAGTATTGGCACTTGCACTTTTATGTCAGTTTCCGAATGAGAGACAGGTATGGATTGTCTGAGTGAGTGTGTGATTGTGTGTGTGCGTGTGTGTGTGTGTTTGTGTGTGTGTGTGTGTGTGTGTGTGCGTGAGGGAGAGATAGAGAGAGCGAAGAGAGATACTAAAATAGAGAACAATTCGATTTCCTATTCTATTGTAGCTGACTGGCGCGCATGCGCATCGCAACCGAGTCAGGATTTGACTCCAATCGAGGTGTTTAGCCTAGTGCATTTTTTGTCTCACGCATTTAGACCCTGAACACCAGTCCTGTCGGTTCCGCTAATAACATGTAAGTCTTCATATAGGCTCCTCAAACGCACTGCCTTAATTGCTGAATGAGTAAAAAGGGACCATCTGATTTATTGTGGTTATGATCTTCGTTAGATGGTTTGATGGATTTCCAGGTATTTCCACTGTTTGTGACATGTCATCTGTCGATGCAAAGAATTCATAAGGCAATTCAAATATTCAGCTTATTTCATTACTTGCGTTTTCCTCGGAGCTCTGTAAACTAATTTGATTATACGTGATTTTTTTTAATTATTTTTCAATCTCTTCCTTTTATATCTTACTCCATTTGCAGTAAAAACACACATCT
The DNA here is from genome assembly GCF_040938485.1 of Diadema antillarum. Classification (NCBI taxonomy): domain Eukaryota; kingdom Metazoa; phylum Echinodermata; class Echinoidea; order Diadematoida; family Diadematidae; genus Diadema; species Diadema antillarum. The sequence goes on along the minus strand of NW_027271964.1, from coordinate 338,477 downwards.
GAGAATCTGCCTTATATCTTGTTGTGCATTGGTATATACAACGAGGAAGAAATCTCTCTTCATCCTTTGGTCCAAACCTTAAAGGACAAGTTCAGCTTCATAGACATGTTGGTTGAGTGAATGCAGCAATATTAGTAGAACACATCAGTGAGAGTTTGAGCAAAATCGGACAATCCGTTAAAAAGTTATGAATTTTTTGAAGTTTCTGCTCAGTCACGGTTGGATGAAAAGACTACTATAGCTTGTGATGTCAAATGAGTACAACGATATAAAGAAAGAATAAAAAAAAAATCAACATATTTCCATTTTTTCTCGCATAACAAAAGAACACTCGACTTCTCTCTTTCAGAAGGCAGGGGAATAATATTACCCTTAACATACGTCAGTAGCAAGTCAAAGAAATGTGTACTTTATTCCAAAAGTAAAGTTTTGTGAAATTCTCTTTTTATTTTCCTTATATAGTTGTACGCATGTGACATCATACACTGTAGTAGTCTTCTCTTCCAGCAGTGACTGCGCAGATACTTAAAATATTCATAACCTTTGAACGGATTGTCCAATTTTCCTCAAACTTTCACTGATGTGTTCCACTAATATTGCTGCATTCTCTCAATCCTTATGTATATGAAGGTGGACTTGTCCTTTAACTGCTTGCAGCCCTTTCTCAGAGACTCCAATCCCAAGCACCTTCTGATCTGGAGATTCTCCCGTCTGAAACCCCTAGCAAACGGGAGACTTCAAGTTGATGTGTGCGAAGCGCGAAGTTCCTAGGGTTCTAGATGTTCTCTGGTGCTATCTAAGGCTTATTTTTTCAACGTACGACAGCAATAAGTAAGAAATCCTTTCCACCGGGAGACACAGAGCCAGGGCGGGAGAAATCAAATCTCAAGCGGGAGAACGGGAGATTTTGCAAAAATGGGCTTTCGGGAGGAGATCTCCCGTCGAAAACGGGAGAGTTGGAGTCTCTGCGTCATGTTTGTGTCTACGTTAGATGGTAAGTTGTGTGGATTCACTCTGCTCAGTACAATTAAGTGACCCTTATACCTAGGTCTTGCATCACCTTTCTGTATATGAAATTGTGCAGTAAATGGAGTGAATCTTCAAAACAAGATATGAATCACTTGGTAGATGGCTAATGGAGGAGATTAGCTTTCTCTCCCTCTTTAAAATCAAAAGAGCAACAATGGTAACAACAGCAACATCAACAACAACAACAACAACAACAAAACCAATAATAATAATAATAATAATAGTATTAATAATAATAATAATAACAACAACAACAACAACAACAACAACAACAACAACAACAACAACAACAACAACAACGAACACCACCAGTCCCACCCAACTGTAGGCCTGTCATATTAATGGACAAATCCATCTCCATGTATACGTGTGGATTGAGTGAATTCAACAATAAGTAGAACATATCAGTGAAAGTTCGGGGAAAATCGGACAATCCATTCAAAAGTTATGAATTTTTGAAGTTTCTGCGCAGTCACTGCTGGATGAGAAGACTACTACAGTGTATGATGTCACATGAGTACAACGATATAAGGAAAATAAAAAGAGAATTTCACAAAACTTTACTTTTTGAACAAAGTGCACATTTCTTGAACTTGTTGCTGACATATGTTAGGTGTTAGGGGTAATATTATTCCCCCTGCTTTCTCAAAGAGAGAAGTCGAGTGTTCTTTTGTTATGCGAGAAAAGTAAAAATGTTTTTAATTTTCTTTATTCTTTCTTTATATCGTTGTACACATGTGACATCACAAGCTATAGTAGTCTTCTCATCCAGCTGTGACTGAGCAGAAACTTCAAAAATCATAACTTTTGAACGGATTGTCCGATTTTCCTCAAACTCTCACTGATGTGTTCTACTGATATTGCTGCATTCACAAAACCCACATGTCTATGAAGGTGAACTTGTCCTTTTATTAAAGTTTGTGTGTCCCTTTATAGCAATCTTGAAAATCAGATTCCTGTCATAAGCTGGTGCACTGAAAAGATAGGTAAGTCAGATATTTCCTCAGAAAGGTAAGACTGGAAACTTCTTTATGACAGACGGGAAACAATATTATGAATTTTAAGTGACTTTGTTCGAACCCCGAAAAAAAAAAATCAAACTGTTATTCTCGGTACAAGAAGGGAGCGTGTTTGAAGTTGACATGGGGTTAGTTTTTCATTTCTTTGAATTTCTGGGATGTATTACTGTGAGATTTTATACATGATGCTTGGAGACATTATTTTCTAGCCATACGAAATTTCCCGACGTTTCAAAAGGGAATATACATAATTATTTTTAGCGTAGATTAACAAAACGACGTGCAAGTTTTCGAATGGTATTAGTGACCTCTGTGCCGAGTTTAAAGAGACCTATATACCCTCTCTCATATCCTCTCCAAATATTATGACTTAATTATTTTCGTCTTGACACACTAATGGATGATTCAATTCAATTCAATTCAATTTTGAATTGAATTGAATTGAACTAATGGATGGTTTGCGCATCCAATTTTGTCATTTTTTTCCATTTCAACTTATAACTTTTTTTGCTTAATATTATCATATGTAAATGCGATTGTATGTCTTTATGTCATCTCAGCCTCCACGCTGACTTTTTTTTATTGAAGTACAGGTTAAACAATTTTCACACCTAAAATCTATTCCGACATGCCTCGCCCGACACAGGCACCCATTACAGTTTCGGCCTACAAGCGGAAAATTTCATGTTAAAGGACAAGTTCACCTTCATAGACACGTGGGTTGAGTGAATGCAGCAATATTAGTAGAACACATCGGTGAAAGTTTGGGGAAAATCCAACAATCTGTTCAAAAGTTTTTAAATTTTAAAGTGTCTGCGCGATCACTGCTGGATGAGAAGACTACTAGAGCGTATGATGTCAGATGCGTACAACGATATAAGGAAAATAAAAAGAGAATTTCACAAAACTTTACTTTTTGAAGAAAGTGCACATTTCTTCAACTTGTTACTGACGTATATTAAGGATAATATTATTACCCCTGTCTTCTGAAAGAGAGAAGTCGAGTGACCTTTTGTTATGCGAGAAAAGTGAAAATACGTTGAATTTTCTTTGTACTTTCTTTATATCGTTGTACACATGTGACATCACAATCTATGGTAGTCTACTCATCCAGCCGTGACTGAGCAGAAACTTAAAACAATCGTAACATTTGAACAGATTGTCCGATTTTCCTCAACCTTCAACCCTCATGTCTATGAAGGCTTATTGCTTATATTATGAATAAACACACACACAAACACACACACACACACACAAACACATTATGATTATATAACATACCAGTTTACAAATTGATTCTTGTCTTAGTGTTCGTTTACAACTTTAATTTACAAACAGTCACAATAATTCACAACGATTCAAGGAAATTGCATAACGAAATATGCGCAGACACACAAAGTTTGAAAGGATTGTAAAACAAGACATATATAGAAATATAAAGCACACATTGCTTTAACTAAAGCTCCGATGTATCGAATATTCACTTAGATAAGCACCATACGAACAACCGGAGTCACGCTTATACTGTATAATTCTCAAATTGCATACTACGTTTTAGGCCAATGGCAAATTGTAATTCTGACGTGTGTGGCGAGATTGAACGTACTATTACTATTTACAAAGTATTGTGTTGGCCTACTCGCTATTTGGCAGTCGCGGATTCAGTACGATTTATGACTGCCATATCATTTACATGTAAGTTACAGCTGGCATTCCACGGGAAGAACAAGAGGCCACCCCGGAAAGGGTGTGCTGGTCACATGACGCGTTGAAGTTTTAATAAAAGGCGTTATTGGACTTCTCGTCTGTTTCGCTGTTCATATTCACTATAATGGACATTATGTTTAATCATCGTCATAAGGAAATCATCGTACAAAGGAAAGGCAGGGGAGGGGAGGGGAGGAGAATATGTATGACAAAAACGGAATGCCGACTGACAATTTCCCCCAAAATTTAAAAAGAAAAAAAAAACACACTATCTCTATACTACAGTCTGACTCGTAGAGACATACTTCGCTTGTAGGTATTAACGTTATGGTTACAATCAAATGATGCAGAAATAATCATAACGAGCAGCTGTGCCTGGCTACTGCAGCTCTGTCAGATGATGAATTAATGTCCATTATAGTAAGTATGACATAATGCCAATTTGTGTTAAGCTCTCTCAATGACCTGCAAAGAAAAAAAAAAAAACATTCAAGAGTCTTCTTTACCTTTGTCTGTCACTTTATCCCGTTTTGAAGTCTTTTGAGACGATGTAAAAAAAAAACTGAGGAAAAGAAAAAGTTACAATGACGGTATATACTTATCGGGGTAATACCCCGCAAACCTTTCACACACCTTTTCGTTATTCAGTTACCAATATTTTGATAGAACGTCTTTAATGAAGACTACAATTATTACCAACAGTGAATCGATATCATATCTGTCCATTCACTGCCAGCAAGGCCAGGTTTGTGGTATCAAAACTATGTACATCTAAAGGTTAATACATTGCTTTCCGACGACGAAAAAACACGAAGAAAAATTATATAATTTGCCTCTTATTGAGTATATGCAGCTGCAGCTATAGAAGTTTCTTTAGCGTGTCTATATCTACATGATGAGTACGAGTTCTTTTATGATAAGAGGAACGAAACTAGAAAAAACGGAGCCAAAAATATGTCTTTAATAGCAAATTTACAAACATATACTCCTGTACTGCAACTAACCTATTGCATTCACTCACTGAAGACGGAAACACGACGATTGCAACGCTAAGTTTGTGGATATACGAATCTCGTAAGTAAGCGGTTAACCAAATATCGGTGATACTTCCATGAGAAATTTTGCAGCGACGCAGAAAAGGATAAACGAAAATAAGAAATTGGCAACAAAACTACGCAGAACCACCTGTCTTTGATTAATGACTTATGAACGTTGCTCTTAAGTTACAACACATACATACATTGGCAGCTATCAGAGTTTTTGGAAGAGAAAGCTATTTCTTGTTACATATCTTCTACGCACCTCTTTCTACAAGAACCAGAGAATCGCCATGAACGCACTAGTCACAGAAATTATGGGGGAAAAAGGAGAGCGAGAAAACAGTTACTGCTAAAATGACGGTACAAGGGCAGCCGTGAAGCTTAGTGAGCGTTGCCTTTTGGATGAATACGGGAAAAGCTTTAAGGTAGGACTGAAGGATGTTGTGTTTTCGCAAAGAAAATGAAAGCATTAATTGATGTTGGTCGGTCTTTATACGATCTGGCAAAAAGAACAAAAATAAAAGAAAGGTGAATAGGAACATGGTTCGAAATCACATTAATCATGACCTTGAGGATGACCACTTTGATCATCATTACGTCATCTTAGTCCTTCCTTTTCATTGGGTGGCTTGACTATTTTACTTTAGTGGGAGGTAAATATGAATGGTTCGTGACGAAAGCTCACGGTTTCACCTTTCTATGAGGACGCCAGATCGTGACGAGAAAACGGGAAGACACATTTACAACACCCTGATTCAATGCATGCTGCATTATTTCATACACACTGTGTAAAATTTCGATATTATAGTAAATAAATATTTCAGGACAAGACGTAGGGATATATTCCTTATATTCTTATTCAGCCACGCATATATAACTACTCGCTAACTCTACGTGACTTTATAACGGCTAAAAAGGAGCTAATACGTACTGGACAACATTTTGTTATAAAGGAATAAAAAGGAAGTATACATGATACAAGGTCAGGACGAATTCTTTTCATACTTGTAAAGTACTGATGTGGAACTTACATTACGTCAAAATGCCAGATATGAATGGATTTACACGTAAAAAGGGGAATGTAGTACTATAAGGAAAGGATGCGTGCCTGGAGGTCAAAGATCATTGAGTGAAAAGAAAAGAAAGATATTAGAATGCTATTCACAATCTATGAAAACACAAATATCAAGAGTTACGCAGGGTGGACGAGTTTTCTTTAAAAAATGATCAGATTTAATCACGTTCTGACTGAATGAGGGGAAAAAGACAATAAGTTCATTGCCATGCAAAGAAATTTTGTGTCGTTATGTGTATTCAAATGTTTTATTGCAATTGTTTGGGTTTATTTTTTTGGAAAAGAAATGAATGAAATGAAATTGAATAAAAAAAAATCCACACAGATATGGCTATTTAATCCTTTGAGTGTCAGGCACTTTGGACAGTGTTTGCAACATAGGGTTTTTTTTTCTATCGGCACTCTTATAGCACATGAGGGGTTATAGCGGGATTAGAGTACATTCACGCGCTCTGATTGTTTTTCTTCAGGTAGGGATTCAATTGGAAGCCTCTAAAAGGGAAGAATAAAAAAAGATCTTTATCAAAAAGTAGTACTTTTGCAGACCCTGAATGGCCGAAGCCAGGTATAGTACTATGACAGTACGCAGACACGCTGCCAGCTGCTTTCCAGCATTCACTTGGGAAACCTTTCCGTTAAGTCTTCACTTCTTACATTGTCTTACACCAGGGAAAAGGAAATCATTCTCGGGATAACCTATACAGACAGACGGGGAAATTATGACAATGACTCTGATTATAGGACGTATGTTACACTTCTTTCATTCCAGTTTTCCAAACTCGCGAAGTTTGTTTTAGATTTAAACTTCGCATCACAATCTACAGACCGACGAATGTGGCGGAACACAGGGACAATACTTTAATCACTGTGCTGAACATCAGTTACTGTTATTAATACACTGCATGGAAAGTGTAAAAATCGCATACAAAGTAATGTCGAAGGGTTAACATCACTGGATTTTGACAAGGAAGAAAACACTTTCTTCACCATAATGCACCCACTGCATGCAGTATTCCTTTCAAATTGTTTTGCAGGCAAGTTGGTGGCATATGAAAACAATTAAGGACTTAAATCTTGATAGCTTCCTTTCATCGGATATGCAAGGTACAAAGTTAACACTGGTTAATTACTACCAACAGTAAACCGAAAAGAGGTTATCCGATTACCCTGTTCGGATTTTTTTTTAAACCAAAATGTTTAATGTCAGTTTCGTGGATGCGCTATATTGATCCTTCATTTCAGTGGTATTTTTTAAATCTTTTATCACAAGCACAAGCTGAGACGATAAAGCGACACGTAACCATGGTAACCTAGCTTCAATGCAAGCCCGACTTCCATACCATACCTATCCTTAGTTTGTGCGTGTTTGTGTTTCTTTCTCTCGCCTCCTTTTGCCTCATGTAAGTATTTGGCACAGGAGGTCAAAGCTCCCCCCCCCCCCCCCCCCCCCCCCTCCACCTATCAGTTCTACCCACAAAGTCCATGAAGAATTTGTTGCAGATGAAAACTAAAGTCATATTTTCATTACAAAATTGGCATCAGTAGATGTTATTGCATATACCTCACATTGAAGAAAGTTCGATGGAAAGCGCTAAATTCATACGAAATTCGCACAAATAGAGATCAGACAGAGATTGAAGGCACCCCCCTAAAAGAAGCCAATTCGAACGAGAAGCCAAATTCGATCTTCTGAAATGGAATTTAACAATCAATTATACATTCTTTGACTTTTCACTTCAACATTCTTTAATCTTATAAAAAAAAAGATAAAAAGTAACATTAAACAAGATTCTAATAAACTGATATAGTACCAAATCACAGATAATATTATGTGGCTTCTGAAAATCGAAAAAAAACCCACACAACTCCCACAGTCTCAACAAATAAACAAACAAACAAACAACAAACAAGAAAGCGATATCACTGGCCAAATAATGCTGTACGTTCCCTTTGCCGCTGCTTTCCACGTTTAGTAAACATAAAATCCTTTTGCCTTTAAAATTTCGACATCATTTTTCTTTGAGGGCTAGAGAGTTCTTCCAGTGCACTTTTCCCCTCGCCGTTTGTTGCCTCCTTTGGTCGACAAACAAAAAGAAAATCTCTGATTTCTCCCTCTCTCTGTAAAGCCGAATCACGTGGGATATCAGTCTTTCATTTCTTTTGCGTTCTTTTCGTTTTGCCTTCGATCACGGCGCAGCGCAGTCGATGCCCTCGTCGATCTCATCATCCGATGCACGTGTTACATAATCCAGCTATCGTGTTTGAAATCCTCCTCGGAGTTGATCTCGAGAAACTCCAGGTCGTTCTCGAGTTTGTCCAGGTTGACGTAAGGCTGGTAGGGAGAAATCAAATCGTGTGGCCGTATTAAAGCAAGGCGACAGTTCCAGACCTTTAAAAATCACTGTCGGACTAGAAACTTTGCGGGAATTGCCAAATTTTCTGGTCCTACATGACCGCCGGTAAAAACAGCATTGTTGGGGAAAGTCGAAAAAGAGCAGGGCCTTTTTTAAAGAGCTGTTTGTAAATTACGCATGATGTACGAACTACTAGAATATGAAGTGCCAATATGTGTGCCCATTTTTTCTTCCTTTTTAACAAAGTACGATTGTAACTACGATATTTCATCTATATTGGAGCAAAAAAGAATACACTTTCAACTTAAAACGCGTCTTAACATGTGAGAATAATCATTCTTAGAATACGTCATTATTACATAATGTGATTTTTTTTAAAGAACCGCAGACCAATTCCCCATGTAGCTTGTTAATATACCTGTTTGGCTTTGATAAGGCCCTTGAGTACGGTGTGGAGTTGGTCGAAGGTGGGGCGATCATGGGGACGATCTCGCCAGCACTGCCGCATAATGTTATACCTGAGGAGTGGAAGGAACATTGATAAACGAATATCAGCAAAGGAAACGTATTGTCACTTTGAAAACAAAACAAAACAAAACAAAACAAAACAAAACAAAACAAAACAAAACAAAACAAAACAAAACAAAACAAAACAAAACAAACAAACAAACAAACAAACAAACAAACAAACAAACAAACAAAACAAAACAAAACAAAAACCGAACATCTGATTTTTCATTTCGTTTTTGCTCTAGGTTTTCGTGCAATTATATGATGTCATATCATGCAAGCAATATATTTGGCAATGGTATCGTATGCTGTCCGGCAAACGTGTCGTCAGAAATAATTAATTATAGATTTACAAAGCCTAGATAATCGTAACGTTAAGGTGTTTTTGTGTGTATGTTTTGTTTGTTTGTTTGTTGTTGTTTTTTGGCGTGTATATGTGTTTCTTACACTTCGTCCTCGCAGTTCAGCGGTTTTTCCATGCGGTGACCCAGCGGCAGCCGTTCGTACAGCTCGGCGCATGTCAGGCCTGGGTAGGGTGTCCCACCTGGAGAAGCAGGCGTGAGAGAAGGCAAACAAAAATAGATGGATGATACTTACAAAAGGACTAAAAAGGTGCCGAGAAGTCTTTGTGATAGTGCGCTTTACGGTGATTTCAAGTGGCGTAAGATGTAAAGTAAATTATTCATCTTCTCTCTTATTTCAGTGTGTCTGTTATCAAGTAATATCGCCAATGCTATCAGCATAATTGCTTACTCATACTCTGAAGGTAAATAGGCAGATAGGTAGAATAAATGCAATGTACTTGAAATATATAATCGAATTGATAATTGAAAAGTGCAGTGTAAAATCACACAGTATGGATATCTTGATGAAATATATCGCACCAGCAGACTTAAATCACACAATTCAAAATGCATTGATTTTCTGATTCAATAAAAAATCAGTCCTCAAAATTCTAGACAAGCGAGCAACTTGTATGTCATGTGCTTTGATTATCTAGAACATGTTTCTTTTTTATCATTTCATAATAAAAAGATAAAAATCAACCGTCGCATACCTAGTGTACAAATCTCCCATAGCAAGACTCCAAAGGACCATCTAAGAGGGAGATAGAGAGAAAAAGGAGGAAACAGTAAATTTTAAGTATATAAAAACTATTTTCTTGATCAATTCATTCTTTATCCATTTTTTTCCTCGCCAACAACAGTAAACAAACCATTCGAATATACATATCTTTTTTTAAAACATAAGATATGAGTGCAACCAGATCGAAATCGTGACAAAATATGATTAGTTAAATCTATGGATATACCATTGATAAGGTAAAAAGAAAACCACAAAACCATTTTTAGCGACTATTGATGACAAAGAAGAAAAATCTCTTTTGGTCATCATCATGTTTTGAACTAAATCAAGTTACAATTACCATTTTTGAAAAATGGGCTTTTGCCATGGAGCTGTGTTGATCCACTTTTGACTGAAAATAACGTTTCGAAAAAAAAAAATGTTTGTATACGATTCTTAAAAAGAATAAAACAAACAAACGTGTGTGCTACCACGTCTCCTCACTGGAATACGACTAACAAATGGCTATGCCATAGTTTCATCACATTCATGCTCATGTGAGATTACGAATATTTCGTCACAATATAAGATCTTGAAAGAAGAAGGATGGCAATGACACCCAAAAACGCATCTGGAAATCATTTACCCTATGACAACTTATTTTCTATGATGAAGATAAGCCTTGACTCACACGTCACTTTTGGTGGTGTAGACGCTGTAGTTCAGAGATTCGATTGCCATCCAACGGACGGGGAGACGTCCCTACGGCCGAACAAACAGACAAACAACCACAAATGACGAATACAAATCGAAATGTACTCACTGGATATGATTACGACTGATTTACCATCATGGCGATAAGTAAGCGCTCAAAACCAAGTTTAAGTTGCAGAGCACTCATGAAGAATGGCGCACAGGTTCATGTAAGAAATTTGTAAGCTAGAATTGTATTTGTATTTTCAGTTTTCATAGATAAAATAAAGTTTGATCTCTGCCATCTCATTAAATTCTAAATATCTGAATCTACACTAGTTGCAGCTTACACATTTAAACCAAATATTTGTCCTCCTCTTCTATAATACCGCTATCGCCCTTATTATTCATACTATTTATTTATTTATTTATTTATTCATTCATTCATTCATTTATTCATTCATTCATACATACATACATAAATTCATTCATTCATTCATTCATTCATTCATTCATTCATTCATTCATTCATTCATTCATTACTTACTTACTTACTTACTTAAATACTGTATACAACAAAAGGCCATATTATCCATGAACAAATTGATTTGTCTCATTTTTCTTGATATCTAACTTTTGATTATCAATGGTATTTTGCGTGTGGTTCCACGTGGTCTTTTACTACGCTATACAAATACTCATGATAGTATTTCGAGTAATTTATGCAGTCTGATCACATATTCACACATTAAGATTACATATTAACCTCTTCACGTACTTCTTCTCCCCCCCCCCTTTTTTTTTTATACAAAACGGTTTATTTTGCTTGCACGGTGTACACACGCATGTGACCTACTTGTTCATCTGTTTTTTCCCCTTTTAATCAAAACACCCCAAATTTCAATTAATTAAGGAGCAAACCAAAATTGAAAATGAGGACATTTGTATGATGACGTACCGCTGTTGTCTTCACGTACACTTCGTCACTTCTCGATAGTCCAAAGTCCGTGACTTTGCACACGTAGTCATCACACACCAAGATGTTTCGAGCAGCCAAATCGCGGTGGACACACTGAAAGTAAAGACGTGGAGTGGGTAAAGAAGGAGTTGTTGAAACATATTTCTAGATCGGAAACAACTCCTAGATTTGCAAACAGAATGGAGAAATACTCTACCCATTTTGCTTTGCAAAAGAATAAGTTATTATTGTTATCCTTATCTATATACAATACATCACTTGTTCGAAATTAAAAACAAATTGACACAGATACAAAAACCGAATTTTAGACACATGAACATAAGCTGATATGAAAGGTATTCGATACCAACAGACATAAAGGTTAGTTTTTCTTCTAACTTTTACAATGGCAGGCCACGGATGGGCTAACAAGATAACATCCAGATACGTCCTATAGAGATTAATGATTTCAAAGACGAAATACCGACACGATAGGCCTATACGTTCGTGTGTGGCGCCCTACCCCTTTCTCGGATAGATGCTGCATTCCCAGCGCCACGTCGGCCGCGAATCCGAGAAGCTGCTCCGCAGAGAGCGAGCAAGTCACGTTGACCTTGAAGCGGTTGGCCTGGCCGGAGAACGGGGACTCGGGCTCCAGCGTCCTGCTGGAGCGGAGGAAATTCAACAGGTTGCCGTAGCGGGCGTACTCAGTGGCAACGTAAAGAATGCCTAGAGACGGAGAAAGAAATGATGTATATAGAGACAGAAAGAGGGAGGTGGAAAGAGAGCAAGAAAGAGAGGACGTTTGCTGCTTATTTTGGGAATATTTCGCTATGAAGTTTATTTCCTGAAGGCAATTGCAACATTACAAACAACAATGATAATAATAATGATAACAGGGAGATAAAGATAACAATTAAGATACAACAAGAACGATACTAGAACTACAAGCAATGTCACATCAATAATTTCAGCTCAGTTCAGTTCAGTTCAGTTGTTTTCCATCCGACATCCTAACAAAAAGTACAAGAAAAAAAAAATACGGAAATTTGTAACAATAGTGAGTCTTCTTCTGATAATGATGATAATGATAATGATGTCTATAACAATACCCCTACAAGGACTAATGATTATAGTGAAAACATCAATGAGAGGATACGTATGATAATGATGACTTCAAAAATCAGATTGATAGAGAAAAATTAGCAAATGATTAGAAGCACACATTCAAGTATACCATGAGAAACTCAATTGACACTCAAATTATGTCAAGCAAAGAAAAGAACAAAACCTATAAAAAACACCGAGCAGAAGACACAAAACAGAAAAAAAAAGACGCACACATAAAATTCTGGATAATGCAGGCAAAATCAAATCTTTTATATCATCCGGCTTGCCAATGGGTAATCCCCGAAATGAACTGAGATTACTTTAATTGTGATGGAAGTATGTTTTAAAGGGGTGCCGTTCGTTGTTCCGAAGGTTCGATATTCCGAAGGTTCGATATTCCGAAGGTTCGTTAATCCGAAACACGCAAATCCCCTATACCTAGAGGTTCGTTTATCCGAAAATGAAAAAGGGTTCGTTAATCCGAACATTCGTGGCGTTATTCCGAAGGTTCGTTATTCCGAAGATTTGTTCATCCGAAAGTAAAATTCGGAAAAACGAACCTCCGGAATAAGGAATCTTCGGACTGAAGAGCCTTCGGAGTAACGAACCTTTGGAATAACGAGCTGTAACCGTTTTAAAGATACCTTAGGCACCGCTGTTATGAGCTATGCTGAAGATATTGGTGCACATGATTGTAGAAAAATAAAATATTTGCTACTCCTAGTGAAAACACGGACGAACAACGTACCTTGGTGTTCGCAGGCACCAATCAGGTTTACAATGTTAGGATGATGACCCACTTTACACATGATTTCTAACTCGCCCATGAAATCCTTCCGATCAGCGTCCGAAGCGCCATCTACGGTAAAAAAAAAGCAGAGCGAGAAAGACGCGGTGAATATAGAGTTGTACATAAAGCGATAAATAGAAAGATATATAGAGACATAATTGAGGCGGTATTCAAGCAATCACAACAGCCAAACTTATATAAAACAAATTGCTACTAGATCCCGAAGGCAACATATCCACAAATTTCAATATATCAATATCAAAACCAAACTACATTCATCTTTTCGGCTGATGTTCTTTCTAAAATAACAAATAATAATGATAATAATAATAATAATAATAACAACAACAACTACAACATCAAAGCAACGACAACAACAACAACAACAACAGCAGCAGCAACAACAACAACAACAGCAACAGCAACAACAACAACAACTGCATGGGCAGAATCTTGTGTCAAGATAAGGAATAGTTTAATACTTTTTGTGCATTAAGCTTTCGAGCTGTGTGGAAATCCATCAGGAGTGTACTGGACTGCCAACGAGGAGGCCGAAAGCTCACAACATATAAACAAGAAAAACTTCCCTGTCGATCACGATACCTTTCAACGTCTTGACAGCCGCCTCGATGATGGCCCCGTCCTTCTTGATCGTCGCCTTCGTTACCTGTCCAAAGTTGCCCTCGGCGATGACGAAATTTTCCAGCGTGAGGCAGTCGAGCGGGATCCGCCAGTAGTTCAGGGCTGGGATGGGCGAACTCGGCGGGGAGGCCACGGCGCCGAGTAAGCCGTGCCGCGTACTCTCGTCATAGTCGTTGGACGTGGATTGTTGACGAGCAAGCTACAACAAGAGAGCGCGTAGGTTGTAGTCATTGACAAAATTTATGACGGCAAATTATCAGCCATTGATATCATTGTTTTACAGATTGACTTGCATTAAGCCAGTTAAGGGGAATTTCAGATAAGATATTAGTCATTGTGCTAAATGAAGTGAGAGAAGCAACAAGAAGTTGATAATATCAGAGGAAAGGGAAGCACAGAAAGGTGAGGGAAGCACAGAAAGGTGAGAATAGCCTAAACCTATCAGCCTATTGCTTCATTAAACATCATAATAATAAACATTTCCACTACAAAACCTTCCGGTCCATTTCACAGCGATTTGAAAAATGGAAGAAGGCGCTGTGCGAGTGATTAAGTAAATTACTGATTGTTGTGTTGAATAGGAAGAGAAAGATATGTCAGATGGAAGTACTGACATTAGCTGACATACTGACATCAGCCTCACATCATGATATCAAAATTTTATACATGGAGTCCTTGACGGATCTTGATATGCCCTCACCTTCTAGAGTAATTCACACATTTTACAAGCTATGCCTTTCTTGTGAATTCCTCTTTTCCATGTAGAGTTATAAAATAAGATTGTATTGCTTACTTGTTTATTTATCCAAACCAGAGTTGATATCATTATAATAATCGTATTCATGTTTTGTTGAAACTTATACGTGATTCATTGTTCTTTTAAACATTATGTACTCATGTAAGCGTTATGTATATTACTTTATATTACTTTATATGGAAATAAAATCATTTTGAATTGAATTTTGAATTTGGATAGGGATAGATACCTAACTCCCTGGCTAATCAGAGAACGATAGTACAAGAGATAAAGAGAGGAGGGATAGAGCAGGCGAGAAAAGGGAGAGAGAGAGAGAGAGAGAGGGGGGGGGGGTGGGGGAGACAGACGGACAGACAGACGGACTGACAGACGGACAGACAGATCAACGTGCAGTCACACATATTGACGAATGATAGCTTGATGAAATGTGAAAGAGTTAGCTGACTAATGTGAATTGAGGGAAATCGTGAAACCGACAGGGCATTGAAGTGATGGAATATTATTCGTGGAGATGATTATTGGGCTTTTAACTTTTTGCGAGACACCAAGAGACCACATATGAAACAAATTTACAAAGCATAGCACTCTAAGAGGAATTCAAACTTTATTCGAAGAAAATCGGTTTTGGAATGGCTGAGACATCCAAAAACAAAGTAAAACAAAGCGATTGTAATAACAGGTGGGTTCCACTCTTTATTGAAATCGCTCTGTTCTGGATATCTCAGCAATTTCAAAACTAATGTTCATCAAATAAATGTTGATTTCCTCTTGGAATTACATTTTCTTTCAGATTTCATAAGATGTTTCTTATTATCTCACCCAAAATGTGTTAGAAACATGAAGTTAAAGGGGATGGCTAGTAACTGGTCAGTGGGAATCAGTGGGAATGCTAGGGGATGATTGTTCAAATCCTTGTGCGATTCATTTAAGAGTACATGTACATTATATATCTATTGTTATATGAAAATTATTTGCTTCAGAATGATCTCATATTCAAGTAATATGCAGATCAATATTAACGATCGCCCTGTTACTGTATACAGACATGCTAACCTGGAAACATTAAACTGCACATTACTTGAATATGAGACCATTCTGAAGCAAATAATGTTTACGTAACAATACATATATAATGCACTCTTAAATGAATCCCACAAGGATTGGAACAATCATCCTCCAGCATTCCCACTGATTCCCACTGATCAGTTACTTGCCATCCCCTTTAAGTTTCAACCAAAATTATATGATCCCTTTAAAGGCAGCGAGTTGGCCTGTCTCACCATCTCGGTGAAGCGGTAGGCGCCGATCTCGGAGCCAGCGATGCTCGCCACGAACTCGGCGCTGCCCGTCAACTTCTTCTTCTTGTACATCCAGCCGGCGAAAATGAGGACGACGATGATGATGATGGAGGCGCACACGAGAGCCATGACCATCACAGTGTTGCTCGAAATTCCTGATGTTTGACTTTGTCCTGACAATAGCAAAGAAATGATTGATGAAAATGAAGAATACAAATTATGCAAACTTAAGTGCCTTACACAAGATATAAACATATACACAGATAAAAAATCTGACACGCAGATAAACAGATTGACCCGTTGGCATAACAGATATATAAATTAGTAAATGTAATTGATTTTTTGATTCAGTGTAGTCTTTTTTTAACTTTCCTGTTGCTGCTGCTCCTAAGTCTTGCCTTTTACCGGACATTTTTTTCATGTTCTTCGTGTTCATATTAACTTTACGACAGCTTTCCGACAGCACTTTACCTGATTAAAGTAAGCCCTCTTCCAGTATAAGATAGATCATTAGTTTATCCCCAATGTGAAACTTAGATTCACACGTGCCTACTCTGCATAGTCAAGCACATTCAAAATGATGTTTAAATGCCAGAGGCTTCTCTTTATAACGTTGTCAGCGATATCATGGCACAAGTTGGTTTTGATAGAGTAGTGTTGTTATATTGGGAAGGACTTTTCAGTTAAAATTGGTTGACTATGACGTCATAATATCGTACTCCTACTCACACGCTCCCTTGTAACACATGTACACTCAAAAGATATGGAAGAGGAAAATTGCTGGCATTTTCGTTTGATTTACAAACCGCGTATAGCTTTGAATAGTCTCACCCGATGATGGTCCAGTTCTACCCCCACCTGAGACGTTGGAGTCGTCGCCCGGATGAGTGTCATCCAACGCGGAAGTGGTGGTGATGAAATCTGCGTCGGCATAGACAACGGGTGTTAGATGAATTAAACATAAAGAACTTTATGAAAACAATGTGAGGGGTTATGTCAATATAACAAATTTCTTTACATCAGTATTATTTGTTAAGAATAATTTTCCCAAATAATCGTGTCTCAGGGTTAAACAGAAGTAATATTTTCCAGGTACCTTGTATATATACATCGAAATCAGTGTTATTTAATAACTAGTACCTCATTGCGTTGCTCGAAATGTTTTGAATTATTTTTCACCAAAATGTTAAGAAGAAACAGTAAATGCATGCTTTGCAGGATACAAACTCAAACAAACAAAAAGTAATCTAACCGGACATCATATTAAGATCGATCAAGGTTTAAATCGGTCGTTGTCTTTACAAAATTAAAATGTAAAAGAGCGTTCATCTCTGGTCTTTTAGGCCGAGTAGCTGATTTATCTTGGTAATAGTAAAATAATGTAAAGGAGGAGAAGAGGAGAGAAAAAGATGGTGGCAACTCAACACGTCACACATATCCTCATTCCTCAGTGACACCAAACACATCACTACCTTACCAGACTTTCTTAACGTAACAACAACAAAACCGTATTCCTCCCCTTGAGCGGCATAGTCCCAAGCGTCTTGAATCTTCCTCTGCCCTATGTGGGCTGATCAGGTCATGCTGACAGCCAGTACATACTTTACATAAATGCAATTCATGACAAAAGTAGTAATAAAGATCAAATAATCTATGCCACACAGAGTCCCTGGCGTAGGGGGTTGTTCTGCGATGATGCCAGTTTTATAACTTTGAAAGTGACCGGCTGGACCCACCAAGCAAGGTTACTAGTCCTGGTGTGATGTCACATGCGAACTCATTCCCATTTCCTCTATCATGTCTATACTTAACACAAACATGAAATATACATCCTCGCTAAAATCAACGTAAATATTTTACTATACAAGCCTGTGTGCACAAAAGATTATACCGTCATCGCTAACGCAAAAAAAGGCAATCTTACAGATAAGTTGCTTATTTGTTTTTGACTGATCAAAACTTCAACAAATCATAACTTTTATGGTGTTGGCCAGAACTTGCTTAAACTCTCTCTCTCTCTTCCTTCCTCGCAGTTGTTCTTCCCCTATTCAAACAAATCAATGTCAGGGTGAACTTCCCTTTAAGAAGTGAGAAGAATTACATTATTTTCACCTTCTTCTATTGTGAGCGTCTTGTGGCTAATCTCCGGCGTGTACGGTCCGTATCCCACAGACGTGAAGGCGCGCACCTTGAAGGTGTAAGACGTGTCCTCCTGCAAGTTGTCCAGCGTCTTCCCCGTGCTCGTCACGTTGCCCACGTCGTTGTACGTGTTCATGCCGGCGACGACCACGTACATAATGCTCCATTCGTAGGCGATGATCTCTCCGTTGCGCTCTTCCTCTAGCGGGGGGTCCCACTGGAAGGAGATTCTTGTCGAACTCGTTCTTCCGACAACTCGCAAATCGGTCGGTGGACCGCTGGGTTCTGTGTTACAACAAGATCAAAATATAGTGTTCATGTATCGTTCGAGGTGAAGTAGAGAGGCCTCGAAATCAAAACCACACGGACAGGAAAGGGGGATGGGCAGTGGTGGATCTAGGCGGGGGCGCATCGGGCGCGCCCCTTTTAAATCTTTGTTACAACAAAGGAAACAAAAAGAAAAAATGAGGGGGGGGGCATGCGCCCCCTTTAATTTTGTAAAGGCGCCCCCTGTTTACGAAATTCCTGGATCCGCCCCTGGCAGGTGGATGTGTTTAGAGTCTCCCTTTTTTATATTGTACTTTTTTTTTACATGATAGGCCTACCACAGCGCTGTCTTA
The DNA here is from genome assembly GCF_040938485.1 of Diadema antillarum. Taxonomy (NCBI): domain Eukaryota; kingdom Metazoa; phylum Echinodermata; class Echinoidea; order Diadematoida; family Diadematidae; genus Diadema; species Diadema antillarum. Next base: position 319,671 of record NW_027271964.1, on the reverse strand, counting down.
TAGCGTTAAGCCGGTGCTGTTCTGTGAGATTACGCGAGATATTAAGTAGATTCTTCGTATCAACGAAAAAAATACGTATATAGAATCTACCCTGTTCCAATATCTATCATTTTTCTGTTTTTTTTTTAATTGAAAAAAATGAAAACGAACAAGGACATTTGCGCACTGTCACGATGTGGCAGTGGATGAGAAACAACAAAAAAGCTGACACGGAGAGTAATGTCAAACAGACAGAATGGTAAATTTTTAAAGAACAGAACAGGAAAGCTTCAAATATAACATATTTGTTCACTTTGACTGAAACTCTCACTGTCCTGTCATAGATGTTGTCATTTTACCCAATGTATTTTACCCAATGTATTTTACCCGATGTATTTTACCCAATGTATTTTACCCAATGTATTTTACCCAATGTACTTTGCCCAATGTACTTTGCCCAATGTATTTTACCCAATGTATTTTACCCAATGTATTTTACCCAATGTATTTTACCCAATGTATTTTACCCAATGTATTTTACCCAATGTATTTTACCCAATGTATTTTACCCAATGTATTTTACCCAATGTATTTTACCCAATGTATTTTACCCAATGTATTTTACCCGATGTATTTTACCCAATGTATTTTACCCAATGTACTTTGCCCAATGTACTTTGCCCAATGTATTTTACCCAATGTATTTTACCCAATGTATTTTACCCAATGTATTTTACCCAATGTATTTTACCCAATGTATTTTACCCAATGTATTTTACCCGATGTATTTTACCCAATGTACCCAATGTTAATGTACCCCAATGTATTTTACCCAATGTATTTTACCCAATGTATTTTACCCAATGTATTTTACCCAATGTATTTTACCCAATGTACTTTACCCAATGTACCCAATGTATTTTACCCAATGTATTTTGTACCCAATGTATTTTACCCAATGTATTTTACCCGATGTATTTTACCCAATGTACTTTGCCCAATGTACTTTGCCCAATGTATTTTACCCAATGTATTTTACCCAATGTATTTTGCCCAATGTATTTTACCCAATGTATTTTACCCAATGTATTTTATCCGATGTATTTTACCCAATGTATTTTACCCAATGTATTTTACCCAATGTACTTTGCCCAATGTACTTTGCCCAATGTATTTTACCCAATGTATTTTACCCAATGTATTTTACCCTATGTATTTTACCCAATGTATTTTACCCAATGTATTTTACCCGATGTATTTTACCCAATGTACTTTACCCAATGTATTTTACCCGATGTATTTTACCCAATGTATTTTACCCGATGTATTTTACCCAATGTACTTTACCCAATGTATTTTACCCAATGTATTTTACCCAATGTATTTTACCCAATGCATATCACACGGCAGATATCGACCTGTTCAGTTACTTGGAGTGAACAGCGAAGACATTGAATCTTCCCAGTATTTTGTAGGTTCTTATTTTTAGCATAACTGTTTGCAGATCGGTGAATCTTACCTGCTTCTTTAGTGGTTGCCTCCATCCTGTTCGGGTCCCCATCCTGGACAGTGAAACCTCGGACCTCCACGATGTAAGTCGTATACGGAGACAAATCTCTTATCTAAATTCATTTAGAAATAAGCAAAGTAATGTCATTTGCTAAACAAGCACATGTATATCAATATACATAGTCTTACAATAAAAATGTACATAATCGAAACACTCGAGTTCAAAGCATCATGATAGAGTGATAAAAAGATGCGACCAAGTATGAATTTGCCTAACAATCATGACAATAATTTTGCACGTTTTGAGTAAATTTTGACCATTAGTTTTATCAGCCGCGCCATACCATTAGTCGCTTCCCATGAGATGAAATCTAGTTGAATGCGGAGGTGGGTCGTGATGGTCCCTAGATATCATTTCAAATGACAGAGGAAGACAGGATTGGATAACATCGGTTTTCAGTGGGCCGCGTTAACTTAAAATGAAGAAATTGAAACTTACATTCGGCTTATCGGCGCTATTCGATAATTTTTGCTATTTTCGTCGCTTCTCCTCTACGTCATACATGTCATAAATGAGTCTTCCGCCGACAGCAATTTATTACAATATGAAACATCACGCCATGTATCCATAAGTAGTCTTTGATAACCTAAGAATGGTAAAAATTTGGTTCAGACATTTTTTTTTTTTTTTTTGGGGGGGGGGGGGGTACTCTAAACTTTATAAAAAAGAGCATGACCATGGTATTGTACCTAACCAAGATTTACGGAATATAATACCTGATACACACGGCTCGTAGTAATATCGTCCAAGACTTCTTGATTTTGATTAGTACGTGTCCAAACTCTCAGAGTGTAGCGACGAATGACTCCGTTGGATCTCTCGGGAATGTCCCACGTAGCGGTAATTTGCGTAGGCCCCGACACAATGAGACGAAGGTTACGCACGGGGCCCGGCGCTGCAGGGAACAGAAGTAAACCCCAAGCAAATTAAGAAAGTTATATAAATGAAAGTTTAGATTACTAAATAGATGTATTCAATCAATGTTCTAGACAGATAATTAGCAAACGAATGAATTAGAATAGATTAATGGATGAATAAATTGGTCAGTTAATGTCCAAACTGCAATTAGATAAGTTGATGAAAACATAAATGAATGATTAAGTAGAAGGAAGCAAACAAAATGAAACTAGAACGATTGTATGGTTCACAACATCGCCCAAAATATCGCCCATATAGAAATAAGCATTTGATTGTTCATCCAAGCCCGTCAGTTTTCAAAGTATCACATCAAACTTATACTGTATCATTACAGTTTTCTCCTCTTTCAAATGTTTTGACAATGATTGTCTTTATCATACACCGAGTTAAAAAAAAAAAACAACAACTGGCATTTGTTTTGATATTGAAATTTTCGGAAAGTTTGCTGTCACACTTGCAAAACTTCGAGAACTTAAACGTCGCGAACTTAATTTCTAGATGTTCTGCCAGTGTAAACGTCTGTCGCAACTCCATAATGCGGTCACACTTACGTCCTTGCTTCGTCCTGATGCCGTTAGTAATTGCGTCCCTGCCGTCTCCGCCGCAGTTCACCGGGGTGACCGTGATGGAGTAGTAGGTGTTGGCGATGAGTCCTGTTAGGGTGTACGACCGCTCACTCGCGTCGTTGATAACTTGCACCTGTGTCTCCCCGCCTGACGACCGATACGCGATGCGGAAGCTTTCGATCTCGTCATCGGTAGTATCTCTCAACTTCTTCAGGGTGGCGAAATGGGGGATAAAAAGAACAACAACAATGTTTACTACTATTCTCTTTTACCATTGCTATTCCCATTATCAATTACTATTACCTTGTGCCGGCATTCGAGACTTTACCCTCCTCAGACATCCCCAAAATATCCTCTAGGGCAACTGGCAGCTGGTGAGATATATACACTGGCCGCCCTCAGCAGCGCTACAGAGAATATGGTCAAGAGGGACTTTGATAGGCTCTATAGAAATCAATACAGTACACAGAAGGAACTCGATCCCCATTGACCGCTCGGCGAGCTGGAGAAGTAGCCGGCCTGTCGGGCTGCAGACAGTGGGAAGAAGAACTGAAGAGTGCAGAGGAAGAGAAGTGGACTCGCAAAAAAGAACGCTGCTGTCTTAATACGAATACCGTACGGTGTTGATCCACCAGTGCGACCTGTGTGACGAAGACTGCCACTCGCACATCGGCCTGTTCAGCTGAAGTTACCGCTGCTCCAGCAGGACAGTCAGCTCGGATTTACATCTATGGTCTTTACATATAGACGTACATACTTATGTGATATTAACACACTTAAATACGCGCGCACACACACACACACACACACAAACAAATTGTCTATCATTCGGTTTCTTTTACTTACCCTCCAAAATAACCCGATCTTATCCCATTCCAAACCCGAGGTAGAAGCGGTCAACACGAACTCGGATGTAGGAGCTGAAACGAAGCACAAGAAAGAAGAAGAATCTGTCACGTATAATTCCGCGGGAAACCGGTCCCATAGTCAACGAATCAACTAGCGTTATTTCCACATGAACGATAATGCATTGATATCAATGTCCGCGGTCCTTGTAATGTCACCCATGCATACAATCCTTTTTAATACATTGTAACATTTTGTTCCTTTAAAGCATAAATCTGCTAACAGCTAGCGTTACCGTTATGAAGATCGGAGTACGCTGGACTTTTGAGTTCGTAAACGAGGAAGCTTAGAAAAAACATGATTACTAGCATGACTAGTATCACACATATTATATGGGGGTGGTCCTAAACTTTTTACGGGAAACCCATTGCACTTACGGGAGCAAGTTGCCATAAATGTCGTTTCCGGACCTGGCTCTCCCCGGCCGCCGTTGCCCGGTCGTTTGAGGATCACGTAGACCGTGTAGTTGGTGTTGCTCACTAGACTGCCCAGCACTGCTGCCGTGGCCTGGCCTGGCGGCACGATGATACTACTTGGGTCGGCCAAAGTGTCGGCGCGCTTATACCAGAGCTCTATCCTATCGATTGGACCGTCGCCACTGTACACGTCTGTGTTTAGGTTGATACTGACACGGCGGCTGTCCGAATCCAGAATCACCGGCTTGTTTATGGGCCGAGGTGGCACTGAATGACGAAAGACATGGAAAGACAAACAGATATGAGGCCTCCCGCTGACACTTCTAATTCGACTTGTTAATCAAGTTAGTGGTTGTGATGTCAAGTACATTATTTGGTATCATCTCTATATATTCAGGAAGTTGCATCCAGAATATTATGTTACGTACACATTCTTTAGGGCGGATATCAATTTAATTTTCCTCAAGTGGTTTGTATTTCATTCTTATAAGATATTTCTGGTGAGATCGATTTAAAAGGAAAAACAGAAACTGGAAATAAACTTCCTCAAAAGGAATACGGACGGCATGCCTTTAGATTATAAAACCAGCAAAACAAAACGAGATCTTTTAACTTTCATCAAATTGAGACTGTAAAACATCACCATTCTCCACGAGTAATAAAAATAATATTATTGCCCAACCGCCTCATTTTTTTATGCAACATAATAATGACCTCAGAATAGTACAGCGTCTCTACGTCATGGTGGATATACCGAGCATGATCCTTACCCTTGACGAACAAATTCGCAGTCCTCTCCGCCCTTCCTGTGATGCCGTTGGCGACGCAGCTGTAGATTCCCGCCTCGCTCTCCGTCACGTCCTCCACATCGAAGAAGAAGCTGCCGCTGATCTCGATCCTGGGCCGGATGACCTCTCCGCCCGGGGTGACGAGAGTGACGTTGACGTCCTGGTAAGTGAGGCCCTCGACGATGCACCGCATAGAGGCCGTCTGGTGGAGGTTGACGTCCGCTCCGAGAAAACTGACTATACTCGGTGGATCCCCTAGTGGAATAAATGGAGGGAATAGATAGTCTTGTTGTCATAGGGTATTTGATTCACTCATTAGATTATTCCAATTTGATCTACTCCCAGTGTCTTTCTTTCAGCTTTTATTTTTATTATAATCATTTTTTTATTACAATAATAGTATTTTATTTTTTAGGGGGGGGGATCCAGTACACACCTTAAAGCTACATTTCCATGAACAAAAAATGGTGTTACCCAGAATCAAATCTTAAAATCTAGAGATTGCGCCAACCCAAAGCTGATTCTGATCATTAGTTCCCTCATTTGCATTGACTAGATCGCCATGGTGCCCTAGACGATCTATTGCCCTCCCTATTACCTCGTGAAGATGTTTGTTCAACCTGCGTTTGTCCGTTTTCCAACCACAATGAGCTTACATTCCAAGAGACTGCAATCAGATAGTAGTCATTCCGGTCAAATACTCTCTTATGATTCTACGGATCATTGCTACTTGATCGACATTTCTCGTGTCTTTGGAAGACTCCAAGACCTTTAGACTCTACCGACCGCTGGAGTTTGTTATCGGGACTTTTTCTCACCTGTCACATTAATCTTGAGTGTCATTTTTAGATTCTGGTCCCTGAAGCCCTCGGGGCTGCAGCTGAACTGCCAGTCGCCAATAGAACCAAATGGGGTGAACGAAAGCCTTTGGGACGTGGCGTCGGGAAAGTCGTACTGCCTGTTGGTACCGAATGGCATCTCATCCGGATTTTCCCGCTGCGAGGAGAGAGGTAATAGAGTGATCACCCACGTTATGTAAAAGAAGCCCCTTCTCCCCTCACATATATTACGTGGACTCTAAGATTGTAGAAAGGTTTAACATTTGCAATGTCTTCCCCTATACATGTATAGCCTTCAGTCAAGGTGTTCCTACAGAGAACAACTACAACAATTTTGCATGCTGCAAAATTTCCGTGTAATCATAAGGATTAACATTTGCAGTGTCTTTCCCCTATATAGTCTTCAGTCAAAGCGTTCCTACTGACATTGATTGCAACAATCTTGCAGGTCGCAAAATCTTCATGTAAAGTACAATTTCAGACCACCACCACTCAATAAAACAAAATTCTATAGACGAACAGAATGGTAGGGGCTCCATCAAGATCTGACATTGAACAAGAAATTAATGGAATTTTAAAGCTTAATTAAGATAATAGACATACTTTTCCGAAACAGTAAAATGAGGATCAAAGATACGCTCAAAGTGAAGGTGGCAATGGTATCTTCATACCATATCTCCCACTAACCTATACATTGATCTTCACTAAAATATCGTTTTCTGACATGAAGTCAATAAACAATTTATTGTATCTTTAGCACCTGGTTATTGTAGTCCTGTAATAACCTATACAGTGAAACGACTTTTCGGCTTCAAGGTGTTGTACTTTGAAAGTTCATCGACCAAAAAATCTTGCTCGTAATTACCACGTTGGTCATCCAGTTAAAAGACAACTCATCCGTAATAAATTACTTACGAATATCCTAAAACTTGGGCAGAGATGTGGAGGAAGAGCTGGGGTGCATCCGCAAACGATTCCAACTCGAGTCTGCTCCACCACGGCCACGTTGTGGGAGGAAGTGAAATAGAAAGCTGTCGGTACAAAAATATCAACATAATTATAATATAATAAATTTTCATTTATCCACATAATATGTCTTCTGATTATAGAGAATACATATAGAGGGTAGAATAGCAAGCTGAACATTTATTGATTTTGATTTTCAGTTTTTCACATCTTCATTTTCTTTAGACCTTTATCTAGTTTATCTCATCTGCTTCATTTGGTTATGATCGCAATACATCAGGACTTGCGACATTATTTAACCTGAAAACCACGGATTGACTTAGCAGCTTTCGGTGCTGATTGCAGTGACTGAAGTATGAGTATACTAACAGCTGAATGGTAATGAAGTTACAATGTACTTAACCCGCTGGAGGCTCCATTACACCAGGGCAGGTGTCTATGGGAAATGCGTGTGATATGATAACATCAAAATCGGTTAGTCCTCAACGGGTTAAACGTATGTCTCACCCTTATCCTCGCAGGTAGGCCCCGCCCAGTCGCCCGTGCAGACGCACCCATCGCACGGGTCGCACGTTCCGCCGTTCTTACACACAGACGAATTGCTGCATAAGGAACCGTAGATTGTTTCTCCGTCTGGGCAAGCTGTGGAGGGAGGGGGGGGGGAGGGGCAGGCAAATGAAACAGAATATTGAAGGGCAAAAGCTAAACAATACATAGAAGTCGTAAGTTAAAAGCACTCCTGCCATTTCCGTAGCCGGCTTTTATGTCCACACTCCGCTGAGCAGTAGATGACAGGTTCGATTCCCACTGGTTCCCCGCCCTTTTCCCGACATGCTTGTTAAAAATGTAGATCATCAGTTGCGATCTTACATATTTCTTTAGTACAGAGTGCAGAGAAATTGAAGCCATTCTTCTCCATTCTGCTCTCAAACAGTAGGCCCTATATGGAGCGATAGAATGAATGATTTTACAATCATGGAGTTCGACTAGTCACAACTTCTGAATTATCTGACTTTGCTCAGAGTTCCACACTGACCTCTTGTATAATACCCTTTGTCATGTTTATGTGGCTGTCATTATTTTTCACAAATTTTTTCATAAAGATAATAATGCTGATCTTGAAACAAAGATTATATATCAAAGATTATATCAAAATATGTTTGAAATGTACAATAAATGTTTTGTTATAATTTTTGGCAACTCTCTGAGGATAACGCTACTTAAACCCACTAATTGCTTACCATTCGATGCAAAAGACATTGTGATCTACATCAAAAAGGACTTGTCAGAGAAATGCTTTTACTCTCCGATACTCTTTATTTTTCTCTATACATTATGTAATATCTATATCTATATAAAATTATATATATACATATATACATATATCTGTGTCTCTCTGTTCTAAAGTCGCTTTTGTAAACTTGTGTATATTTATTTCTGACCCTTTTTGCCTCCATACAGGGCAACAAAGCCGTCGTTTTCTTGTCTTGCTGTACCAGCTTGACTGCTCTGTGCACTATATTTGGCACTTGACTTTAATAGTTCTGGTTGTGCACATTGAGCTCCCGTTTGCTTATTTTTGCAGTCATCCCTGCCCAAGTGATCGACTTTTGGGAAGAGATGTATTTTTGGTGCCCTGGAAGAGCAGAGCGCTACTATACGCCCGCTCTCCCGCCCGCAAACAGACACAAAAGCTCAGCCGGCTGCGTTTTCGATTCCTACCTACCCTCGGGGTGAATCGATTTGCCAGTCAGCGGGTACAAGCATAACAGGCGTACTAGTGATCTCATGTGGTATTGGTAAGTGAAAAAACAAGAAAAGAAGTGGAAAATCGGGTTTCCTGATGCACGGTGTTGTTAATTAGATGATCATCAATTCCATGAGTAACGTTCATTTTTTGGTTGCAGGTTAGTTTTTCATTGTGTCTAGATTGCATATCCTTGTCATTACTTCTCTTTAACGTTGCCCATCCCGGACTATAGTGCTCTAGACTGGAGATGTGATCAACTCTTGTTGAAAAAACCCCAACACCCTACATGTGACGTGCTGATTTATTCAGCAAATTGTCACTGAGGTCTTGGGTGTCTACGTTGCAACATTGGTTGAGAGTTCATGAAACAAAATTCTTCTTGTTTACTGTTTATCTATGTCTTCATGATTATAAACTCACTTTATTCAATTTGTGTGTGTGTGTGTGTGTGTGTGTGTGTGCGTGTGTGGGCCATGTCTGTCATCAATCGACTACAAGTACATCAGCCTCGTCGCCTTAAAGTGTTCATTGCTATATGTATAGTTATTACAACTCTATAATGACTTGATGTGAATGATACAATTAATTTTGATTTACTTTTATTTGATATAGCTTTTAAGCAATGGTATCTAGGAAACATTCTTAAAAAGGGGTTAGTGGTAGACTTGAGGTGTAAAAGGCGAAGACTCATGGCCTCATCAAATCTGCTTGTTTGATCATAAGCAATAACCATTGTTTTGTGAACGGCAGTACGAGACTTTCAAACTTCGTTATCTATGTCCGATTTTTATGAAACATTCATCTATGTCCGATTTTTATGAAACATTCAACCCTTCTCGGGTTTTTTTCTGTATTTGAAAGTAGATTTGAAAACTTTGTGGATTTCCACTTTGATTGGAATCAAAAGCTGACTTACGATCCGAACAGTTCAATTGCGAGCACACTGTATACCCAAAGCGCGCATTTACTATACATTTCTCTGACCACCATCAATAAGCCACCACGTGCTGCTCAAACCATTTTTCATTTTCCGTGTTCAAGTTGTCTCAAAAACACAGATAACAACCTGACAGACAGAACGACAAAAGTGTCAGTAAAATTTGGAAGTTATGGAATTTGAAATTCGCACGTTTTCCCCCACCTTAAGATTAATTAATGGAGTGTTGATAACATTTCCAATTGACATGTCTGTGTTGTCGGTTCAAATTTCTGATTGCTATTACTGCAGATATTCTGGGAGCAGACACAGGCATAACATAATTAAGATTGTCAAATTTCTTGAATGCTTGTGGAAGTATAGATAAACTTTGAAGATCTTATGCTTTTTAATCGTAATCGTAAAACTCTGAAATTTGTCAAGTAATCTAACTTTCAAAACACCAACTTTCAAACATTTGAATAATCGATCTTTTAAATCGCAAGCTTAAACTTATAAAGTTTCAAACAGTAAAGTGTCAACTTTCAAACATAAAAGCTTTTAACCATAAATAGAATAAAATAAAATAAAATACCTTAAACTAAGTCTCAAAAAGTCAAATTCTGAAACTAGTCAACTAATCTAACTATTAAAGACCAACTTTCAAATATTCAAAAGTTAAACCTTTGAAATCTTGAACAATCAAACTTGTACATTTTCAAACTCTAAAGAAGCAACTTTTAAACATTCAAACAAGCAAACTGTTAAACTGAGGAACTCTGAGACTTCAAGCATTCAAACATTCAAACTTTCAACTCTAAAACTTTCAAGTATTCTTCAAAATTTTCAACTTCCACACTACCAGGCTTTTGAAAACTTTCAAACTTGAAAAAAAAGTTTCACTTTTGATGACGGGTCTGCACAGGTTGAACTTACTCTTAATCTCGCAAGAGGGACCGGTCCAGTCACCGACGCACTGGCAGCCAACGTAGGGGTCGCAGAGGCCGCCGTTCTGACAGTGGCAGGTCTGCAGACAACCAGCTCCGAAATGACCCGCGGGACACTCTGTAGCGAAGAAAATTCAGAATTTAATGATCGCTGCCAAAATAACGCCGCTCTTAGATATTCATGGGTGCATTCTGACGAGAGTATATATCAAGTATTTTGTAGAGGTTTGATCGTTGTTTGGGGAAAACAAAAGAGAGAAATGTATTGACTTTTGTCAATTAGTCAATTAAACAGTGTTCAGCGTCCTATGATATATTATTACTATGGAGTCTGCAGAAGTTGAATGTGGGCTTTCATGTGTTAAGTTTGATTAAGTCATATTAGGTTAAAGAGTAGAGGAAACATTCACTGTGGAAAATGCCAATGTGGTTTTGGCTCTTTTCCGAGCCGAAGCAATGAGCCAGAAGTACGTGCCCTGTTGTCGAGTCCCGCTAGAAAACCATGAAAACGAAAGGCGTTTTCGTCTGCGCCGCGGACGCGTTATAGTAGAGCAGATAAGCCGAAGAATTGTGCAAAATTTGACTAAAGCATGAAACTTTCACCATTGTTAGTACACGCTATAAGATTAATTTTAAGATCGGGAGGTAAGTCTGAATTGACCTCTGATGACCTCTAGAGGTCAATGACCTCAAAATCTAAGAAAATTGATATTTTGCGTCATTGGTTAATGATAAACACAGTAATGATGTACTAAAACTTAATATTTGTCACAGTGAAATTGTCTTTATGTTCCACAGAGCCCTGACAGGTTTCTACCTTTGACCTCTGATGACCTCCAGAGGTCAATGACCTCAAAATGTCAGAAAATTGATATTTTGCATCATTGGTTAATGATAAAACACAGTAATGATGTACTAAAACTTAATTTTTGTCACAATGAAATTGTCTTTATATTCCACAGAGCCCTGACAGGTTTCTGTCTTTGACCTCTGATGACCTTCAGAGGTCAATGACCTCAAAATGTCAGAAAATTGATATTTTAATGCGTCACTCATAACTGAAGCACGATAATTATGTACTAAAAACTTATTTTTGTAAGAGGAATTGCCTCAATGTTCCACTGAGCCTTTCGAGTCAGATTTCTACCTTTGACCTCTGATGACCTCAGATGACCTATGATGAGGCCAATGACCTCAAAATGTCAGAACATTGATATTTGGTGCAATTGGTTGATGACAAACATGATTTAGATGTTATATGCATTTCTATTACAATTGAATTGTTTTCCTATTCCACAGAGCAAGAGAAATTACTCACGTGTCTCTACCTTTGACCTCTGAGGAAGGTGACAGGTCAATGACCTCAAAATATCAGAATATTGATATTCTATGTATAGTCAATGGTCAACTTTGTAATACCCAATGTACAATCATTTATGTTATAATAGAAGAACTTTGTCATTCTATGGAACATTGGTCATTAGCCTGTGCATTATATCCAACTTTGACCTCTCAGGACAATGAGAGGTCACTGAGGTCACATGTGTAGGCTTTACCTGTATTGATGTTTGGCTTCATTGGTGTAATCGTAAATGCTTAATCACGTACAAATCACGCATTGATGTTTTGATCAAAGTATGTATGCATATTCCACAGAGCATTGGTTTATAGTAACAGGTCTCTGGAATGTGAGAGGTCAATTACTTCAGAAATAAAGCTTAAGTTTCTTGAGTGATGGCAGTGACCTCAAATACAACTATTATGTTTGGGTTAGTTATGTAGACTAGCAAATATAGGCAAATATGGCCATTATCTCGACACTCGAGGAAAACAAGGCCCACGAGACTGATATACAGAGTGTTTAATCTATTCAGTGTAAGTCTCATAGATCTTTTCCCCCATTTGTCGGACTCATTATGGGACTGGTTTGCCTAAGTGTCAAGCTCATGGGCAATATTTGCATAGTTTCCAGCTGGTGGGCCTGTATTGGCCAGTGTAAAGCTGGTGGGTTGTTACAAAATGACTGCGATGAATGACTCATGGTGCTGGAGTATACAGTCCACAGCTGCGACATCATGGACCATCTTGAAAACTTCGACATACTGTGAGGCCCAACATGCATTCCACATGAAGCAATCCTGTGTATTGCAACTAGCTATTGCCATCCGAGACCTACCCAGGGAATAGATAAGCATTCATGGTAAACCATGGAGAAAGCGGATTGTGCAAAATATTTTGGAGTTCCAATAGGAGGCTCAACTGGAATCAAATCGCCACAGCAGCTTAAAAAGGTTATACTTCAACCAAAGACTCTCTCCAGACGAAGATGCGAGTATCATAAAGTTCAGGTGTTTTGCTACTCCATACCGCTCAGGACTGTCCTGGAATATGCATGCATCATCTCGGATCCATTCACCCAGGTGAAACATCATGAAGTTTGGAATGATCCAGAGAAGATATGCACTCTTTAGCTGCAATGACCATCATATGCAAAACAAGCAGTGTTACAGCCACACTTGAAAAACAAAACAAAACAAAGCAAAACAAAACAAAACTACAATGGCAATCCCTGTAAGAAAGTACAGCTCAGGCAAATTCAGCGATGATGTTCTGCATCAAGAACCCCACAATATCCACTCCGCAGGAAGTTGTGGCTCTATTGCTGCATTCTTCAAAAAGGGCAAATGACCAAAAATGTCAGGCATCATTTGCAAGAACACAAAGTAGGCCTACTCCCAAAAAAGGTGGCGGCTACTCTCGGCCACTGTCTCTTGTATCTCTTTGAAACACTTCAGGAGAGAGATACTCAATATTCAGCTCTGTTATTAAAGATACATATGTCTCTCTTTTTGTTTTTGCATTTGTTTGTTGTTTTTTGCTTCATATAGCTCTTTGGATACCTTCTTTAACCAATTAAGAAAAGGCTCCATGGCAGAATATTACAAGATTACACAGTATAATGAAGAAGAAGAAGAAGAAGAAGAAGAAGAAGAAGAAGAAGAAGAAGAAGGAGAATAGGAAACGAGATCTGCTGTCAATGATGCAGAGCCAATACCAATCAGTTCCATGGCAGATCTTAGTCGGCACTGCAAAGGTTTGGATGTCTCTCTCTGTTGACAAAGGATATTCTAAAGCTCCAAGTAAGTCCATGGGGTGGTTTACATTGTCTGGGCATAGAGGGTTGGGTTGGGTATATGAGGATATGATGCTTTGTTATAACAATTAGGTCTGAGATATCTATTTTTTATGTTTGTTTTGACCATCCCGCATGGATCTCCAACGAAAAGGAATGATAATGTGTTAGACCCAGCCGCCACCATTTTTTCAATAGATTTTGATATTGCAGTGTAGTTGAGAAAAAAGTAACCGCTCATTGTCCTAGATGGAAGTCAAAATTGAACTGCGTGTGGAATACTCTGCATACAATTTAGGACACACACACACACACACGCACAAAATGCATTTTTTAAAATATAATTATTATTTCATAAGCAGCTGGCCATTACAAACCAATGAGACCAGACATCAATATTCTTACATTTTGATGCATATCTTTGAAATATCCTCCAGAGGACAGAGGATCATCGCTAATGTTCATGTGAAATGAGTGCACGCCTTTTGAATTGCTCACTTTTATTGCTATAGAAATACACAATATGTGCATCATGTCAATCATTAAATATTGTATTAGTTTCATTTTCAGTCTTGGATTATTTTTTCTATGTACAAATAAAATCGTGGCAAAGTAAACAACTTTCACATCAAAATATAAACGAGAATACTAAAAAAGAAATAGATGTAATAACGTGCAAGGCAAATACCAGGCCTACATCATCTTAAGGTATACAGGTGAAGGAAATCACCTTATTGATAAACAATTTACTTGACTGGGATAGCGACCACTGAACAATATTGTTTCTTAAAACTCTCTCTTCTTTTCAACAAGTGGAATAAAACACATGCACATACCGGGGCATCAGTTTGGAGGAGGGGTGGGGTGGTGGCAGGGATAGTTGACCCCTACCCCATTAAATTCTGAGATGTGGACTATGTTTTGTTGTTGTTAGTTTTTGTTGTTGTTGTTTTTTTTTTTTTTTTGCTTTTTAGACAGAAAACTGCCCAAGTTTTTCATTTTAAGTGTGCATCGGATTGTTAAAATTTAATTCTGAAATGCAAAATCTCCCTTCTGTGAGAGGGGATATCTCCTTTCGATAGACTCCTTCCCCCTGCTTGGTTCCTTCCACAGATATAACATACTTTGGGGAATGATAATTTCCCTTATTCTATGAAAAATGTTTTTAAGATATATTTTTATTTGAATTTCAAGATGAAAAGCCTTTCCTATATATGCACGATTGTTCATTTTGGAGGGCAAGAGGCATTTGCCCCGCCTCCCGAGAAAATATGGGAGGGGGAATGGTGGGGACATAAAACTTTGCCTCCAAGTATTTCCTGAGATTGAGATTTTTTTTCTTCACTTTTTTGACAGAAAATGAACTGTCACCGAACATTTCAGCTATAGTATGCACCAGATTAAAAGGCAGAATCTCCTTTGCATACCCCCTCCCCCACACTATCTTTCGTTATGTCCCCTTCCATATACGCTCAGTGCTTTTGTCCCATTTTTGTTCTATATCATCACAAAGTATGTACTAGATCTTTAATTTCAGTTCCGACATATTAAAGAAAATCCCTCTTGTTGGAGGGGGTAGTGTATCTTTCAATTAACAATCCCTCCTCGGTTTCTACCCTTAGATTTGGTACACTCCTTTTACTGATAATTTCCCAAATATTTCATCATAAATGTGTATACTAGATTTTTTTTTTACATTTCTATTCTTACTGCAAAGGCTCCCTCGCATGGGAAGGATTGGGGGACAGCCCCTTTCATACCCTCCTCTCGCTGTATCAACCTCTCCTCCATGCATTGATTATGGCTACACATTTGGGTATGGACTTTTTTTTTTTTTCAAAATGGTAGTTCAACCAAGAGTGGCACGAGATCATTGAATTGCAAACAAAAGAATGCAAAAGCTCCATAATGTGGGAGGGGGATACCTCCACCCACATCCTTCTGTCGATTGGTCTTCCTCCATAGATGGCTGACTTACTACACCTTTTTGATACAAATTTCGAGGTATTCCTTCAAAAGTGCCTGTGTGCCAGGTCGTTGAATCTCATTTCTCAAAATACAAGAGCTCTGTCGAATGGGAGTGGAATACCCTACCCTCGCCAACGCTGCGCTTGCTGGGTTCCCATCCATATAGACTTGGTACACCTTGGTGATCCATAATTTTCCAAATATTCCCCAAAACGTATGCATCAGATTCTAAAAAAAAAAAACAACAAAACTTCGTCTTTGGGAGGAGGGTAGGTGAGATGCGCCCACACTACATCAACTTCCGTATAAGTGATGACGCACACATTAAACAAGAGCTACACTGAATCACTGATTTCAGGTCTAAACCTGCAAAAATCCAATCCCCCACCCACATCCTCCCCCTCCCCCTCCGCTTCATTCCTTTGCACCATGAACTTATGCTTTTACATATTTTCCAAGTCCCCCCCCCCCCCCAACGTGAAAACAGATCGACACCCCTTGCTCTGTGCACATACCCGACTTAGATAATTACCTGAAAAGTTCTGCGGAATGAGTAGCCAGAAATGCATGGTTTGTAAGCCCTACATTATAAACAATTATTAACTATTAACTATCGCAATATCAATATTAGCATCCTCACATTTCATTCGAGGTATTTGACCTTGTGTAATTTTCATAGGTGAACGGTAATTGCTCGTTAATAAACAGGGCCTACGAGTGCCCTCTAAAACATCATCATGTTTACCATTGATGATGCCAAACTATTCTGATACTTTGAGGTCATTGACCTCTCGAGATCATCAGAGGTCAAAGGCAGAAACTCGTCTGTGTGCCTTGGAATATGAAGACGATGTCATTGTACACAGATCATATGCTTGTTTTGTACATCTTTACCATGTTTGACCTTTCACCAATGATGTCATACTTCAATATTCTGATATTCTGAGGTCATTGACCTCTCAAGGTCATCAGAGGTCAAAGGTAGAAACCTGTCTGCTCCTTAGAATATGAAGACAATTTCATTGTAAGACAAATATGCTTGTTTTGTACATCTTAACAATGCTTACCATTAACCAATGACATCACAGATCAATATAATATTTTGAGGTCATTGACCTCCAAAGGTCATCAGAGGTCAAAGGTTAAAACCTGTCAATGCTCTGTGGAATCAGAAAATGGTTTCCCTGAAGTATAGATGCATGTTTAGTGAATCATAACCACATATATCATTCACAAATGTCTATAAACATCGATATTTTGATATTTAAAGTTCATTGACCTCTGGAGGTCATCAGAGGTCAAAGGTAAAAACCTGTCAGTGCTCTGTTGAATCTGGAAATGATTTCTCTGTGGTATAAATGCATGTTTAGTGCAACATAACCACATATATAATTTGCAAATGTCTAAAAACATCGATTTTCTGATATCTAAAGTACATTGACCTCTGGAGGTCATCAGAGGTCAAATCAGACTTACCTCCCGATCTTAAAATAAATCTTATGGTATGTACTAACACTGGTTAAAGTTTCATGCTTTAGTCAAATTTTGCACAATTCACGTGATTTTGAGGGCTTATCTGCTCTACTATTAGGAGTTGTGTCGACATAGGCCCACAACATACAAAAAGAGACGGACTTGCTGTCAAGGCAACAGATTTAGAAAATAAAAGCCAGAAATGGTGTGGTCTCGAGCAGGGGGGGGGGGGGGGGGGACACGAAGGAATCTTTACAAGCTGTGATGGCAGACACGCAGTCTTTTGCGAGTGTAGTACGTGTCATCACCTACCGGCCTATAGAAATGAAGGGGGGGGGGGGGGTGGAAGCGCGATCTATGATTATGAAGGAAACTCGCATATCACACAGAAGAGCCATGGACAACCAGCCGTCGCCTATAGTGACAACAAAACTTTCGTAAATCGTACCACCTTGTTGATTTGAAGCAAAGGAAGCGGCCAAGGATATGTTTCCACTTTCAGATCTCAATGAACGAATCAAACGAATAGACGACACAGCAAGAATGTCGACAATGATAGAAATGAAAGTGGTTGATATGTAACGAAAACTGAAAAAAAAATGATGTATCAACAAAATCCACTATATTGGCATGCACAAATACATAGAGTTAGTTTTCCTGTTTTCCGGGGTCGACATTTTCCAGAAGGCCCTGTTTTCACTATTACCCAACCTTATCCAGTGAAATGTTCAGGTAAGTCCCTTGAACATTGGCGGCAAGTCAACTCGCCAACAAGGGTAGGACCCAAGATCCACTGAAGCCTCTGCCATTACAAATTTGATCAATTTGGTGTGTATGTGTGTGTGTGTGTGTGTGTGTGTGTGTGTGTGTGTGTCAGCGATCTGTTGCCGCCTGATTAGCTTATCGCACTTTTACAATTCGTGAACAAAACATGGCTTTATCATCAACCGCAGTTTACAGAAAAAAAAATACTTATGTATACTTAAGACTAATGTTGAAATAATTGTACAACCGGGAGGAACCTTGCCAGATGAACTTTAGCGAGAATGAGAGAGAGAGAGAGAGAGAGGGGGGGGGGGGAGGAGACAAATAACTGAACTGCAGGTATGTGATTTTAAAGCACAGCGATATGAATAGATCATGTTGGGCTGGCGCAGTTTTATAATGGTCGTTTCGTGTATTACAATCGATCGTTTCAGAGCACGTAATAAATTGACCTAGAACTCGCGGGAAAAGCCATACTTAGTTTTTCTTCATCTTATCACTGAGACGTAAACAGAAGGGACAATTTCCAACCTTTTTTCCGCTCATTTTCTGGCGATATTTTTAGACATTGAGGTGAAAAAAAAAAGATACGTATAAAGTCTTGACTTGCTTAGCTCTCTGTGCCAGTTTTTTGTTTGGTTTCTTTTCTTGATTTTGTCATTGTCTTGCTCGTTTTCACATAATAATAGGACACTACAACTGAACGCAATTATTTTCAGTGTCTCACGATGAACCGTAATCCACACCAAACTGCCGTCAATTTCATGCCCTTTAACCCATACATTCCCTGCAGAGCCATTGTCTTCAACTTCTGCTTCTGCGTCGAAGAACGCTAACGTGCTCATGTGGGTATCCGTAGTTTCGGCAATGCAGACAAACATATGAGTTTTGAGTATAGGACTGCTTTGGGACACGTTTTGCTTTCATGGGCTTCATATCATTGCCACCGAAGACCAACCAACCAGGCCATCCGTGGCTCCGCTTCCTGTTTGTCAGGAAAGGAATTCTGGGAACAGATGTTTGGTCGGTGGTGGATAAATAAACTGAGGTAGCTTTCATCATCTGTGTGAGAGCGCATTATATATATATATATATATATATATATATATATATATGTATATATATATATATACAAATCTATTACGCTCTATCATGCACTATACTGGATTATAAAACGACAAAAATGTTCTACGATGTATCCCGAGTACCGTTTTCTTTCACCGAGTCCGCAGGCCGAAGTGAAATAGAACTACATGAGGGATAATTTAGTATTTGGAGTTCTGTTTAGTCCAGTACTGGTGCCACCGTATAGAACATGCACCAATTGTTATAGTATTAGACCCCTCGATCTACATGCATATTCCGTAGGTCTAAAGGCCTTACTAGATCTAGACTCTACTGCGGATTTCGTTCACGCAGAGTATAACGAAAATCTTATTAACATACAACTGCGTAGGTTTGCGTTTTTTTGACGAGCAGACATATGTATAAACTGCGTACTTTCTGCGTCCTGTGCTTCACGCGGAAAGGCTTGGTCTGGTCTAGTCTGGTTTCCAGACCCTTTGCCAACTGGACTCCGCGGCGACGAAGTCGCCGCCCCGCGACATCTCTGCGTAGACAATCACAGCGTAGGCGCGCTGTAAGTGTTTCGGTATAGCGCACGACCATGCACTATACCAACATTTATGCACGATCACGTGATGCAATCAGGGAGGTGAGACGTCTCACCTCCCTGATGCAATCTAACCAATCACAAAGGAAATTAAACATGTATATCAATTGTATGTATATCATACACAAAATGACAGTAAATGATGATAATTAATTCAAGTGAGGTAGTTTTTATGATTTGTGCAAGGAGTCTATACATACACGCACACACACACACACACACACGTGTGTGTGTGTGTGTGTACGGTTTGTTGGATAAGAAAGGCGAGAGAGTTTTCTCACTTGAAGAACTGTCAGCAAACTAAATCAGAATTATCAAACAACACACAGAAGAGAACAAAGTTTTAAGACTAGGGTGTCTATACACTGTATACAAGCAAATAGAAACAAACACTAGAACACCTGTCGTTTTCCAAAAAGGGAAGTTGAGGGTACGTAAAAAGTACTTCCATACCAGGTGTCAATTAGAAACAAAAGGAAAAGCTTGAGATCAACCAAAAAACAACAACAACAACAACAACAACGCCAAGGTGTGGTGTGGGCGTGAGGTCATTAAATTTGACCCTAATCACGTTTGCCTGCAATGGGAACTTCTCAGTCATTAATATTGGTCTGTATGAACTAAAGCCCCTTTTACACTAATTATGTTTCTTAACCCCGTACTTTCTCTGACCCAGGACTATCGTTAATCCCGTACCAATTTTTCAGCTTTTTACACTCGCAAATAAATCCCGTACTAAGCTCTTGTCCTGGGCTAAAGAGAAAAGTTACCTTTTTACACTCGTATTTCTTAGTCCCGTACTTTTCAAACCACATGAATATTCATGATTACGCTGTGCACTGTACAAGTACACGCACGCACAGGGCCTGGCAGCACATGATTACCTTGTTTCCGATTGGTCAGTGGGGGTCGGACTTCGTCTCCGTCGCTTAGCCCCGGATTATTTCTTCGTTCTGTTTACACTCACTTGCTTGGCACCGCATTGCGGTGCTAACCCTGCATTTTTGCAGGGCCAGATAGTACGGGATTATCGATGGGGCTAGCCCACTTTGGCAAAAACAAGTGTAAACAGAATGTGGGCTAAGGAAAGTCCGGTACCAACGGTGGGGCTAAGCCCCCCCCCCCCCCCCAGCCCCACCGTTGGTACGGGACTAAGCAAAAATTTGCAAGTGTAAAAAGCCCTGTAGGGAAGTCATTCAGGCCTGAAATGTGTGACTAAACATGCTAATGCAAGATTAAGTGTCTGATTTTGATACTTTAGTGTTCTTTTTCTTTTCCTTCTCCTTATTCTCCTCCCCTTCTTCTCTTTCTTCGTTGTCTTCTTCTGCTTTGTCGTCTTCTTTCTCACTATCATTATCATCATCATCATCATCATCATCGCCATCCTCTACTCTCTCTCTCCCTGTCTCTATCTCACAGCGTATGGGAGTGTGATTTTGAATGAATGCATATCAGATACATCTTGTATATGACCATATTATGTTGCAGGTTATTTTGCCTTTCTTTTCGGTGATCTATTACGCGTTCCCTATAATGTAGGTTTGAATCAATTTTGGTTGTTTAGTTGCTTGTTTTGTTTTCCTTTCTTTCCCAAATACCCATATTATGTTACCTCAGGAGTAAGTTCCCACATGGATCATGGCCGAACTTTTTAAAATGATGTATATTATTTTAAATTGTGAGGAATGTCGTACAACAAAGGTATTGAAATATACGCTACGATATGTTCCCTTTCGTGTTACCTTCTATTTACATTGATTTCGTTGGGTTTCTTTTGTTGTCATTATCATAGATCGTCTTGTTTCTTTAAAAAAAAAGATGTAAGCCTCGACTATAAGGAAGCAACAACCACCAAGAAAGATTTTTTTTCCAGATTATGAATTTATGAATATGTGTATATAATATTGAGAAATGTGCAATTGTTTTTCAGTCTGTTTAAGTCTAGGTCATTTCCATCAATCCATCAAGGACAAGGTCAAACAAATCGGAGTAAACAAGGAAAAGAGAGCTATAGCGTTCTATCCGCAATTAAGTAACAGATCCCAGTCCAAAGACCTTGTCAACTGAATTGGTTTGAGACTTACAATCAAGCTCAGTCTGTAATGAGTTCAACTCTGCTGGAAAGAACACAGTGTCCCACAGTGTGTTCACAGTGTGTTCACATAGTCGACTGTGTGAAAACGCTCGAATCTAACAGTGTGAAAATTATTTCACACTGAGGTGTGGTTTTTCACAGGGTATTCATATGCGTAGTAACGTTCTGTTTCACACTGTGATTTCCACTGTGGATTGGTGATTCACAATGTAGTCATACTGTTAAAACAGTGGAATTTAACAGTGTGAAGAGATTTCACACTGTGTTCACAATGTGTTCGCACTGTGTTTCACATTGTGTTTAACACTGTTGGACACTGTGTTCTTTCTTGAAGGGAAAAAGTTGAAATAAACCTTGCAATTGTAAAGGTATACTACGTGTGATTGAGATAAGTATAGA
This sequence comes from Diadema antillarum, assembly GCF_040938485.1. Taxonomy (NCBI): domain Eukaryota; kingdom Metazoa; phylum Echinodermata; class Echinoidea; order Diadematoida; family Diadematidae; genus Diadema; species Diadema antillarum. The sequence continues at coordinate 297,605 of NW_027271964.1, read as the reverse complement.
TGTTAATGATAACATTACAAGAGATATGACCGACCATTGTCCGATATTCCCAGATTGTGCAAAAACAATGCATTAATGTTCCATGATGGCTACAAAAAATAAAAACACAGTGCGCAAACATCAGTATAGTATGAAATATGAAGTATGAAAAGGGCGGCATTTTCCATGCTAGTCATCTCATGATAATTATTAATGACGATAACAACAGTTGAAGACAATAAACAATTGTCTATATGAGGACAAATGTTGGATATGTGTGAACATGTACGTATCTTTACATAACGTATACAAAAAAATATCAATACAAGTAATAAGATATGCACCCTGAGATTTATGGTGTATACGTGCCTGCGAGCTCGTAAAAGATTTGCTATCGACTAACTAGCCATTTTTTTTTTTTTTTTTGGTGTGCCTGAAATTGGGATTGTGTGTGAATGACTGAAAGGAGACGCAGAATTTTGCGAGAGAAATATTATCAGTTGAACAGAGTAGGAGAGAAAAGGAAAGTTATGAGAAGAAGCTAAAACATACAAACACATACGCAGAGGGGATTCGGGATTACGACACGACTTTCAACCCGGAAGTGAGTTGGGGCATTGTCTTCCTGCGCAGCATCCATTGCGAGGCCGAGATAAGCTGGAAGCAGTGACAAGTACGGTAAGGCGTACTAAAAGCGTACACACAGTGAAATCCGATATAGCACGTCGGTTTAGATGCATATTGTCTTGGTAAAGAGAAGGGAAAAAAAGATCCAACTCCAAATTCAACCAAACCTCCGTGTCTTTAAGGTGTATTTCTCTTTCACACACTTGCAAACACAGACTCATGAATAAGTGAATAATCAAGAACAATGTCTTTTCAATTTGACCATTTATAACAATCATAGACATCATGGATGAAAAACGAAAGGTATCAAAATGTATTGTCAATTTGGATAGAAAATCAGTGACAGCCATGGCATGGTCAAGTTTCATAGTTGTTGTTTTTATTCCAGGAAATGATACTGAAAACAGACTCATGAAATATCCAAATTACACGAGCTGATGACGTCATTGCCTCACGCGTATCACCTAATATTGTATGCACTCAATTCCTTTGTCTTATAATCTGCTCAAGAGTCATACTGTTCTGTAAAAATGGTCAATGAGTTTGAACTACTCAGCCATTAAAAGAAAAAATTTTAATAAAGAGCGTTAAATGAAAGCGTTGTAACGGTTGAAATCATAGGCAAAACGGTGATTGTATCACATACTAATGAATGAATTAAAGGACAAGTTCACCGTCATAAACATGTGGGTTGAGTGAATGCAGCAATACTAGTAGAACACATCAGTGAGAGTTTGAGCAAAATCGGACAATCCGTTAAAAAATTATGAATTTTTGAAGTTTCTGCTCAGTCACGGCTGTATGAAAAGACTACTATAGCTTGTGATGTCACATGAGTACAACGATATAGAGAAAGAATAAAGAAAATTCAACATATTTTCATTTTTCTCGCATAACAAAAGAACACTCGACTTCTCTCTTTCAGAAGGCAGGGGGAATAATATTACCCTTAACGTACGTCAGTAGCAAGTCGAAGAAATGTGCGCTTTATTCAAAAAGTAATACACGTGTATTTTGTGAAATTCTCTTTTTATTTTCCGTATATAGTTGTACGCATGTGACATCATACACTGTAGTAGTCTTCTCTTCCAGCAGTGACTGCGCAGATACTTAAAATATTCGTAACTTTTGAACGGATTGTCCAATTTTCCTCAAACTTTCACTAATGTGTTCTACTAATATTGCTGCATTCTCTCAATCCTTATGTATATGAAGGTGGACTTGTCCTTTAACATACCAATTGGAATGCTATGTCATTTCATCTCCTTGTCTAATTTGCAAATGTGTTTCATGATACATTATCACTCTTTCTTAGACACATCTTTGTTAGCTCCCACGAATCATTAATTTATTTTCCCGATTTCAGTGGAAACCAAAAACTTGAAGTACCAAACGACATCTTTACCCAACAAATCCAACGCGGACAAGAATAGAACTGAACATTGTCCGAAGAAGAACATAAGTATTTGAAAGACCAAACAAGAGAGTGTTATGTATGTATGACCATCTGTTTTTGCTTCATGAAATGACATTCGTTGAAGGACACGCAAATATTTTCCACGAAGGCAATGACTTTTGCCGGAAATGCGAGCCTACATTATCTTGACCTGAAATTGGAATCAAATCTTCCGGGGAACAAACACGATAATTATACCGCACGTTTAAGGCATCAGGGCAGTGTTAAACCAATTGTTCGTTCGCAAAACTGGTAAATCATTCTAATTGTTTCAACAAATTAAAAAAAAAATCATATTTTGAGCAGGAAATGATGTGATCTATTCAGTTCAGAGGAAACGTGATCGGAAATCACATATCTAGAAACCGTTCATCGAATTGTTTGGGGTTTTGTTTTGCAGATTACAGGGATGAGGACACAGTTGGCTCAGTACCCGCACAGATGGCCGGGCAGATGACTACACAACTTATCGCTCCAACACACAAATTGAAAAAAAAACAAATGATAAGTCTTCGCATTCTACAATCATCGTTGGCTGTGGTATCGTTCTACTTTTTATCGGATCTCTCTTTCTCTCTCTTTTCCCTCTCATCTACAAATGTATATTCTCTGCCTGTCTGTCTGTCTGTCTGTCTGTCTGTCTGTCTCTGTCCCTGTCGCCCCCTCTCTCTTATTTGCCATGAGTACACTCCTATTACCCTTATTGCTTCTTCAGTATGGTGTTAGTGAAGGCGACTGTCGTTTATAAAATAATATGATTATGTTGAATGGATTATTTTATACATTATTGTATATGATACGAACTTACGGGAAATAAAAGTCTGGAAAAAGTTTCACCAGGGGATTTTGTTAAAGTGGAAATAATTATTTGATCCCAATTTATATATTTTTAAAGGTAAAACACCAATTTACATTCTAATTTTGTAGTTCAGTTTGTAAAACAAGTATGCAATATGTTTGGAAGCTCATGATATTGAAGGAGTTATTTTTGGACTGGACGTCAACGAAGAATTATGCTTTTATCAGAACTTTTCAAAATGCTGTTTTTCATCATTACATCAAAGATGCAAAGAATCAAATTGTTTGTTCTTTTGTTAGACCATTTGATAACAAAATAAATAAAAAAACTTAATCAGTTCATTATCACTGAGAGACCTAATAAGTAGATTGAATAGTGGTTGATTACAGTTAGAAGCATTATGGTAGTGCCGGGATGAAGACGGTTATGCTGAAGAGAGAGAGAGAGAGATTGCAGCACGAGTTTGAGGAGGAGGAGATTAAAGGGGATGTCTAGTAACTGATCAGTGGGAATCAGTGGAATGCTGGGGGATAATTGTTCCAATCCTTGTGGGATTCATTTAAGAGTACATCATTGTTGTGTGAAAAATTATTTGCTTCAGAATGGTCTCATATTCAAGTAATGTGCAGTTTAATGTTTCCAGGTTACAATTTTCACAAAACAATAGATATATAATCTACTCTTAAATGAATCCCACGAGAATTGGAACAACCATCCCCTAGCATTCCTACTGATTCCCACAGATCAGTTAATAGCCATCCCCGTTAAGGGGTAAAGAAGAAGGCGCTGTGGCATAGTGGATACGACTCTCAGTTCCCAATAAGGGGACCCGAGTTCGATTCCTGCTCAGTGCTTACGTCCTTGGACAAGATTATATGTTTTTCCCCACCATGTCCCTCTCGACCCAGGTGTATAAATGGGTGCCTAGCAACGCTAGGGTAATAATAATGGCAGGGCCCTCTGGTAGAGGAGTGACAACACTGAAGAGGCTACCCTGGATAGATAAGACCTTATCATTATTATGAGGAGGAGAATGGGAACACAATATAGGAAAGGAGCGGAAAGATAGAGTGGAAGAACGGGAGATTGTTGGAAATGTTGACATTTACCGTGGCGCTTGATAGCAAACGTTCATACAATGCATATATTGGGCAGGTGTATTCAGTACTTACCCTGGTCACAGGCCAGTCCGGCGTACCCGGTAGCGCAAGAACACCCGAAGGGGTCACCGAGGCAAAACTGCATGTGCCTGCAAGAACTGCCCGTGCATTCGAACTCGCAGTCACGCCCAAAACGGTTCGGGCCGCATGCTGCAATAAAAACCCACCAACCAATCAGTACAACAGAACAAAACCATACATAAGAAAGTACTAAAGTACTAAATTCAGAAGACGAGGAAGTCAACGACTGGAAAGGGGGGGGGGGGAGGGAGGAAGGCGGATGGGGAGGGGGGAGGGAGAGATAAATTGGTGATGTACGTTATGCCCAAGGTTCTTTCATCCGGAAATGAAAAAAATATATGTTCATTATTACGAAACACATAAATTCAATATACATAGATGTTCGTCAATCCGAAATTAAAATGAGTATCACTATTCTGGAGGTTCGATAAACGAAAGATGACAAAATAGCGCGTACCAATAACCCTCTGGAATTACGTACCTTTAGATTTCATTTTCGGGATTAAAGGTATTAGCCCACATTTGCAAACCCACGAAAATCAAAACTGCATAAAATAGGTCCAATATGACTTCAAGTACAAGTTATAACAGTAACATACCTCACCTGTTGCTCTTTGTCTATACCATTCGATAAAAGAGAGAAAATCATCGTTTTAAAATCAATTTTCAAACCGGGTCAACCCGACCCAAAATCGAATTACGAGCGCGGGCTAGCTACGTACATGTAACTTACACATGTATCGCATGCATGTAGTACGTACGTGGACCGGAGCTAGCGAGCGTTGTACGCATGCATACGGTGCATTTTCATTTATTTTTATGAAAGTAATGGACTAATTGGAACGAAATTTTGCACAGGTGTTACTGCAATCATACTCAAACTCCATGCTAACTATGAGACCAATTGCTGCAGGTTTACAAATGTGGGCTAATACCTTTAAGAACCTTTAGAATAACCAACTTTCGGAATAATGAACCTTTGAAACAACGAACTGTTTAATGGATTGTAAATATAAAACATGAAGAACACTAAAAGAAGAAAATTGACGGTATAGTACAAGAGATATGAAAATGACTCTCATGCATAAAAAATTCTTCTTCTCTCTCTCTGACTCAAAGTAAATAAACAAGGAAGGGTTCATTCCATTCAGCCCTCTGTGAAGAAGCCTTAAAGAATACAACCTTCAACACGTAGCCTGTATGCCAGGTCAGTTTTCCAGACGCACTCACGTTCACACATACACAACGAATGCCACATTTTCATTTCATATCACTTTCAAATCAAATCTAAGTGAAAACAAATATGATTTTCTTTTATTTCAGGTAGTTTGGGTACCTCTGACCTTGAAATTTCATAGTTGGTATCCAAATAATTTTGGCTGAAAGTGTGCAAACTTTCATGAATTTTGAAGAAGTTTGCAAAAGGGACTGACCATCTTTAATGTCGTTATTCACGCATATTACCATCACCACACCTTGCGGCTGCATCTTTTTAACTTACCTATTTCGCAGGTTTCTCCCTTAAAACCAGGGGGACAAAGGCACTCCCCTGTTACATCATCGCACACCCCTTGGTTCATGCAAGCCGGGCATTCATTGGTGCATCCAGCTCCCCAGAGGTTCGCTGGACAACCTAAGAGAAAAAAATGGTAATTTTCTCAAACCCACCATTTGTGAGATTTGTAGTTACCACCTATATCACTTTTAGCGAAGTCACGACGAACCTAAAAATGTCAAAATGTTGTAATGCTTATAACACTGACAGTTTTACGACATTATGAAGACTTTTTGTCACGTGATTAGTTGCTTGTGTACGACGTGGTTCTGAGTACAAATCTTCATTGCATTTTACCTTCTGTGGACAAACATAATTTTACAAAATGACAATTCTAAAGCAAAAAAGAGCTATCAAATCCTTATCATCCTCTCTTTGTTTTGCGTTCATCCGATATATCAGTTTGCAATTTTGTATTTATGACTTTGCATTTTTGATATATATTTGCCATAGTCAGACGTCAGCATGTTTAAAAGATTCAATGCATCAATAGTATATTATAAAGTTCTATTTTTATAGTCTCAAACATACCTTTTCATTTCATTAGTATTTCAGTTTAATTAGTTACGATATATCGTTTGATGATGTATCGAATTGTTAATTGATTATCAGTCTTTTTTTATATATATAAATATATATATATATATATATGTGATCTGTTTGTTATTCTTGTCGTGTAATGCTCTCTTATCTTGCCAGAGGAGGAAGATTTTCTGTATTTTTTAAATCAGACAATAAATGATTGAATTGAATTGAATTGAATTGAATTGAATTAATTTCAGTTTTTATGTACAAAGATAGAAGATCAATCAAATACATAATTTGTTACTATGATTTTGATTATAAATAACTATATATAATTATGATATATTAAATACATTGAATAAATGGATGAATGAATAGATGAATAAATAAGTAAATACATGAATAGATAAGTGATGAATAAAATATGATGAAGGATATAAAGGATAATGTAATTAAACATTCCTTTGATTATTTGCCTACAGCCGCTGCTTACTTCTTACGATGAGACGCGTGTAGCCACCTTGATCTGGGTCGTTTGGCAGGTGGACGCGGTAGAGTCCTGCGTCACTGACTGAAACTGCGGGAATGGTGTAGTACTCGAAGACGCCGAACCGCGTCGCGTTTCGCGGGAGGGGCGTTCCATTTCGGGACCAGACGATGTAGTCGGGAATGCGCGTGTGATGCATAAACTGGACTGATATATTTACAGAGTCCCCGGGACTGGCAGTCACTGTGAATTGGCTTGGCTTCACTGAGGCTGGAACAAAATCGAGAACAACAAGAAAATTAAAGATTAGATTAAACGATAAAGATTACCAGAAACAAGAGAAGACTATAATGACACGCATTCTCAAACTTGAGCAGAATGTAATATAACTGATTGTAGTGTCTTCTTTCGTTACATTTTTCTTTTCAAGAAAACAGTGTTGTCATGGTTGGTTGTTTACTTTAGTGTCACACCGAGATAAATCCGTTCATTCTTAATTCTGTCTTCATTTATTCAGTTTTTAAACACTTGTTATCGATACCGTCAATATATAAGGCATTGTAGGTATGAAAATCGCAATAATTTTACCAAACTCCAATGAAAACATCGAGCACCTGTTACAAAGATTGTGAATATTCAATATTTTTTGAACGACGCAATTTAATGAACATGAAGGCAATTGCTTATATCAACCTGACAAAATGACATTTTGAAAAAAAAAATAGAGGGATTCATTGTAAGCTACGGTTGTAAAGTGTTTTAATACATTCTGGAAGATTCAAGTTTTTGTTTTTTGTTATTCTCTCTTAGCTGGGCATATACTTTTCTGATTTGTTTTTTAATTAATGATTATTTAACCAATTCAATCTAACCTTTTTCCAATATAAGAGACGCTGCGAATCACAGTATAAGTGCTAAGTTTTATGATGATGAAATAATATCTGCAGGAAATTTCCCTATGTTTATTTAAAAAGAGTGAGTTTCTGTTAACCTGAGAGATATATTGAAATATTTTCAGCTATTACACATTACACATGAATTTGCTTTAATAGGTAATGCCTCAGCTCCAGTTAAAATATCACATCTCATAGAAAACAACACAAACACGAGCAGCAGCAAGAGTAGCAACAACAACGACATCGTTTGGCAAGATATAATTTGCATTGGTATGGAATTACATTGTAAAGTGAAAAGTCTCGAACGTATGATCGGGTGCACGCCACGAGTTCGACACCTACGAGTTCGACATCCACGAGTCATACAACCCATGAGTTCGACACTTAGCAAACAAAGCCCACGAGACTGACACATTAAGCCCCGTGTTGTATAATGTCGAACTCATGGGTTGTTTTTACCTAGTGCCGAACTCATTGGCGTTATTCGTCTTTATAATAGTGTCGAACTCATGGACTTTATGACTCGTGGGCTGTATTGGCTCGAGGGTGTCGACGTCTTGGGATGACCCCATTTATTTTTATTTATTCATTTATTCTTTTGTTGTTGGTGGTGGAACATGAATTTCGCCATACTTCCCCTTTTGTCTGGAAGAAGAAATCAAACAGGGTTGAATCGGCGAAAGACGGCAACATAGCAGTTGAATAACAAGAATCATTATTTATGGTGGTTTTCCGTTAAGAAAAATAATTTCTTGAAAGCAGGATGCACGTAGGCACTATCATGCAAATTCATGTGGTATTTTTCCTGTTTCTTTTTTTTTCTTGCGTTGAGTTGGGTAGGGATTCATTTTTCTTGTCTTCCTTCGCATAGACAAAATATTCGTGTAAAATAAAGCACAAAGACTGAAATAAGTATGTTTACAGCGCAGATGTGCATCCAATTAATTTCGAATTTATTGCACATCGTCACGTGTAAATAGAGTCTTATAACACAGAGCGTACACTGCAAAAACATCGGTGTTAGATTTAACACCATGGGTGTTCAATCTAACACCGATCAAACTTCAATAGAGGACCACACCCACAGGTGTAGAAAATGCACTGCGATGGTGTTGAAAAGTGTTCACCTGACACTTCGTGGTGTTAATTTGACACTGTTCCTGGTGTTATTTTGACACTGTACTGGTGTTCATTCAAAAATGACACCACATGGTGTTGATTTGATATTTGTTGGTGTTAATATCAATGGTTTAACACCCGTCCAGCTTCAATAAGAGACCACACCAGCTGGTGTTACTGTGGTGTAAATTTATTTTCACATTTTTTCAAAAATCTAGTATTTTAATGTAAAATTCTTGATCGTCTTGTTTAAATTAAAAATCAAAAAGAAGTGCAGTTACTAAGAAACTCTTCAAAAAACAGTTTTATATTTGGAAATGACACCCGGAGGTGTTAATTTAACACCATAAATGAGCACCGAAAATTTAACACCAGCTCGGTGTTCATTATTTAACACCGGACTTTTTGCAGTGTAGAGTTAACATACGTGATACTGCACTGTGAGGAAAGCTCATTCATCTTCATGATCTATCAATCAATTAAATAAAATGTTATGATGCTCTAGTGAGAATAAGATACGCCTACTTCCCCGTTTTGATGCGACTTTCCATCATTTACTTTATACATAAAGATTGGGTTACGTGGGTATGTATTCGATTTTCCACGAAAGCACAAACTTCTTTCCGTTACAATAAATGGATGATATCATTACTTAAAAGAACACACACTTCAAAATGACGTTAACAGACAGCTATCTATGTTTTCCGTCATTCAGACTGTTTCCCTTTTTTTACTCAGAATATCCTATTTACCTTTTTTTTTGTGTATACGTTTGCTGATCGAGAGACATTGTCAGTTTACTGTCTTGTAAGAGTGCAATAGTATCTTTTAGTGAATGTCACGTGATGAACAGTCGCCCAGTCGGGTTGCAGAGATTTTGTATTGGTGATGGGTTGAAGATACAACCGATCACATTGCTTTTAAATGTCACAGTGTCCACACTATACGCGTGTCGTGTGCCTGGACATTGACAAAATTCTTTGACAGTGGTTAGCATCGTCTGGGAAGAAATTCAAGACGAGGTGGCGACAAAGATAAGAGTATATAATCTGTCAATCCAATGATCTATAAGAGACAGCATTAATGACCACTTATCTGTCGATAACATGGTTTATATCCGCACTTCTCAACCTTTTTATAACCCGAGGCCCACCTTGGATCCTACAAAAGGCCCACTTACATGTGAAGATCGAATACATTTTTTTTTTCCATTTGTGGGAGACATCGCGGAACACTGGTTGAGAAGCACTGGCGTATGATCATGACAAGTTTGGAGAACGAGATTATGCAGATTCGCACTCTTCTCAATAACAACTATGCTCCAGTACATTTGACATTTTAATTTTCACCCTTAGATTCTACGCAGAGACAGAGACTGACTTTATACAGACACAAAATACCGATCGGAAAAAAAAATCAAAGAGTGGTACGTTATCACGTAGAATTTTTGCTGAATAGTCATCCTTTCTGCATGTGCGTGCATGGTAACATTAAATGTTTGTTGTTATTGTTTTCAGTGTTGTGTTGTAGTGTTTTTCTCCCGTCGATGTCCGTCGTGAGACAAGCATGAACATGATATTATCGTACGAACGGATATCAAAGGATAAACGGATTATCGGATCAAGGGATAAGGGAAGTTCTTCTCCTTGAACCTGCGTCTTAAACTCTTCAACCAATTCTACAACATTCACACGTGACCATGGATAACCAGGATGACAGCAATCAGGTGTGCAACCGGCGAGGCGACGTGAGAATGGGCTGTCCATTCAAAAAACTGCAGACCGACTGGGAAAAGAGATTCAAACTTGCACATTATTATGCAATAACATTTCGTTCCGTTTTGTCTATTCGTTTCCGGTTTAAATTATTGAAATTGATAAACAAATTCATACACAATACTCCATGATAAGTACAAATTAATTTGAAATGAACAGAGAACTTGAGAAGAGGCCTTCTGGACCTTATAAACGTTAACTTGATATAGAAACAATGAAAAAGTAACAATGGCACACAGAAACAAAACACATACCATACTTTCATTACACGCTTTTGAAGGAGATGATGACTAGATAACATATTCAGTATTTAAGCAAGAGACAATTTTTTGAGAGATTAATCACATAACCCTAAGTTTGTGAACGGACGGGAAAAATCTCACATACGTATATTAAGAATTTTGAAATTCGACTGTGAGGGAGATAACGTCTGTTCTGTCACGTAAAATATATGTATTTAATTTCCATCCTTATTTTTGATTTACATCGTTATATATATATATATATATATATATATATATATATAGTTATATATATATATATATATATATATATATATATATATATATATATGAATGTGTAACCGATAATTGTATTTTTAGTTCTACGGAAATAACTATTTTGCAGTCATTTCTGCATTCTTTATGCACTGTTAGTCTTCTCCATCCTTTTCTATTTCAAAATCATGGTTCGACCTGATTTCCATTTCGCACAGCAAATGGCAATCTGGAGAAGAACGAACGACCAAGAAATAACCTTTCCGTCTCCCCCTCGCCGCCTGTAAAGAACATTACAGCCAAAGCCAATACGGTTTGTCGAACAGCAGGTAAAATAACCCTTATCTGTTTTCCTCATCCTTCGGACAGCTGATACAGGCGTTGGTGGTCAGATTTTTACATCACAGTATCATCATCATCATAGGACCATTGACTCCGACCGTGAACTAGTTTCACCAGAGTCCGACATTCATGGGCCTTGACGGTTTCTCGTGATGTGTGTATGAAGCCGGTCATGATAAGAAGCAGTGAACATTAATTTGATCTGCTGTAAATGATTATCACTGAAAAGACATGCTTGAGTTTCCATTCTCGCTTCCCTCACAGACAACTTTAACACTTAACAATGCTCTAGACGAATATTCTGCAGGTTGATCATTGTCGTAGCAAGAAATCCTGAAAGGTGTGTCATCAAATTTCTTTTTTTTTACGTTTTTGCGCACTTGAATTTTATCAATCTGCTTCTTTTTTACTACTGATTATCTGACTCTTTCGACAGTTCTCATCTCTAAACAGTGAGTATAGAGGTCAGTTTTTTTCCGTCTCCCCTGTTAGAGCATACTGATAATTTCATAGTATAGGTCTAGATATATAAACCTTTCGTATATCCTGGTATTTAACGAGGACATAATGAAATGACATTTGATTACAATATTTGATAATGTAGCCATCTTCCATTCATTATTCGTCTCTCCTTGATATGATACAAGTTATTGAAAACAATTCAGAAATGGATATGAACGTATCATAATCATATAGAATATCTTATACACGATAAATTGTTATACAGTTGTTAGTACCAGAACAATATCTAATTTTACACAATGTTACACATTCGCCAGTCAATATTTTCTATTTGATATCTGGAATGAATGAAATCGATATGAATGAAGTCATGAATTATGAACATGAATGAGGTCATAATGTGCATCAGCCTGTTTTCTTAACAATAATAAGTCGATATATTCCACGGAGTTAGGTTGCAATTCTTCATAACTTAGCTAACGGGAATGGCATGTTAATCAAATACATGGTTTGGTGAAAGTCAGGACTTTCTACATGTATGTTTTTAACCCCCCCCCCCACATCTATTAATAGAACGTGGTATATTACAGCTGATTCCGACGTGCTCCATACACATAAAGATAACACTTACATCAACATTAAATACTCTATGATGTACGAGGCCAATACTTCAGAATCTCTTCCGTTATCAATTTGTGTAGAGCATATTACGCAGTTTTAACGGAAGAGGGCGGTCGTTGTGGGCGCATTTATCTCTGTCGTGGAAGGAATGATACCCGACTGACGAAAGATAACAAAAGGCATTCTTCTTTGATAATACGCATAACCCAGCTGCAGCCTTACACTCGCCAGAGGCGAGAAAACATATCCAAACAAAACAAAATGACCTCACTCTGCGAGCAAGTATATCCTTACTTCCACATTTCGTAAAGTGAAAGTGCATTTTCTCAGAATCTGACTACTTTGTCTCTTTATTTCTGATTTTATCAATCGGAAGGGCATGTATCAGAAGTCTATATATATCTGTTAGGGGAAAAAGCATCGAATACCCAAGTCATGCCAATGTAAACATGTGGTAAGTTTGTCGAAGTTTGTTTGTTTGTTTGTTTGTTCATTTCCATCTGGTATAAGATGGCTGGATAGCCCATATTCAGCTACGTTAAGCTGGTCTTCCATAGGGTCCAATTGGATGTGAGGTGGGACCACTTCACCGGGTTAAACACCTTGCTCTTTGCGATGAATGAATGAAGCGGGATCTTTTACGTGCATGAGTTGTTACTCTCTCATACACGGGACGTCCATTTTATGTCTTATCCGAGGGACAGAGTGTTTTGCCTCTTGTATTGCTATAGAGGGGACGGTACGCTTACACACAACATTGATCAGTCCAGACTTGGGTTCGAACCCGGGCCGCGTGATCGTGAGGCAGACGCGTTGCCGACTGAGAGCCAACTCACCGCCACAAGTGACAAGTTTGTCGAAGTGTTCCTGATTGAAACAAAGACCTAATGAACATTGTAATGCAGTATTGAAATGAAACAAGTTATGCATACATACTTTTATCATGTATTATTGGTCGTTATTATTTTCGACAATTATCGTAAGCAATTGATTAAGGTTCAGTTATGGATATTACATTACATTACCTCTATGTCGTAAGGGGTCTGGAGACGAGTCTCTTTTTTGTCCAATTTCAGCAGGGTTTCCTCTTAGTCGGTGGCCGTTCAAATCACCCCACATGAAACCCAGTATGTGGACATTTACATCAAACCATGGAAAGTTATTTCACCCATATAGACATACACGGCAACAGTGCTCTTCGACACCCAGAAACAAAAAGTGAGATAGACATTCTTTTTTTAAGTTTGTTTTCATAAGAACAAATTAAAATCAATTACAGATTTAACTGAGATAAACAGTTGATAAGGGATGGCACAGCAATTTCATACTTTGGGCAAATGCTTTACTCGAACCGATCTTTATTTAGTTGTTCCGCAAAGCGTTTGCGATTATCGGATGAACATTGTACCCTATACGTGGAAAACAGCAAAACACCATAATCATTATGGACGTCTGTCATTTCCGTTACTGCAAAGACAATGCAAATGTACGGATGTTTATTGCTCTCATAAGGACATTATGTTATTTCACAGATCACTATCATCAACACCAAATCAATTGACTGTGTGATGAAAATAACCATTGATTAAAACGAATGACAACATTAACGTGACAATTAAAATTCCCCTGTTCCGAAATGCAAAAGGAGAATCCAGGAAAATTATATGAAATTGCTTTTTGTTTCGGTTTCATACTCCACGTTTTGACATTACACGTATCGTATTGTCTTATATGAAGACCTAATAACTACTGCACATACAACACCCACTCGGCGTCAGTTTATTTCAACTGAGGATGATACTCAAATGAAGAAGTGAAGAAGTATTTAATATTCTTGTCACCAACCCTATCCGTGACGTCATGTTACTCGGGATATAATCATGGTTTATATACGAACGTGCTCTAGACGACACGGAAATATTTCTGTGTTTGCTCGCTTTCGTGCTTGCCATATCAATATCAGCTTAATGGTTGGCAACTTTAGTAGAAGTAAAATCATCATTTCAAGGAAGCCACTATTTACATATGTTTAGCCTTCTAAATTTACATCACCCATGAAACATGCCGAATAAGAAAGAATGACAGAGAGTGAAAAGGGGAAAGAGATAGATAGATAGATAGATAGATAGATAGGTAGATAGATAGATAGATAGATAGATAGGTAGATAGATAGATAGATAGATAGATAGATAGATAGATAGGTAGGTAGATAGATAGATAGATTAGATAGATAGATAGATAGATAGATAGATAGATAGATAGATAGATAGATAGATAGGTAGGTAGGTAGATAGATAGATAGATAGATAGATAGATAGATAGATAGATAGATTAGATAGATAGATAGAAAGATAGATAGACAGACGGCCAGCCAGACAGAAAGAAAGAGGTGGTTAGGAGCGCAGGGTAACTGGATGCGGGTATCGCTGAGCTATCATTGTCGGGGAACAAGCACTTGTACAACCATACCCAAGGTTTCACGATGAACTTCAAATGGACTGCGGCAGACACAAAACAACCAAAAGGAATACTATGACTATCATTGCCATAACCTATGATTTCAATCAGGTGGCTTCTTAACTTAGAGCAGAGCTAAATTCTATCAGCCTTTAACACAATATCATGCGTAATCTTCGTTGGATATGAATATATAGCACTTGTTCTGGCATCCTTCCAAGACGTCCCCACTCGATGCGTTTCCCGGATGGGAATACAACACCACATTTCTTTCTTTCTTTCTTTCTTTCCACAAGGATGTACAAAAGTGGTTTTGCGCCTCCTTAATAGTTTATTTTCTTTTCGTTTTGCTTCAATTTGTTTTGTCACCGCTAAGTCAAAGGTCATTTCCCTTAAAATTTGAGACATTATTTTGTCGCAGAGTACGTATACTTAAAAAAACTCCGCAAACACATGCAGTCAACAAGGCACTCCGCTACAAGCCACACCTGTGGACCAAATATCAAAACAAACATGCAATCACAAACACATATACCCACCAACGCACACACACAAACACGCACACACACATCTACAAACACTATAACACACACGCGAGCGCGCGCACACGCAAACACACAAACACACAATCACACACAAAACCTAAGCCAGTCTGAAGAATATCGTCATCGTCATTGGGCATCAGTTTCCTTGACATGCATTGTATATTTTTTATCTTGAATGAAAGACACTTGGGTCTTGTTAGATATCCTAATTCTTACAATAATGAGTTATACAGGTGGAGATTGGCCTCGCCAGAAAAACAAACAAACAAACAAACTGGTTTATCGTACTTTCTAAGTAAACGGCAGGTTTCGGTTTTGAAAGTTGATTTTTCATGAAACTGCAAACTAACGACAGATAGACACGGACCAATATTGTAATGAGTTTTCACAAAATCGCCGGTCTTGCAAGTTTACAGAAAAAAAAAGGCACACACCTTACTCAAAAGTTCGTCTCCAAATGCTGCATTGTCTACTACGTCTGCTCAAGCCTGTTTTTCCTTTGTACTTCGTAAATGAACTTTCAACGCAGGTATTTTCATGAAGGTTGGGTTTGCGGTTGTTAGAGTAAACATGGACGTCCACAATTTTTGATGTCAGTTCAAACCGTCTTTCCCTCCTTGATTGATCTTGCTTTCGTTTTCAATTCATGGTGATTGCAAGAGAGGTGTTTTTCTTCGCTCTAATGGGGGAGGAGAGACTGTTGTTATTATTCTCCTACTCTTTAGGAATGATTCACCTTTGACCTGTTTACACACCGCGTGTAAAACGTAATCTTTAACCCTCTTTCGAAATGAATCACCCATCGCCATGATCTTACTGCTCGGGGAGCGGCGAGAATATTCAAACGCCAAATCTCGTGACGTTTGCAAAGGTCACTTCGCCCTGTGTGCAACTGACCTGACCGATGAAGAAAAAGGTTGTTTCATGCACTTTTTAATTAATACGTTGGCAGTAGGACACCATAACTCCTGTACAGTATGTCCCCCCCCCCCAAAAAAAAAAAAACCCAAAAAATACAATCAGATTTCGTGTTGATAACCTCCTAACTGTCAGAATGCTATTTCAGGGTCTTAAAATATAGCGTCTTTGCTATATTTTGCAGAAGAGCCCATTCAATCTAATCAAGTCGTCACAGAGAAATGTGGATCGTTGTAAAGCATGTCATGGATCTGATTCTTCCAAGTTTAACATTTGGATTCTCTTGGAACTGCATATTAATGTGTGAAGGGAAGGGGTTTCTGACATGCTCTACAAAAATCCTCATTTCTCTTTGACCACTGAGGCAAATCGGATGTTGTTGTTGGTTTTTTTTTGTATAATGTGGGTAATAAATTATAGTTTCATACACTGAAATTGTATTTGGATAGATTCACTGTTTCTAAAGTTATCGTTGCCGAAGGTCCCGTTATTATTTTTGGGGAGACAGACGGTACTAGTCAGAATTGATATCATTTGATGACCACTTTATCCAGTTACCTCTAACACACTGAAATTTCCTTCATACTGGTATAGGGTTAGTACGCCTGGTTTTGGTAATCAGAGAGTTAAAATTCTAATTTCCTTCGCGTTAGAGAATTGCAATCGATTTTCGCAGTCCTAACGAAGATTTTTAATAACTTCACCTGGGTCTCACACCATTACTTTACACATGAAATTATGTTAATGATGATGTTGTATTAAAGATTACGATGATAGTAAAGATATGACAAATTATTAGACTGACAGTAATTGTAATCAGATGCTTATTTCAGTTATAATCATGAAAAGTATCATTAAGATAGTAAAGCTCAGGCAAATTCTAAGGTACCAAAATTAATTAGCTATTAAAAAAACCCGCGCAAGAATACGTAATAAAGCAATATGAAACGAAACAATGAGGATTCAGAGCAATTTTGGTCTATACTTAAATACTCCGTTTAACATATTGCTTAAATTGGCATAACCACATAATTAGTACTTGTATGCTATTGAAATACATCCTGCATGAGAATGAACAGAAGACGAAGCAATTGCTTCCTGTTATTGTTTTTGATGATGATGTTGATGACAAGATCGCCGCTTTAGTATTATCCTTTCTTCGTAACAATACTCAATGGTAGAAAGCAGCTCCATGAACGTGACATCTTCACTGAGCTACAAGTCGTGCAAGGCCGTCAACCGCCATTTGTTGTTCAATCGTCTGCTCAAATCTAGCAGCGTAAACACCTGTCCACACGAATAACCTTTTCCAAGGTATATTAAGTGCCAGGAACTGCTGCTGCAATTACCTGTGCTTTAAAGGGATAGTATAGTTTTGGTTAAGATTGGGATTCAGAATTTAACTCTTTGAAAGACGATTAGAAACCACTTACGTAGTATTATGAAATATTAAAGAGCACGCAATTCTAAGAGGAATTAAAAGTTTACTTGATGAAAATTGGTTTTGAAATGGCTGAGATATCCGAAGACGAAAAGGTCCTAATAAAAGGTGGGTTCTACCTTTTATTAGGACGATTTCGTTTTACTTTGTTTTGGGATATCTCAGACATATCTGAACAGATTTTCACCAGACAAACTTTTAATTCCTCTTGAATACAGAATCGTATGCCCTCTGATATTCCATATAAGTGGTTTCACGTTATCTTCCAAAAAGTTAAAATCTGAATCCCATCTCAGGCAAAACTATAACCATCCCTTTAATGCATGTACATGATTCTTTGTGTTATGTGTGTGTGTGTGTGTGTGTGTGTGTGTGTGTGTGTGTGTGTGTGTGTGTGTGTGTGTGTCGATAGAAATCGCTCCAGTTTTTATCGCAAGTAAGAAGTGAACATACACGGGAGATTATAACACAAACGGATAGAAAATGTTGTTATCTATCTACTTGTCTATTGCAATGGTATATTACCTCCAGAAATGGCATGTTGTCTTTACTGTACACAGCGTAACATAGTACTATTTTTATTTTTAAGATGAACATAAACATGAACAATGTAAGATTTTTAAGAGCATTATTTCGCTGTATTTCCTTCCTGTCATCTTTGACGCGAAAACATTGATATGATTCATTATACTCCCAGACAAAATAGCCTACCGAAACTTTTCGACTACTTGAGTATGTTGACTATCCTCTCCACATTGGTCTTTCAGATCTTCGCGTGTATTTATTGATGCTGTTCTGTCTCCTCCATGCTGCTCACTTTTTAAAGCCTCTTATATTTCAAGCATTTTCTCCTCAGTCTAATTCCTTTACTTCCCTCAGCTCTGATTTCTTTTCATCTACGCGCACTGTTAGCCCTCTTCACCAACGAGCAATCGAAACGTATCCCAGTATGACGTTGCTTAGCAACTGACATTGATTGACTATCTGGGTTGTCATCTCCATCTTGCCCGTCCTATCTATCCTGTCTGTCTACTCACGTATAATTGCGAAACATGAACTCTTCGTCTTTTCTCACTAGCCATGTATACTTAGTGCTGTTATTTTTCTCTTTACTTTGATTAGCCATCTTAAACACAATTCAAGCAAAAGGAGTACAATAAGCTCAAAAACAAGTTTCAGGTGATATAGTACAGTGAATACAAAATGATTTCTGGAGTATATACAAACAAAGTCCACCGACCAAATCCATCATCACGGTGCAGACGGTACCTTATATTATTGCATGTCCTCAGAATTACAGGATAGAGCCTACCAGGACAGAGTCTACCAACGCTTAAACTCATCGGGGGGGGGGGGGGGGAGTCAAAAAAGAAAGAACAGTGATGTACGCGTAAACACAGGTACAGCCATTACTCACCCCTCTATCCTTATCCAACGGAAGCACCGCGGCGTATAGCTGGTGCTATCACACCAAGGCATTTCCGTGAGGAGGAAAAGACAAGCTATCTGTGCACAATGAAATATTCCTTTGTAATCGGCCCCATACAGTTTGTGTGTGCATACGTGTGCATGGGGTGGCACAACTGTATGTGTTTATACTATGAGGATAAGCCGCCATTTTGTTTTATTCGCACAACAAGGCGGTTTTAAGCGATGATCGATAGAGAAGTCGTATTTTTCTGATGAAACCCGACCTTCCAGCAATATAAAGCAATCGAATAATGGCGCTAATCTTCCCGTTGTTCCCGGTAGGGGCAGTCAATGGAAGCAAAGTCGGTCTCACAAATTTCCGATAGGTTAAATTCTTAAAGAAAGTGAAACTCGTTAACGTCCTTTATGAAGAGTACCCATGGTACCATTATACTTAAAATAGGGTGACGATGTAGGCCAAAATTACTCATTGCCTTTAAGGTTATTGGTCATTCGTCTAGGGCAGCAGAAGCGGGTAAGTTTAGATCTTGTAACCCGATTCTTTTGAAATGTTATTCTATCTTCAAACCTGAAAAAAAAATAATAAGAGTAGTGAAACCTGCCAGGATCATTAATTCCATGTAGCTTTATGCTCTCCACAGATGAAATTAATGCACTCCAGTTCTATTTACATAACATTTTAAGAGTACAAGACCACTTAGATTAGCCACTGACTGATTGAATACAACCAAAGTCCGGCAGCCATCAGTAAAAACCATCCCTTATATTCGTCTGGAAAGGTTTAGTGAAAAGTCATTGCGTCTTTGAGAACTTGGATGGTCTCAATTTTGTCCTTACTGTTCTCTATCTGTGTCTCTCTTGTCCCGCAGGTATATGAACTCCTACAGTATTTAGTTTCTTTCTGGTATGGAAAATTATAGCTTGACTAGGAATGGCTAGTAACTGATCAGTGGGAATCAATGGGAATGCTGGGGGATGATTGTTCCAATCCTTGTGGGATTCATTTAAGAGTCCGTCACTGTTGTGTGAAAATTATTTGCTTCAGAGCGGTCTCATATTCAAGTAATGTGCAGTTTTATGTTTCCAGGGTAGCATGCCTGTACAGTGACGGGGCATGAAACTGCACATTACTTGAATATGAGACCGTTCTGAAGCAAATAATTTTCACACAACAATAGATATATAATGTACTCTTAAATGAATCCCACAAGGATTGGAACAATCATCCCCCAGCATTCCCACTGATTCCCACTAATCAGTTACTAGCCATCCCCTTTAATTCACATCGAGCACTTGCATTGTAAAAAGTCTATAATTTTGATGCAAATGTCATGGAAATCATAGTCATAAAAAGGTCGTAGCTTTACTACGCATCCGTTTGATAAAAAATGGCAAGATTGCACCAGACAGAAAAAGAGTAAATTCTATCAATATTTTGAAATGCTAATGGATTGAAAATTATCTTAGCACATCCAAAAAATAGGAATTACATTCTGACAGCATCAAAATTCAAAGTAAAGACAAATTCACTTTGGGGCGCGATAGCAGACCGTGAATTCCAGAACCTGTTGAAACTGTTTTTTTTTTTTGTGTATGCATGTCTATTTATTTTATGAACACCGACAAAAATCTTCATTTTCATTTTTCATATTTTTTTAATAATCAATCTCATCAAAATATAAGCAAAGCAGAAGTTTATGTAAGAACTTTTCATACTGACTAACAGGAACTAGCTGAAAGTATGTTATCCTTGTTCATATAAGGCATTTATATAGCATTTATGCGAGGACTGAATAATGGAATATCTATCATTTTACTAGGCGTATATGCGATGTAAACTGAACCTCACTTATCCCTGCTGAATGGAATTTAGGTTTGCATCCACTGGTGACATTAACCCTCGATCAAATCTATCGAAAGTTTCTCAGAATGAAAACAAACAGACTTGCTGAATATGAATAACACTTATTGATAGAGCTAAGGTAATATGAACTACTGAAACTCATTTACAGTATACTTCTATGAAACTATAATAGGATCGCAGTAATTTAGTTTCTCTTTCTGGCAAACACTCGCGTGTCAACGAGAAATTCAGGAACGTGTGACACGTTTATGTCATGTTTGTGTGAAGTTTTACTGTCGATTTTTTAAGGAGGGAAAATACCCTGCACAAAATGAGTATCGGAATGAACAATGATTGTTAATAGAACAAATTTTGTTAATATTTTGAATGCTGGAAAGATGATAGAGGAAGAGTAAATAAAATCTAATAAGCAAAAATATCATTATGTATTTTCACTCGGAGCCCTTGGGAATTTTAGTGTATGATAACAGAATGTTTTGTGGGAATGAAGGGGCTTTAGGTAGTTACAAAGGTCTCACTATGTTGCTATTATTCTTCGTGAATTCTGAGAGTGATAGTAGTTACAAAGGTCTCACTATGTTGCTATTATTCTTCGTGAATTCTGAGAGTGATAGTAGTTACAAAGGTCTCACTATGTTGCTATTATTCTTCGTGAATTCTGAGAGTGATAGTAGTTACAAAGGTCTCACTATGTTGCTATTA
This sequence comes from Diadema antillarum, assembly GCF_040938485.1. Taxonomy (NCBI): domain Eukaryota; kingdom Metazoa; phylum Echinodermata; class Echinoidea; order Diadematoida; family Diadematidae; genus Diadema; species Diadema antillarum. Next base: position 275,926 of record NW_027271964.1, on the reverse strand, counting down.
TTCTTCGTGAATAAGATCTGATGCTGGATCTGTATCGTTATGAACACCAAGTGAAAAAGGAGGAGCTCGCCCGGGGTTTAATCCCCGCGTCACCTATACTGCTTACTGGGCAACCACACTACCACTGCGCCGAAGCCAGTTCATGGCAGTGACATGAAGATGCTTAAACAAACACCACCTAATCCCTAACTTTTTTTTTGTCAATTCACGCGTGGTTCTATGTATAATTCATCAGCAGATTTGCTTCCATGCTAAAACGAGTTATGAGAATGAAGGAAATTGTTTTTGAGGAGAGATGCCTATACCGTGGTCTTGCAACTTTACAAACTTGAATCGCGTTGTGCTGTGTCATTGTCTTTTAGGGATACTCTCTTTCGTCTTTTTTCAAAAGCGTGCTTTCGTTTTATTGTCTGCTTAATATATTTTCCCCGATGAACAGAATGATTATCAAACTCACATTATATCGGTTTAATACACAGCTGTATTGTGTGACTCGCCAAAGCTCCGTACAACGATTTTCTAACATTGAATTTTCTACATTCTTCCAACAATGACATCATACAAAAAAGAATGTTATTTGCTGACTTTATTTTCCAAAGTTTCATACAGAAACTTGAAGAATATAAAGGAAAAAAGCCTGCCACCAGACAAACGCACTTATAAGAAAATGGGGTCATGATGTCTCGATGCAGTTAAGCGCATGATGACAAAGTGTATAGGAAAGAAGGCATTTGGACACAACAGCTGAGGCGTTCGAGACACTAATCAAACACTATTTCTAGTAACCGACAAGATTCGAATTTCAAAACAGTTCCTAGCCTTCGAAAGTCGGGCAGAATGTCGTGAAGATATCAAAATTGTAATTAAAGAAAATCTTATTTCTTCTTCCTTTTCTAATCATCGTCTTAGTCGTTGTCGTCATATCGTCGTCGTCCTCTTCCTCCTCCTCCCCCATCACTCATTGTGTAGTGCAGTCCACCGTCTGGTGTTTCTTCACACTATTTTGAGTCATGATCCCATCATGATCCCTCCCCCCCCCCCCTGCCTACTGTTGTCTGCGACTTTATCAGGCCTTGTTGACCGGTGATAAATATTCTTCTTGTATGGATGTATAGATATAGATAATAACAATAATCCTGCTGATCGACGATCGACCTTTGACCTTCGACCTTTGTTTAATTCAACAGTGCAATGACTATTCATCCTCACCTTCTCTTTTAATTTTGATCGTCATCACTTTCTTCGTTGCGTCGGTGCCATGACACGAAAACACGCCATAGCGCAACTCGGCCGAGGTGGAATCCCACGCGGCCTCGAGTCTTGAGGTATCTATCGCAGAAGGCGCGGCGGCTGCCGGCAGGGCCGCCCCTTCGGGTTCCACCCGCTCGATGGTGAGCTGGCTGGCTTGGAGTTGGCCGCTGACGTCGAGACACTCGAGGCGAGTTTCCGCGGCCGTTACCAGCGGGGTCGAGTTGATGATGGTGACATCTTCACATTCTGCATTGGCACAATAGACAGATAGAGACTCCAACACTTGTATCGTAGTTTAGTCGTGCTATGGTGAGATAGCTACCTATGCTTTCATATTGTATGACATTTAAAACTGTTTTGAGTAACCTATATCACTTTCGAACGTACAGTGCATAGTGATGCAGTGACATTATTATATCATGATGAAATGATGCTATGTCGGCCATTTTGGACAGGTGAATACAGACAAATACTAAAAGACAGGCAGAATAATGTACTATATAGACACAGAGGTATTATGGTGGATAGGTGAAGTGATCAAACGCATGTTGATTTATATCTTGATGAAAAAGTATATTCAGCAACAAATCTATAACTTTTTGATGAGTGGATGGACGATTGGAGGGAAAGATTCTAAATAAGAATGGAATAAACCCCCTCTAACCGAGCAACTATGAGTGATTACATGTCACGATTCTCTAAAAACGGTGAACTCTTCGCATCAAGGAAATTTCGCATCAAATGCAATGCTCATTAGGAAAACTGATGTATAACTAACTGAATACTATGATGCTGTTAAGGGAGTAAGCCTAACAAGCGCAGAAAGAGAAAAGAGAGACAGTAGTAAGATAAAATCACTCTCAAAGCCATAAACATGAACCGTCTTGTCTCCTATTACGAAAGTTAATTAACCTTCTTTGCACCGTTTGTATTGCGTTTTATCTGCTTCTGTTCTTTTTCCTTGTCTTCATTTTCTTTGTACTTGTATGTGTGTGTGTGAGTGCGTTTTTTTAAAAATCAAAAGTTCTTTGTAAAAGTTTCAAGCAATGCAATTCGAGAAGTATACGGAAGCAAAATTCCGGGAGTCGTTATATTACGTGTGTATGTCTGCTCGTTTACTTCAACAATTTTAACATCTATGTGAGCCTAGAAACACGAGTGAATTATACAGCTGACTATTACTTATTATTTCACCGGGATTCATTCTTTCTTCTCCTACGTTACCTGTCAGTCGGTTAATGTACAGTACTTACTGGAGCTACTCATCAGAGAAGAGAAGAAGAAAATAAATCCACACAGCCGCTTCATCATGATGAAAACTGCAACCCAAGCATGAAGAACTCAGAGCGTTGTCTACTTTCCAAAGTCCACCAATTATTGTCACAGGAGCATCACAATCCAGCTCTTAGAGTGGTAGAAGATATTTCCATAGACTTTCAATAACCGTTATGGAAAACTGACCGGGAAAAAAAAACACCTCAACAAACTTATCTTCTGAAAGAAGCAAGAAAGCCACACTCGATGACTGTCCAAATGTGTATTCGTTCAACCATCACGGAGCGACACAGAAATTGGCACTATTTTAGTTCAAGATTAGCCAGACACAACTTCGGTGAGTACGCCGATGTGCTGATACTTGCCCCGTGGCACTTCTAACACTTCCTCGTATTGCCGTGAAAAAAACAACAACAACAACAAAAAGAAGTCGAAAGAAAAAGAGAGACCCGTTACCGTGGCAATATCGGAGGACCGCCCCCTTTCCGCCATCCAACCATTCATCATAGCTTGTCACTACGCGCAAGGTCACACACGCACCAGATTGGGCTACGTTTGTAATTACATGTATGTCAATAATTCGTCGTATCTGCCAAACCCATCCCTCTCTACCCACCCCTAAAACAAAAACAAGTAAAAAGAAATAGAAAAATAAATGACAAAAACTGACTTTGAGGTTTCATGTGACCTTCTTACAACTTTACCATGATTTGCCATTTGACAATCACTGTCACTATGATGAGGATTCGATGTGAGGCACGAGCGGTTTTAATTCGACATGACCTTGGCATTATAGCATGATAAACAAATTAAGTTTGGTGTTGTATGTAGAAGATAATGATTACCAAGGCAGTCAATCCACCACTGCATGTGTTACAATTATTATTCAAAAATCTTTGAGCAATAGTTGATACATCAATCAAACGTTTTTGATATATTGAGGGGTTTTTTTTTATTTCTTCTTACGCGGGTGCAAAAGAATGTTAAAGGGAAAATCACTTCACGAAAGAATAATGATACAGAGTGATGAAAGCTTAAGGGCAATCAGACTTTATACGGCTTAAAGGGTGTGTACAGTTCTGGTCGAGGTGAGGATTTAGCTTTTAACGTTTTGCGAGATATTCAGAAACCACTCTATGAGATGTCAAAGAGCATGCAGTTCCAAGGGGTATCAAAAGTTTATTTGATGAAAATTGGTATTGAAATGACTGAGATATCCAGAAACAACGTGAAACAATGAGATCCAAATAAAAGGGGTGGCCTGTCACCTTTTATCATTATAACTTTTTTTGGATATCTCAGCCATTTGAAAACCAATTTTCATCAAATGAACATTGAATCCTTCTTAGAATTACATGCTCTTTCATATTTCATAAGAGGTTTCTCATTATCTCACTTAGGAATGTTCGAAACATAAATCCCCACCTCAACCAGTACTGTACAGTCTCTTTAAAATCTGTCGAAAGCTAGCACATAGTCAATTTTGTATTCATATCTACACTATAAATAAGTTTTCCCCCCATTTTTTTAATAGAGTGACGGTGTCTTCAAGGGTCATTTGCTCCCTCTTAAAAAAGATTATTAGTTTGTATACTTTCTTCCTTCTTTCATGGGGGGGGGGGGGGATAGGGATTATCATTGTGAGAGCACTTGATTAAAGGATGATGTTGTGGACTTTTAGAAGGGAGACAGTGAGTTCAAGCCCCGCTCGATTCGACGTTTGACCCACTTTGCACACTCTTTACCAAAGTGTGGGTGTGAATACGCGGCATTGCTATGATGCGGTGCAATCGATATTTCTATGTCCTCCTCTCAATGGTTATCATTACCGATGATCTATTAGAGGAGGATGTAGAAACATTGACTACGCCGCATCAATGTATTGCAGAGACATCATAATTTAATAATGGACTTTCCCTCTGACACTGAAAACGCTACCCTATAAAGGGGTATAACTTTGCTTTATCGTAATGATGAAGACAGTAATGATGATGATGATGACGATGATGATTATTAATCTAATATTTAATGTGATAAAGATGATGATAACAATGATGATGATAATGATGATGATAGAAATGATATTGATATTAGTTATGGTGAAAATGATTATGATCAAAATAACAATATTAACGATTATAACAAGTATTGTGACTTCAACAATAATACAAATAGTATATGTAGTACAGAAGGTAATCATCATCTTAGTAGGAGTGCTGCTGCTGATAATGATGATATTGATTATGATCATTATTACCATGAACATTATTATCAATTTATTTAGGAACGAAGTATTTAAGAACGATTTCACTTTGGGTAAATGATTGTTGAAAGTCATTTTCTTTCCAAAAAAAGTAGAACGAAATAAATCGATGAATAAAACAATAACTGCTCAGCTGGATAGCCTTGATAATAACTTGACTAGAGATATCTATTTTTCACCGCTATCAACTTGATATTACTATACTTATTCTATAATAATTCTAACATTCCAATACTTCAAAATTGATTCTTTATTCTTCATCTATTTCATTTGTGTTCTTTGTTATTCATAATTGATTATCTTATTGTTTTTTTCTTCCTGCAGGTGCAGAATTTTCCAAAGCTTCTTAAAAGCTAAATTTATAACAGCACTGATCCTTGAATGAGCAACACATTCTAGACTACGACATATCCTTATGTTTTTCTCAAAATGACACCTTTATTTGGTCAGTGTATTTCTGATTATTTTTCTTGTGTGTGTGTGTGTGTGTATGTGTGTGCAGATTTAATGACTTTTGTCCATTTCATCAAACTTTTCTTGAATAGTAGATATGCAGTGACGTTCATGGATGTCATGTGATGACAACATGTGTTTGAAGGCATAATTTGCCATTTGCGGATGAAACAAAAACCCAACATTAGTGCTTTGAATAGTTCTAAAATGTGAGTTAGTGATAGAAACAACCCCTGTAAAAATCTGAATCTGTAAAAATCGATGTCAAGTATTGTTAAATATACAAAATGCGAACAATAGTTATAATAGAAATGTTTCCAGACTAAACCGTCTGCAGTTACGGTTTATTGAGAAAAATACAGATATCTCCATATATTTCAGGCTTTATCGCGAAAATTTAATATAGGATGTTTTATGATACAACATACCTACACATATGCATAATGTCATATCTTGAATTTTTTTAAATCACTGTTCCCAATGGTAAATAGGACCTTTGATATATATATATATATATATATATATATATATATATATATATGATATATATATATATATACATATATATTTGCTTTAACTAGTCAAGTGACTATTCCTTGTATGATATAAAAATAAGGATTATTCAATCCATTGCCATGCAGGTGATGCAGGAAATAATAGAAGAATCAGTTTGTTTCAAGTTTGGCTTTCAATAGAGTATCTCCTTCACGTGTTTTAACCACATTAAGTGAGTGAAGAACTTTATCAATCCGCATCATCACCAGCCGGCATTGTGAAGATTGATGAATGCCTTCACAGCAGTTGTTCTCATGGCAACATGTTCTTTATTCCTTTATTGCGCATACCGCATCCCGATATGCTTATGTTTATCTATGAGAAAAAGAAGTAAAAAAGACAAATTGACCGCTCTCCAAATTGGTGACTAGAAATGAAAGCGCTGCAGCTAACTATGACATGGAAGGCGACGACAGGAAAAACCTCCTCGGAAAATCGTCACATTACGCTTTCTGTGACGTGGGGGTCAAAACTCAAGTTTGACGGATGCTATGTATATGTATATATGTATATATATATATATATATATATATATATATATATATATATATATATATATAGTGACGTAATATAGTACTTGTGCAAGGTGGAAATTTTTTGTAGTCTGGTTTGAAAGTTAGAATTGGTAAGATATATGATGATGGGATAAATTTGTTGTGGATATTGTTATCGCGAAACATCTAATTGTCGCACAGGTCAACTTCCAACTCCGTTTCCAATTAGGTGTTTTGGATTAACAGTATTGATTTCGTGGTTTTGCTATTTTCCGAAGGGACTAGCCATTCGTTATTTCTCTGTACACATATAAAGTTTTGAGGTATAACTTTCTTTTTTATTCGCCAAGTGGTTGTCATCCCCTGGCGATGGATACGTAAGTCTATAGACATGAATACTATGTAGAACCTAAAGGAATTTCTCAAAGCATCAATAGCACAACCAATAATCATGAGTCTATAGAACGCGCTCCATGACTGAGCCAAGTTTCAGGATAATCAATCTTCTGATAACATGATGTACTTTGTTATTGAGATGCATGCGCGTGGATGTGCGTGTGTGAGTACTGTATACACGTGTACGTAGTTAAAGGGCACTTCTATGGACCAGTTATAAAGTTAAATGAGTACAATTTTATAAGCACAACAGTGACAATTAATCTTGATCGAAATCGGCTGTAAATGAGGCGAGCTATAAAATTGTGCAGTTTCAAAACAGTCCGAGTCATCAGAAGACAGTGACACAAATAGGACACTTTACTTTATTGTGTTAATGATTAGATTGGTGGTGAATCCACGGACATTCTCATTGATAAAAACAATCTTTGCTTGTATATCATTGATCAGCGTTGATTTCACTAGATCCTGGCCCTTCTAGTGTGAAAGGCCATCTAATGTGAAAGCAACTAGATTCCACACTTCTCTCTCCGCGCAATAAACACCAGCGCACCCCCTGTCCGGTTCTCCCCTACTAAGGGGTGTTGGACAGTATCCAAGAAGAAGAAGAGTGATTGTCTACTTAGTGGTTACTTGCCTTCCAGCTGCCCATCATGCCAAGATTAACAGATCTGAATAGTTCCGGTGTCATGGGCAAACTGAAGCTGTGATGGGGTACCCCATAATAGTGGGATGCAGACCAGATCTTTGGCGTCAGTGAAAGAACCACATCCACGCTGAAAAAGAAAATTTCAAGGCACTGTAGCTACGTCAAAGACAGACCCCGATCCAGACGTCCCGAGTCTACCACGAATGAGGAAGACAAGATCATTAGGCTGAACTCATTAAGGGACTGACAACAATCAGCGAGGGAAGTATCCTCCGGGCCATTTTTGCAAGGTGATATGAGAGAGTGCTCCAACCGCCGGAAGGGTTCCATGCAGCAAATCTTAATGCTCGAAGATCTTCCGAGAGGCATACGTCGTCCTACCTCCTAAGTCAGGCTCGGCTGGGTAATGGAGTCTCCTTCACCTGAGATGGAATCGATCTAGGTGGTCACCAGTAATTGTTTAGTGATGAATGCAGATTTTGCCTTCGCTTCATCTGTGGAGGGGTATACAGTTATGGGGCCGACGATGGGAGCGCTTTGCTGATTCTTGTGTCCTCGCTGCAACACCCTTTGGTGGTGGGAGTGTGATGGTGTAGGGAGGTATGTATTCTACTGGAAAGGCCAACCTAGCCATCATTGTCGGAATCCTCAATGTCCAATGATAGGCCTACAAGAATAAAATTTCCCATCTCAAATAAAATTCTCCATCTCATACTCATGTCACTATATACCGTATCTTATCTTATCAACATGAGGCTAAATACTGTGGTACAGGAAGACAAATACGCCTGGCTGAAGAAAGAAAAGTGTCCCCTTTGTGTCCCAGGACTGTCTTCAGCACGTATGGCAGGTGCGTTGTCAGATGACTTTGAATGTGTGATAATCTTTACCCCCCCCCCCCTTCATCCAATAATATCAACAAAGGAATAGAAATAATCCCTTCGTGCAGGTTGTGTGTTTGCAAAATCAAGAGGTCTTTAGAAAGTTATCGTGACTGATTTGGTTTACGTGGCGAATGATTATGATGTTGATTTCAAATCATTAATTAAATATTTGTTCGAACGTCCAGCAAGAATACCCAAAGCCCAAATCTCACTCATTTTGCAACATTTTGCTTTTTAATCCTTACGCACATTTACGCCGCTTTTACATGACCCATTCAATAATGAAGCTACTGTTGGATTTAAAAAAATGCTCAAGCTTTAAGAGGATACTGAACATGACGACTATTTTCTAACATTGCATAAATATCATCGATGAACGTTAAATTTCCTTTACTTTGTAAGAATCATGACGACATAAATGATTTCAGAAATAGAATCGATCAAAGTCGAGTTTCGTGTACTTTTGTGTTGGGTGTAGGTGATTGATTGCAGGGAGGTGTGACCTCACTTGCTGTGTAAGTGTATATGGATATTTATCCGCAGGAGCTATAGGGACCTCGGAAAGAGGAGGGGGAGGTGGGCTGGGGGCTGTAGTATTTTGTTGGCACCTTTTTTCAAACTCTTCTTGTCAGTCCCTGGACAAAAGCATAGATATCAAATCAAGTCACATCGAAATGAACGATTTCCAATGATGTCTGATTTGTTTTCTTACGTATACTGTGAACAAATTTAGTGTCCTTCATGTGGAGGATAAGGCACGCAAACAAACGAACAAACAAATAGGATTTGAAGGATATGTGAAGAAAAGAACCATCAATGAAACTGTAAAGACAGACTGAATGAACAAACAACAGATGTTAGATACATCGACCTTTGCCGTAGAACCAGGACATACACTTGTACATGGAAAACTAGTGTACATGCAGGCACGGGTTGATTTGAGAGAAGAGTAGTCGGGGACACTCATTGCAGATAAGCAGCGTAAATCTCAATGCAAACGTAATAAAGGTGGCTTCGTTTGATCATTTCCGGGACTGTCGACAGCCAGTCCCGGAACCTATTCCCGATAGCATCAGTGACCAGTTTCCGGGATCGATATCGTCCTTGCTGAGATATGATAACCTGTAATCTGTAATCGCAATTGCATCGGTAGTTTACTATAGTGGGTGGCAGATGCTGAATGAAACCATGGAGCTATATATCACGATGAAGCTACAGAATGCGATACAAACGCTGTACTTTTTCCTCTTTTTTTCCTGTTTGTGTTTTCTTCTGTGACAATAGGATGAATATCACAAAATTTACCAGAATGTCGGTGTTTGGTACAAGTCAATGTGGAAGATGCCACAAATATTATCACTATTTAACCTCATTGATCTACACGTCATTTATGATATACAATACCGTCTTACCATGATTCATGCACCACGCATGCATATTTCAGTTGTTGTTTTTGTTTTGTCCTTACATTATCATTGAAATATTGTATAATCAAGCAGCAAAGCCCAGCGCGCTCATAACTCTTTAGATTCGTATATACTTCAGTAGTCTTCAGTGCAATTGCCTTCTTCATAACTGTGTGGGCCCAGTGGGTTCATGGAGTATGGTGTAATCGAAGGGAAACAGGAAATGACAGAGTCTACAGTCGGTTTGACCCTACATCCTGCCCAACAACAAAGTTTATTCCAGAAGAGAAACATAAAAAAACCATCATCAACAACACTATCAAAAAACGTAGCATGAAAAGTCAATAAAGTAAAAAAGAAAAGAGTAAAACAGATGAAAACTCTTTGTGTCTCAATCATCTGAGACATATCAAGCCGAAGCGTTTAACGAGAAACATTCATGGGTGAAAGGAATGGTTTTGGGTTACGGATGTTCGTCTGTGAAGAAGGGACAAGACTTCCAGAAAAAAAAAGAAAACATAGTACGATGAACATTGTCATGTTTTGCCCCCCCCCCCCCCCATGACTAGCCCACATGTTTTCTCATTGCATTTTATGTTCTTTGTTCAGTTCGTCCTTTGCGAACTTATGATAATGCGGATGTAAGTTTACGAAGAAAGAAAAAAAAACAACGATAAACAAGGTAGAATTAAAATGGTGTAACAAATGCAAGCGGGTCAACAATATGGCAAATCATATTCCAGTTTTGCTTGTTTTGGTGCCAATTTCAGGGAAAGAGATCTAATGTGTCTCTTCTTCTTAAATCCTGATTCAGAAACAAATCATTTTTTTCTCTCTGTCCCTTTGTCTATACGAGTTACAAAATCACAATGTCACCGATTTAACATTATGTTTTATTTTGTAATTTTAACAACGTTACTTAAGGATTCTTGGGAGATCTTAATTTCAGCAGACATGTAAATGATGTAGTTGCTGTTTTTGTTGCAATTCTTATCATAATTATATGTGTTACATAACTGTTTCACAATCACGTATGATAACAAAATGTATGAAAATAATATAGCAGTCACTATATCATAAAGAAGGGAAAATACAGCAGAACAAAAACAAAAAGTGACAAGAACATTTCAGCAAAACAATCCCATATTATTATCACACCCATTAAAAAAAAAACCCCACAATGATTAACCTTCTTTGTGCCACGGAGATTGGACAGTCATGTGTGTGTGCTCTGCTATGGGGTTCGGTGTGAATCGGTATGATTGATACTCACAGAGACACAGGGGGTTAATAAATGTCCATAAGGAAGGCATACAGCTCCCTTCAAGGCCCAACGCCCCATATCCTGATAGTGTATACATAATAAGGGATGAGCGTCTTCTCATGTCAAGGACTCCCAGGCCAGATTATGGTAGAGTCTCACACGGCCGGATTTCGTACCGGGTCCATAAGGAGTTAAAACAGTATCGACCCGGTTCGAGCCGCAAAGACCCACATTGACCCGCTATATCGTATAACCCGTGTCAATTCCTGATGGATTCCAGGGGCTGCGATACGGCGGTGAAAATTTTTTGGTCATGTTCAAAATTTTCTCACGGATTTCAATTCCGTATTGATATCCGAATTGACCCGCTTCGAACCGCATTGACTCGTGTCGACCCGCTGCAACCCGCAGCGTAAAACCGTATGGACCCTTGCCGTATGCCGCATTGCCTTCAATGCAACAGATGACAACAAGGTTTACATTCGGGTCCGTACGGGTCGAAGCGGGTTGATACGGTTAAAATAATACCTTATGGACATGGTTCGAAATCCGGCCGAGTGTGAATGTAGCATAAATTACCCTCCATTCCGGGACTATTCCAGCTCATTTTCACCCGGATCTAATCCGTTTTGTGACCCGGCCGAGTGTGACTCTAGCTTTAGGCACCATGACCATACCCACTCTTTAACTACAAGTTACACACTCCGTAAACACCTTATTCTACACAATCAAAATTTACCCCTGATCTAATTACCAAAACAAACAAACAAAGAAACAAACAAACGGGCATACATACATAGGGCCTACATACATACATGCATAATACATGTACATACATACACTTTCTCGAGTCTATCTCTTCTAAACTTTATCATCATAAATCAAACCTTTGTATAGAACCAGAACCAGACCTGACGATCACTCACAGTGAGAAAATACCTCATAAAATGGAAAAGGAAGTAATGAATCAAAGCACATTCAAGATCAGTTTAACTATCCCATCCCTAGTTAAGTGGCCCGCCACTGAACAAGGGGGAAATGTTTTTATTTCAAACTTTTTGTTTGGTCGATCTGTTTTTGCATTAATTACTCCACGAACAGAGAAAGTGACTAGGCAAAGTGACACTATACTGTATAACACTTGTGACGTATAATCATTGTTTTGTTTTGTCTTATTTGGCTGCTAAGGAAGCAGTGATTCCCTATTAATGTTCCCTTTATGGGCGGCTCATTTAATTCAATTTTATTTCATTTTATTTCATTTCCGACGAAAGTATACAACATGACATTTGCTTACAAACAAAGTAAAGTACAATGTGACTTTTGCATATTCAAATGAGATTTAAATGAACGTCATCTGTTTGCTCATCTAACATGTCTAATCCACCAAATGCGAAAACAAAAATGATGTCGGCGTCCTTATGAATCCTGACGGAATCTGAGCGGACAGGCTCCAGAGAATCGCACCACGGGTCAACAAAGAAGATACCCATGCCAGAAGAGCCCCAGAACCTGGACTCAAATTAACCTGCCCGATGTCGGCTTTTAATCATCGGACACTCAACAGGATGTCATAGGACTCCAGCTGAACACGCCCAATAGTCATACAACTCAGTTTAACACACATCGGTCCCGACTGACTCAACACTTACTACAGTACATTGGACAGTCTCGACAGTCTGCGACCGAAAATGGCGTCCGATGGCGAACTAAGCTGCTGCTCTGAGCTAATACACCCCATTCCACTGAGATTTTGTTCTCATCGGTTACTCGTCGGAAGCAAAGTTATTTGATTCTGGCCACCAACTGAAGTGCATCGGATCGCAGTCCGATGAATCCGACTTGTGCTGGTCGACTATCCAGGTGAGTGTCAGACATGTCGGGCGTGATCCGATGAGGCACGATCGTCCGATGAGGATCACACGCGACATGTCTGACACTCACCTGATAGTCAACCAATCAAGTCGGATTCTTCAGACTGCGATCAAATACACTTCGGTGGGTGGCCGGAAGCAACAATCTTTGCTTCCGCTTCCGATGAGTGACCGATGAGATAAAATCTCTGTGGAACGGGGTAAAGTTCTTTCATCGGACGATAACACATGGCCTCATTGGCCCGGTCTGACACCGACCTGGCAGTCGACCAACACAAATTTGATTCATCGCACTGTGATACGATATAGGCCTACTTCAGTTTGTCATGGGAGGAGGAGGAGGTCCGAGGAGGAGGAGGAGGAGGAGGAGGAGGAGGAGGAAGAAGAAGAAGAAGAAGAAGAAGAAGAAGAAGAAGAAGAAGAAAAATAAACGAACTATGCTTCGATGTTCTGTAGTAAGAGTGGAGATATTAAACAAATAGGGAACCACAGGACCGTTGGCTTTATGTCTGAAGGACTAGGCAATAATTAATGTCTTTCCTATGGGCACAACCGCTGCAAGGAGGGGACTCGAAAAGGTCACATGACCGTGGTGTTACCCAGTGAGCCAAAACGCCGCGAATATTAATTTTAGATAGCATACAAAAGAAGTCAGGGAGACTGAAGGGGTCATTCCACGAGACCGACACCCACGAGTCACACAGCTCACGAGTTCGACATTGATAAAAAGGTCCATGAGTTATATAGTCCAGGAGTTCGACATTAGGCACACTTTTAGGCCTATGAGCTCGACACCAGGTAAACACAGCCCACGAGTTCGACATTACAACACCGAGCATAACATGCATAGTGACGGTCTCGTGATGGCCCCCGCTTGGCCCTTGTTTGCTTATAGTGTCGAATTCATGGACTGTATGACACGTAGGTGTTGAACTCGTGACGTACACCCAATGAGAAGTTAATTCTTTTTTAAAAGGTTGTCGAGATTATTTGACATATTTGAATCATTCAAACTCGACTACAAGGTTATCATATGATTGGCGTACGTTGAAAATGAAAGTAACCTATTCTAACCACGCTATTATCTTTATTAATTTTCTGATCAATCCAATTCAACTTAATTTATTCTATTCTCCCACAAAACACAAAATGAGGATATCACAAACATCTTGAGTAAGCAAATTGTTCGAATGCAATAAACTGATAATTCAAAAGCCCTGTGTAGGCCTACTGAGAAATTTTGAGACGTTAAAAAGCAGTGCTAATAGTTTGTGGGCAAGTCAACATTGAAAAGCTTGATATTTCTTAAAAAATAGACTATATTATACGTGAAGAAATTCGAGACAAGACAGACCAGCAGGACATACAGAGTTATAGAACCCCCCATAGCAACAAAAAAAAAAGAGAAATAAAGAAACAAAGAAACAAAGAAAGAAACAATTTACACAACGACATGACGACAGATGTATAAAGTCTTCTAGCTGATAATGCGGAATCCGAAAGGGGATGAGCAAGAAAATGCCTTGATACTGTGCTAGTAAGAAAACAAAAGTTAATTTCATCATCCCGGGATGATGATGATATTAAATATTGGAATCATTAAACAGCTAGACACACTTGTACCTCACTGGACATTAGGATTTAAAACCAAAAAGGAAAAAAAGTTCCAACTTGTATTTAAAAGAGCTCGGCGAGTGAGTGTTTCACTTGTTTTGAGTGTTCATTTGTCTTTGCAATTTAGAGAATCCCAAAATTTAAAGTTTGTGTATATTGTATATTTTGAGCTAATAAAGTTCTTAGGAGAGGAGAGGTACCAATTACTGTTATACTTCATATTTGACGAAACGATCTCTTAAGAAGTTCACACAAGAAACAATGCTAGATTATTATTGCATTCATACTTTGTTGGAAATGAAAGAATTGATATGAAATGAAATGAAATATGAAAGTCATCAGACCGCCATCAACCCTTTGATAATAACTTGGATATACTTAGGAAAGTAATGGTTTCGTTTCTCGGAAATGTGAAGTGGAAGTAAATATTGAGAGTAGACCTACATTGTTACCTGTAATAAAATTCTTTTTTTTTCTCCTACCTTCAAATAATCTATCTACCTATCTGCCTATATTCTCCTTGTTTTATTAATTTTTCAAAGATTGCAGCCATATTGGCCTAAGAATCTTTGCTGCCCTCAACGATGTCATTCAGAAATTGTAATCACGATTATGGCGGACAGTGAAGACGTACCACCGCGGCAAGATCAAACCGAGAATGAGAAAGAGAAGAACAGCGACGAGAAGCCTGCAGGGGCACCCACCAGGAATAACAAGTTTCCGATGACGAGAATCAAGACAATCATGAAGACTGATCCTGATGTTACTCTTGCCAGTCAAGAATCTGTGTTTCTTGTGGCAAAAGCAACGGTAAGTCTTCGTATCAGCCGATGTATGATTATTATTGTGGTCCCGTGTGCTGAGATATGTGTACGTGTGTGCGTTTGTTTCATGTTGCAATCTGATTGTAGTTGCGCAATAGACACTCTGCCACTGGCTGCACGCACCTCTGGGCCCCATTTCATAAAAAGTTGATATGATACTCGATAGCAACTCTTGCTGGAATGGCAATTGTCATGGTAACGACAAGAATCCAGCTTCCTGATTGGCTGTTGCCATTGGAAGTTGCCAGCAAGAGTTGCCATCCTAACATCTTTTATGAAATGGAGCCCGGGGGGGGGGGGGGGGGGGGGGGGTGTTTCATAAAGCTGTTCGTAAAGTTACGAACGACTTACGAGCGACTGGTGATCAGTTCTTGTGCTGAGTTATGGAAATTCTGATAAGTATAGCACATCAGAACTGATCACCAGTCGCTCGTAAGTTGTTCGTAACTTTACGAGCAGCTAGTTATGAAATGGGGCCCAGTACCGGGTACACGACCAAGGCAGGCAGGAGTCGGTTAATCACCCTAAAACTATGTGTTTGCTATATGTACAATACTAGTAAGATACACTACCCTGAGTTCCGCAATGATCTTCTTTATACTTACACTTGTAAAACACCTAAACTGTCGCAGTTCGGCTGTACACAAGCGCATGGCGTCTGGTCTGGTTGGGCTATAGCCCCGGAGACCGCGCCGCTATAACGCTGCGCTGCACGTTGGGGCTGGTCGCAGTTAGTTGGGCTATAGCCTATGGTCATTGGTACTCATGGTCTATTTAACTAACTGTAGCATTAGATGAAGGAATAGGATACGAAAAGAAAACCTTGTGACTTTATAAAGTACTATGTAGATCTAGGCCCCCGTTTGCATTACTCAGTTACATTTACAATGTAATCAATTGTATGTGTTTTTTGCTGAAATTTGATTTAACATGCTTGATACATGTACACATGTGTAATTTATTATGTTTACTTTTCCTTAGATTTGTGTGAAGCTCAATGAGACACCATCTCCAAAGTGAAGTCAACCATCTCATCTATGAATTTGCATATTATGCGCCATTATGCTATGCTGATGCTTCTAATGTCATTGTATGTGAAAATAGTTATGAAACTCAAAGTTCGTTACTTTCCTGTGTACATGTAGGCCCTATGTCTTATTCTGATGAAACCTGAATCATTCTGTTTGTTTCAATACATGCACTCAATTCTAGTCAACTTGTAAGCTTGGACATGGTAATGAATTGCACCTTGAAATTACCATCATAATTTTTTTTTTTTGTTTCTGTCTATATCCTTTTGTTTTTGTCTGACACAGGAATATTTCCTGGAAAATTTCACCAAGTCAGCAGTCATCTTCACTGAGAGAGGAAAGAGGAAAACTATGAGGAAACAAGACATTGGTTCGTACAGCATCCTACATCTCAAGATAGAGTGGACTCCCATTACAACGAAGTCCTTAGGACCGGCAATTTCCTTTCATAATGATATAACGAAAGACAACTACAGGTCCCAAGGACTTCGTTGGAAAAAAAAAAATGTTATAGAAATTTACATGTAGTTGTAACCAAGCATATAAACAATAAAAAACGTAACGAGGATATCGTTGTGGTATGAAATTTTACTTTGTTGTAACCGGAATTTTGTTATAACCGTGTTCGTTATAATGGGAATGCACTGTATAGAAAAGCAGCTTCACCAGAGGAGGCAAGAAAATCGTGTTGATCTATGTTGACTGTTGCAGTCTCTGTGGGCTTGAAGTTGTTGATCTGGAAATCTGCATTTACTCTGTGTTCAATATGAAACAAACGTAATTATCCAGTATACAGTCAACCTTGCTTAAGTCAACCTCGCCTTAAGTTGAATAATCACTGAAGTCGAAGGTCTTTTCAAGTCCTCTTCCTTTTATTCTATTAATTTTGATCCCTCAACAGTCAAATTTTCTCAAAGGCTATTTCTTCAGTCCAAATAGATTGACTTTAAAGGCAAGGTTGACTGTATCATCCCTATCACAACTTGTCCAGTGTGGAGGAGACAAAATGTTTTCGTTCCATAACTTCAAATTCTAGACACAGTGGTCAAGCATGGGTATTGAAAGACTATTGTTCTATTAAAGAACAGAAACTGGTGATGGTATCATTGTAACTAGTACATGATGATATTATTATATTAAAGGAAAGCAAAATCCTCACCTAATAACTACTGTAAAACGAGAAATGTTCGCGTGCATTTTAATTTCGCGAGCGCCAAGATTCGCGAAATTAAAATGCACGCGAAATTTCTTTTCTACATTATATTCATTGAACGCAAGAGGCAATTCGCGAAAATTTCTTGCCGCGAAAAAGGCCGTCGGCTCCAATTCGCGAAAATTTCGTGCCGCGAATATATCATGTTTTACAGTATTTCTTCTTCTGGTTTTGTTTGTTTTTGTTTTTTGTGTGGGGGAAGAGGGGGTGTATAATCTGTGAACATTACACCTGTAACTATCACATGAAAGTATTTTGGAAAAATCAGCATCACAGAGCTAAAACAATACTGTGTTTTGTTTTGTTTTTCCACAGATCTTTCTATAGATGCCAATGATTCATATGCATTCTTAGAAGGTAAGTGTAGTTGGGATAGAATTATTATTATCTTCTTCTTCATTCTCTTTAGGGTATCATTATTATTATTATTGTGTAAACTGTACCAGCTTTCATATGATATCACTTACAATGTCACCTCTGAAGAGGTTATTTTGTGATGATAGTGATATAGCAGAACCTTGATGTGATTGCAAGTTATAACGAACGTGTGTTTTTAAAAAATGAATTACAGTAGGTAATGGACTACAGGCCTATTTATAGCTTAAAGCGGTCACATTATAATTATCTCATAACCTCGTACTTTGTGCTGAATTCCCAATTACAGTTACAGTGTATATGTACATTTACAAACCCTTAAATATTGTTTTTCCCCAAAATGACAAGCTTGACACAAGTGACCTGATTGTCTGCCATGATAATTATTGTAATATATCTCCACCAAGTTCATGTACTGATATTGCAAGTTATGCGTCAGGGTTGCAGAGTAGCATGCAATGTGACTACCAGTCAACCTGGGTATTTCTTGTGACAGCCTCCTTGCCCAAAATAGGGGAGAGAATGTCCATCAAACAAAAAGAAGAGTGACAGCAATATTGATAGTCATGAAATATCCTGCTCTTCCTTTCTGCCAAGGATAGTAATAATTATAACATACAAGTCTAATTTTGTGCTGGTCAATATGATAAATGTACCTCCTCACTACCAGTAAATATACAGTAACATGCATTTCTTGTTATGGAAACAGTTGTGCCTTTCCAGACACTCTTCTTTAAAAAACAAGAACAACTGATACATTGTACATGTATGTAATAGAAAAAGACATAACCAAAGAGAGAGAAAAGGAGAGCTGGACAACTTGGAGCAGGTGCAAGGAGAGAGTTCAGCAAAAGCTGCCAATCAAATTTATTCACCTGTCAGAATTTCAATTTTCTTATCTTTCTTTTTTTCTTTCAGGAGCTCTTGAGTGGAACTAAGTCCCAGCCCTTTCGTCTGGTTCAGGATGCACTCGAGAAGACCGGACACTTCTCTCATGCTCGGTGGCAGTAAGCAGCACAAAGTGGATGGAGGTGTCCACTGGCTGGGGTCATCTTCAGATAGACGTCCATCCATACTTTCAGTGTGCCAAAGGATCATAGATGTGCATCATCGTCAGTGAATTCAGTGAGGCTTTTTCCGATAGTTGAGTGAAATCTGTATCACTTCTCATGACCCCCCCCCCTTCTTTACTTTTTTTTGGGAGGGGGGTGGGGTGGCACGGTCATCCAAGGACTTCTAGAAGTGGTAATCATTAGCTTTGCAATGTATGTGATGCTATTGTTTATTTGGAATCCCAAAAGCCTTGTATGGTCAGCTTATGAAAAGCTGACTGTACTGTGCGTAACTTGTTGATGTAGGCTTTTCTTTAGTTTTATGACAGCAAATGATCTGTTGTTACACATGTACACTTATCCTACTCATGGCGAGTCCCAAGTATCCTTTATGAAGAACCATATCAGTGGTTTTATGGTAGCAAAGAGATATATTACGTCACCTCTAGAGGGCAGACTGCATCAAATTGCTGTGCTTTCAAGAACTGATTGCTTGATGTCGTGAGATTGGCCGTGGCAGTGCCCGTTGAGAGAGATTTTGTACTCAAACCAATTTGGCATTAATATTGGAGAAATTAAACATCTCACGGAAAACACTCAAAATAGGCAAACTTAGTGAGTGCATTCATATGTGGCTGGTCTATTAAATATTTTTACACCAAAAGACCCAGAAATTGGCCTAAAAATCAGGCTTCTAGAATTGCCATCTCAGGATTCATCCAAGTTACAAATATCTATATGATATTTCTTGGAGTTGTTTTCTAAGTAATAGCAGACTGTACTCCATACACAGAGCCTTCGTATTGTAGCGTATCGCAAGCTTTTAATCTGTGAGGGTTGTGGTCATTATTGATTCTTCTTCTTTTCTTTTTCTTTTCCAGTACAGTGTACAACATATGAGACAAGACAGTAAACCTTGCATAAATTTCACACACATGGGACTGGAGAAAATTGGTTGACTAGTGCAGAAGTCAAGAGAATAACAAAACATAAGAAAAGAACAATTCAAGACTTTTCATAACTTTGACTTGAGTGATTTGTCGATTCGAGTGATGTCAACTTATGGAAGGTTTACTGTATTACAGACAGTATCCCAACTTTATCATTTATATCCTTTGACAAATAATATTTGTTGCAATTTTACTAATGCTTAATGGAAGATAAGCAAGATAAGTTGTAGCATTATTAATTGGTCTAGAAGGCCAGACACACTACATTGTAATTTGTTAACCCAGTCATTAGTGACAATTCGTGTTCATGCATTTATTCTGCTGTTTGCTTTACAGTTACGTTACATGCTTACCGAAATGAGAGAGAGAGAGAAAAAAATGTGTGATTATATAAGAATGGAATAAGCAAAATTGCATAAATGTTAGTGGAAAAAAAAGTTTTAACTGCTTGTGAGGTGTTGCAAACATGTCATCTGTTCAAGTTACATATGGGATTGTAATCTCTGAATTGCCCTAATGTCAGCAGAAGGATATACAAAATGGAACAGGTGACAGAATAATGGTGTAAATAGTGTACAGTAAATACAACTGCACAAGAAAAAGGAAAAAAAAATACAATGTGAATATGTGTAGTTTGTTTGTGCTGCGGAGTTTCTATGCTTGTCTTTCATTCATTGATCACTTCATGTACATTTTAGTGCAAAGTGATGAAAAAAGAGGCATCTGTACAAGAAGAATCACAGAAGTCATGGAATTTCATTGACACTAAAATGTAGTGATACATGTAGTGTGCAATATTCCACGGTACAGTCAACCTCGCTTATGTCGAATCTATTTGGACTAAAGAAATAGCTTTGACTTAAGAGAAAATTTGACTTATGAGGGATTAAAATCAATAGAATGTAAAGAGAAGAGGACTTAAAAAGACCATCGACTTAGGCGACTATTCAACTTATGCAAGGTCAACTTGAGCAAGGTTGACTGTAGTTTTATATACATACAAGCCGTATATATATAGAAGTGTGTATATATATATATATATATATACATGTTATATATATATATGTATATATATACATGTATATATTCATGTATATATATATATATATATATATATATGTGTGTGTGTGTGTGTGTGTGTGTGTTATAATTATACATAATTTACAACACATACAATTTGTACATTATACAACACAACATAGCCACAAAAAGGTCATTCTGTAC
Source organism: Diadema antillarum (assembly GCF_040938485.1). Classification (NCBI taxonomy): domain Eukaryota; kingdom Metazoa; phylum Echinodermata; class Echinoidea; order Diadematoida; family Diadematidae; genus Diadema; species Diadema antillarum. Next base: position 254,879 of record NW_027271964.1, on the reverse strand, counting down.
ATTGCATGCAAGACTTTATTTACTCTCTCAATTTAAGAAACTTCACAATTAGAAATGCTGAGTGAATTACACAGCACATAACTTTTTAACATAACTTTTTTTTATGTACAGTTACAGCACATCTACATGTATTTTTCTCTTTTTTCATTTCAATAGTTGTTGTGTAGAAGTAAACTGATTTCAAGGGTATTTTTTTTTTAACATGTTCTTAGTAATTGCAAATTGGCTAACATCTTGCTGTTTGTACCTTATTTTTTGTTGATGTCAGTCTGAAGAAAACATATTAACCCCTTTACAACACTATCAATCCATCCATGCTCTCCCTTCATTTGAGTGATAATTTGATGGAAACAATCCTCTCGGAAAGCGCATACACATTCACCAAGAATACATTTCTTTTCCCTCGTTATACAGCCGACCTAAATCTACACAGGGCTCCAGATCTGTAGCAGTGGTGCAGGGCCACTAAAAATTGGTGTTGGGCTACCAAAGCTATCTTTTGGTGGCCCAATCAGGCAACTACGATCCAATATGAATAATGTTTTGTTTATTTCGGGTCACAAAATTTTTCTTTTTTGAGTGGCCTTGAAAGAGCCGTCAGATAAAAAAGTTAATGTTGAGCCCGATTAATATTTGTGACCCGCTACAACAAAAGGATCCTAAAGTCGCTGACGGGCGAGAGAAGCATGGCCCAGAAAACTGCTATTTTCAGGCCTTTCCTTTGATCATTTAGCTTCGAAATTTCGGCAGATGATAGAAGATACATTAGACTACAAAATTATTTTAAAAACAGAAATCCGAACGTTTTGACAGATTTTGGTAATCTGACTTCTAACTTGATTTTCTCGGCTCACCGGTCAGCGACTTTAGGATCCTTTTGTTGTAGCGGGTCACATTTGCTGAATGGAATGCAGTCTTTATAACATAAGTTCCCTCAGCATTCATATTCAAACAAGGCACTTGAATAAATAAGAAATAGTGCGATGCCATCATGGATGTGATACATGTAAGTAGCAAAACATGAATGTATTTACAGGTTTTGGTTGGGGCTAACATATATCATGAATAATTTGATAAATAATGATATTGATATTGCATGATTATGGCCTTTAATGTTTCTTCTTGTCAAAAGTAGTAGAAAGAAGTTCAAAGGGGGGGGGGGGGGAATGTTCCAGTGAAGATATAAAACATATTCTAGTCTGAAAGGAACGACAAGATATACAGTTGGGTCTTGCTCAGTCTGTGGATGTCATTTTGGCAGATATGACTCTCTGAGTACATTACAAAGTGTATAGCAGAAAAAAAAATAGAGGCAAAGTAAGTGCAAGGTCAGTTTTTGACTGATGTGACGACCTGAAAAAATCTACAGAGCTCTGTGAACTATTACTTCTGGGGGCCTTGAGATAATGGTGACATTCATATACTTACATGTGTGTACTACCTCCCAATGGTGTTTTGATCAGACTCTTCTAGATGTCATAATAACTACACTGTACCGTGTTACACTCAACACATACACTTTCAGGCTGGTAACACATGTTCAACATAGATGGAAGGAGCAAAGACAGCAGAAAACTTCTGATGTAACATTGTATAGAGAATTCTCCCCAGAGGTAAGCCTGATGAAAACGAGATGGATAAAATTAATCATAGTGATCAGACATAAACTAGAAATGTCGCTACAGCGACTGGTTATACCCCCGCCAAACAACATTTCATAAGCTTCGGTCAAAACAACATTTCATAAGCTTTGGTCAAAAAACTGAGGAAGTAGTTAAATCCGCAAGATCTTTCCTTGATCTTCTGCCATTAATATGCCGCTACCATGGCAACGTACTTTCGGGTACTGTCGAAAAATGCGTCTTGCACATCTACAACCAAAGGCACACATCTGTACCAAGTTTCATGGAAATTGGGCAAAAACTGAGGAAGTAGTTTGCAACACAAAATTTTCCATCATTTTGGCTCATAATATGTGAGCTGTTACCATGGCAAAATACTTTTTGTCACTGTCAAGAAATGTGTCATGCTGACCTATATCCTACGACAAACTTTCAATATGAATTCCATGAGAATTGGAAGAACACTGATGAAGCAGTTTTGCCATGAAGCATTTTGCCCTATATTTTACCAATAACATGCCGTTACCATGGCAACGCACTTTTTGCCACTGCGGAAATATGTGTCTTGCACATTAACATATTCAGATGAACATCTGTACCTAATTTCATAAAAATTGATCAAAAACTGTGGGAGGAGTTCGCGACGCAAGATTTGTACCCATTTTTGCCCATAATATGCCGTTACCATGGCAACATACTTTTGGGTACTGTCAAAAAATACATCTTGCACATCTACAACCCAAGGCACACATCTGTGCCAAGTTTTATGGGAATCGGTTGATGAAAACTGAGGAAGTAGTTCGCAACGCAAGATTTGCAACGGACCGACCGCCCGACCGCCCGACCGCCCGACCGACCGACCGACCGCCCGACCGACCGCCCGACCGACCGCCCGACCGACCGTCCGCTGATTCCTATATACCCCCTTCAAACTTCGTTTGGTGGGGGTATAATTATTATGATCATGGGGGAGTCATTCATAGCCGATATGAAAAATATTTCTGTACATATCTCACTTATAAGCAACATAATTTTCTTATAGATGAAAGTCATACAGACTTCCTTGGAAAAAATATGTACATCAAGATCAGCTACAGAGCAGTTGAATCCTTCCTATGTAAAATTGATAAAACAGATAATGCACCTATAGGTAGAAGAAGTCTTTGTCACTACACCTCATGTGGAAGGTCCTCTACATGCTCGGGCAATGCAGCTGGGTAGAACTTTGTCTACCATTACGAGCTGGTCGATTTGCCTTCTCCCTCAGGCTGCCCATACTATACTTCTGACATGGTAAGGTGTCTCCAAACAGCAAAAGACAAATGGAAAAAAAAAAAAGCCACCATGACATCAACCATGGGTAAACAGCTTAGCAGGGGCCTGATCGCATGGGAGAGGTCTTATGGTGAGGGCATCTGCCCTTCAGTCTCTGTGGTGATATGTTCTTGGCTTTTGGTGATCTACCATGGTCACTCCCATCCATCGTCATGATCCAAAGAAGCTGTGTAAAAGAAGAAAGTATGCAAGACAGAGGTTTTTGTTTAAGCGCCCTCTACAGTTTCAGGAAAGAAGAGTGGGGAGCAGGGGCAGATCCACAAATTCCGTAAAGGGGAGGCGCCTTTACAAAATTAATTTCGTTTTAGCAAAAAATAAAGAGGGGGTGCACCCCCCTCTGGATCCACCACTGGGGAGGCAAAGGGTTAAAAGGATCATACAGTTTTGGTTGAGACCTAATTTCAGGTTTCTAACATTTTGTGGTGAGATAATTAGAAACTTCTTATGAAATATGAAAGAGCATGTAATTCAATGAGGAATTCAACGTTTATTTGATGAAAATTGGTTTTGAAATGGCTGAGTTATCCAAAACAGAGCGATTCTAATAAAGTGTGGGACCCACCTTTTATTACGATCGCTTTGTTTTACTTTGTTTTTGGATGTTTCAGTCATTCCAAACCTGATTTTCATCAAATAAACCTTGAATTCCTTTTAAAATAGTATGCTCTGTACTAATTCATAAGTGTTTTCTTGGTATCTCGCAAAAAGTTAAAAAGCGCAATGCTCATCTCCACCAATACTGTACCATCCCTTTAAAGGTCTGCTTTATTTAAGGCTTATTGTTGATACCACAACTGAGAATGGGTGAAATTCACAGCATTTCTCCCTATTTTTCAATACAATAGTCTTGAAAAGGGCAAATTTGAATTCCATAATCCAGACTCTATGGCCCGAATTCACGAAGGTGGTTTAAACTTAAACCATGGTACAAATTTAGACCATGGTCTGAAATAAGCGTTAAATAGGCGTACCAATACATGCGCGCATCAATGCCCGCATTTTTACTGGATGCCTGTTAGCGTATGCAGTCTATCAATCATATCTACGCAGTAAAAATTTACATAAACCATGGTTTAAATTTAGACCACCTTCGTGAATTCGGACCTATGAATCTATATATTTATCTATCCATCCATCCATCCATCTTTTCTTTTCTATCATCTTTTCTATCTATCTATCTATCTATCTACATATCTATCTAAATAAATACTGTATCTATCTACCAAAGTATGTATCTAAATAAATATCTATTTTACCAATACAAATGTATGTATTATAGCTTGTGAGGTAAAGATTCACCAACCCTTTAGCAGGGGTGGATCCAGGAATTCTGTAAAGGGGGGGCGTGACTATTATTTTTGGTGCCACTTCCGGGTTTCGTTTCATTTTTTTCTTTTTATTTCTTTTGCTTTTAACGATAGATAAAGGGGGGGGGGGCGTGCGCCTCTTGCGCCCCCCTCTGGATCCGCCACTGCCTTAGTAACAAACGGTAAGACTTCTTTTTTGTTTTGTTTTTTTGTTTCAAGGCACAAACGTAGGTGTATACATATCTGTATACACGTAGTTGATATTTGTACAAGGAAACTGCAAAACTCTGAATTACTGACATTTCATCATTACTGGGAATACGCTTGTTTTCCTTCATAAAAACAGTGCACTGCTGTTATAGCCAACACAGATTTTACAATGGAATTCTTGTTACAACAAAGTATCATGTACATTCAGGTCCCAAAATCATTACCTACATATCTTCATACAAACTTTACTGTTCGGCTGTAATGAGATTTTGATGTAATGAAAGAAAACTGTTATGCCGTATAAATGAGAGACGCCTGCGTCAACAGATAATCAGCATAAAGCTATGTCACTCACACGAGCATGAGGAACATGATGCAGATATTCCACAATGCGATGAATATCCTGAAGTATCGCAGGTTCAGCAAAAATTCCCGAATCTTGTCACCTGAAAGATATAATATCATTATTCACAGCAGTATGAACGGCAAAATATGTAACTGTACTTGGTAATACGCTGAAGTAATACATACTTTTGCAAACAATTCTGTAATATGTCTTCTTTTAGCACAACACACATACAAACACACACATACACACAAACATACAAACAAAATTGGATTTTGCAGAATATACTATACATAAAAAGAACATAATGAGTCCCATGTACCCACAGCAAAGTACACTTTATTTACCTGTTGAGGGTTCTGTCAGGCCATCATCAAATCCATCGCGGTCTGCTTTTTTCTTACTGCATTATGGATAAACATATAAATACAGACTTTTCATAGAATACCGTTTGGTGTACATTGTATGAGTAGTGAAAATCATGTGCTGCTACATGAAACTTGAAGAATAATTTAAAAACAAGAATGAACATCTCTTCAAAAGCAATTGGCTAGTTTTTTTTTTAAATACAACAAAACAACTTCAAATGATAACCATTGGGAAGATACATGTGTACTTAGAATGGCTTTGAGGCTTCAACAAAGCCTCCCAGGTACTTAAAGGGAGGCAGTCCTGAAAATATTCACTGTATGATAATTAAGAAGAGTAAATAATATAACCTTTCACCAATTTATGCAAGTGGAAAGCAAACACTGTCTCTGTACGTGATTTTTAAAAAATAATTCCTGCAAGCGATCGTGTAAGAGCTTGCAAAAAGGTGCAATGTCATTGATGCCCAACTCAGCCGTGCCTCAGAAAACCAATTTGAGTGTTCAAAATGATCATATCTGATTTTGTCATAAAATGTGACAATATGTGGTTTTATTATTTCAAACAAAATATTTCATGCTTATTTATATATACAATTAATATAAAAATAAATAGTGAACATGAATTTATAAATAACTAGGGAGCATACGCATCACGAGCAGAACACGGCTGGGAAGAGTTGTGCCTCGGTGACGTCTGACTCTCTGCCAAGACTTGCTCATTAGCATATTCACCATGCAGATGCACACTTTTTCAATCAAAATTTACGAGCTTATTTGATGATTTGAAAGTTTGTTTTTGGTGAAAGTAGTTCATTGGAGGTACCAACAACAACATATATTTTTTTTAAATTCGTTAGGACTGCCTCACTTCAAAGGTCATTACTGGGTAAACAAGATATAATGAGATATCGGCTTTAACGGGGAAGCCGGCTTGGTTTCTATCTTCTCCTATCCCGTTTTCCCCTGCATGTAACAAGGTACATGTAGGGCCTATGTGATTAACCACATTTAAAGCATCAATTATGAATCTGTATCATTTGCCCTGTTCTTTCTTTAAATGAGAAGAAGTAAAAATTATTTTTAAAAAAATATATAAAAAAGGAGACTTCCATTATGAAGTCCCCAGGAAGGTAGTTTTCTGAAGTTTTACTTTGTTGTAACAAAATTTTATTTCATTAGTGGAAAAATGGCAAAGAAAATGGGATTCCATCGGGATTCGAACCCAAGACCTCTGGATTGCTAACCTGGTGCTCTACTGACTGAACTATAGAAAGTCCTAGCTCAGTGTTCATCCCAGAAACCCTAAATCCTTAATGCTCCGATGGTCAGAAGCTATAGCAGTGTGTTAGAGTGTGACACATAACCTGAAGGATAATTCAACTTGCGGATAAATACGAGGGATAAAGTGTTTGTTATAACAGGAGTACATGGTAATTTCTGCATACACTATCTGTAAAGAAAGTTTCCTTTTTTAAAGCAGTCTGTAACCTAAATACATACAATCTACTGTATGATGACAGCACAGTTGCAAACAATGTAGTAGTACAATGTACTGTCCACACAATATTACTGAAAACCACATGGGATATATTTAAGTTCATTACCCTTTTGGATATGGTTAAGCATAAATTTTACATAATTGATTAAATACAAAGTAATATGCACACGGTAAGAGTTCAGTATATAATGTAAATCAAATTGACACATCAAAAATTGCTAAACATTTACAATCTGTACTAGATAGTATATACCTAAGAGCAAAGCATACTTACAAGTTGAAATTCAAAACTGCTCCTGCATTTATCAGCAGCGTCCTGTTGAAACAAGCAGATGCGGTGCAATAGATTTGTATCATTATTGCTGAATCTACACAGGTTTATCAAACTTTTTAACTATGATGTAAAAAATCTGCACCAAGATTCGACCTCCCGTGGCAAAATTAGACTGCGCGCGGCAGCATAGGTTTTACATTTCTAGGCCTAATCGGCGGTCAAATTTTGGATAGCGTTATGGTCAAATCATGGGCGGCTTGCTTTAGGGGATCGGGAATGTTCACTTGACGGGTGTAATGAAGTAAGTCAATTCAACTACATTGAACATCAATATGTGAAGCACCGCTTCTCAGTCATGGTCTCTTTACCATTTATACCAATTCTGTTTTTAAAAATATACTATGGAACACTGCTTGCACGCATGGGGATAGCCTTTAAACAAGGCGACTCGCTCTACGTGCCCCCGTATAGCGCGTTTACCCCACAAACCTGTTGGCCGGCGAGTGGAGCGAGCCGCCTTTATCCACTCGTTCAGGGATGTGTACTTTTGTCGTTGTTGTTGCTTTATATTCTTTGACAAATTTGCGTACAAATTTGACGCAGAAAATACACACGGCACCAAGGCAAGCCTCGTTAATATTAAGTAGAATAAGAATGGTTACTTAATATTAACGAGGCTTTAATATTAACGAGGCTTGCCTTGGTGCCGTGTGTATTTTCTGCGTCAAATTTGTACGCAAATTTGTCAAAGAATATAAAGAAACAACAACGACAAAAGTACACATCCCTGAACGAGTGGATAAAGGCGGCTCGCTCCACTCGCCGGCCAACAGGTTTGTGGGGTAAACGCGCTATACGGGGGCACGCAGAGCGAGTCGCCTTGTTTAAAGGCTAGCATGGGGAAGGCTGCTTACGACCGTCGACCGGCTGCAAACTGTCCTTGTCATCGCAGGCAGGTACTAGAGGGGGGTGTTTCATCAATTTAGTCAGTGCTGACAATTTCAGCAAAATTCTTGGTTTTGATTGGCTGAGATGCTCTGGTACAGTGGTAGCCTGGTCACTGACGTGTTACCATGGCATGGTGATTGTCAGAAAATGACAACTTGTCAGCGCTGACTAAGTTGATGAAACACCCCCCAGGTCCTATTACTTCCGATCCATTAAGATCCTCAATGTCAACTGCCAAAGTATTCGCGCCAAAAAACAGTCTTTCCATCTCCTGACGCAAATACATGATCCAGAAGCTGTCATTGGTACTGAATCATGGTTATCGTCATCAGTCAATAATAATGAGGTATTCCCAACTGATCAGTATCATATTGAGAGAAGAGATAGACCTAATGACCCTCATGGTGGAGTATTTATTGCTACTAAGAGAGAACTTCTAGCTACAAGAGAAATTGAACTAGAAACAGATTGTGAAATTCTCTGGTGTAAATTAAATATGGCGGGATCTAAGACTCTACATATAGCTGCGTACTACAGGCCTCATGAAAATGACGAAGAGAGTCTTGCAGAGCTTCAACGATCCCTTTGTAAATTGAATCGCGATCATATGGTAGTCATAGGAGGTGATTTTAACCTACCTGGATGGGATTGGGAAACAAGACAGGTGAAAGCATGTCATCACCCAGCGCTTCATCATGCTTTTGGTTCTATGCTTGATGACCATGGGTTAACGCAGGTAGTTACGGAAACAACCAGGAAAGAAAACGTCCTTGATCTATTCCTAGTAAATAATCCAACGTTAGTCACTGATGTCTCAGTTGTACCAGGCATTTCAGATCATGATTGCCCAATTCTCACGATTGTTGGTTGTCCAACTCGCCAGAAGCTAGCAAGAAGGAAAATTAACATCTACAGCAAAGCGGATTGGGAGAAATTTGCTGATTTCATGCAAGGTGTAGGCAAGGAAATTGAAGATAAGCTTGATTTTTGCTCAGTGAATGAGGCTTGGGTTATGTTCAAAAATGGAATAGAGAAGGGAATGACAGAGTTTGTTCCACATAAGATGACCTCCAAAAAGAATGACATACCTTGGATTTCAAACAAGATTAAAAGGTTGATCAAAAGGAGAGATAGGTTGAACAAAAAAAGTCGGAACATGAAATTGAGAAACCACGGGGTAGTCCCTTTTCAATTGGAGGAAGAGTTGAAAGCAGTTAAGAAATCACTGCAACAGGAGCTAAGGAGGGCTTATTGGAATTATGTGGAATCTCTTTTTTCTATCGATGAAGATACCACAGAATTTGAGAGTATGAAGAGATTTTGGGGCTTCATCAAACACAACAGAACTGATAATACAGGAATAAGAGAACTGAAAAGTGATGGTGTTACGATCACTGATCCAATTGCAAAAGCTGAAGCATTGAACCAACAGTTCAAAAGTGTTTTCACCAAGGAAACTCCCATACCGAATGACTTACTACCGGAAACCTCAGACTTTGAAGAAATGGAGGATATTTTGTTTACATCAAAGGGTGTAGAGAAGTTACTTTGTGGTTTGAAGACACGTAAGGCCCCTGGACCGGATGGTATAACTCCACGAGTCTTGAAGCAGCTGGCAAAAATTCTGGCTCCAATTCTTTGCAATATATTCCGGTTGTCGTATGAATTAAGTGAAATACCAAATGATTGGCGTGAAGCAAATGTTGTACCAGTCTACAAGAAAGGTAATCGATCTACTCCTGTAAACTACCGCCCCATTTCGCTGACATGTATTTGCTGTAAACTAATGGAGCACGTTTTAGCCAGCAAAATTATGAAGCACGGGGACAAAAATAACATCATTTTCCCCCTGCAATATGGCTTCCGTAAGAACATGTCGTGTGAACAACAATTACTTGGTTTCACAAGCGATTTACATAGGAACTTGGAAGCAGGACGTCAAACGGATGTTATAGTCATGGATTTTTCAAAAGCTTTTGACAAGGTTGGGCATGAGCGGCTTTTACGTAAACTGGACTACTACGGTATCAGGGGGAAAAATCTGAAATGGATTCAAAGTTTTCTCAAAGGAAGAAGTCAGAGGGTCGTTTTGGATGGTATTAAATCTTCTTCAGTAGCGGTAGGATCTGGAGTGCCTCAGGGGTCGGTTCTTGGGCCTTGCCTCTTTCTACTTTACATCAATGACTTGCCTGATGGTCTCGCGTCAAAGGTTCGCCTTTTTGCTGATGATGCAATTTCTTACATGACTATCGACAATCAACATCATACGCAAAATCTTCAAGAGGACCTAAACAAAATTGGTGACAGGGCGAAAAAATGGATGATGGATTTGAACACAGATAAATGTAAGGTTTTGACGATATCCAGGAAAAGAAGTAAGGTGCAACACGTGTATCATCTAAATAACGCCCCTCTTGAATCTGTTGAATCCGTGAAGTACTTGGGTGTAACCACCACTTCTGATTTGAAGTGGACCCAACACATCAACAATACTGTCAATAAAGCCAATAACGTGCTTGCATTTCTAAAACGCAATCTTCGCATAAAATCTTCTGATGTTAAAGCCACAGCTTACAAAACATTGGTTCGACCAATTGTTGAGTATGCTTCCACAGTTTGGGACCCATCTACCAAGAACCTAATCCACCAAGTGGAAATGGTCCAGAGAAGAGCTGCGCGATTCACTTTAAATCGCTACCATAACACCTCGAGTGTCACCAAAATGCTACAAGAACTTAATTGGACCACTCTGGAACAGCGCAGAGAAAATGACAGGCTAATTATGATGTACAAAATACACAATAATCTCACTCCTCTTTCAGCACAGGACTATATCATCAAACAGGCTACTCAGTTAACGAGAGCCTCGCAACCACACTCCTATCAGGTACCATATTCGAAAACTGAATCGCATCGCCATTCGTTCTTCCCAAGAACTGTAAGGAACTGGAATTCCCTGTCGTCAGAAATTGTTTCAGCGCCATCTGTGGGATCATTTCGAAACCGTCTAACGGTTGATCACAGTGGCTAGTATTTTCGTCAAATTTTCTATGTGCTTGTAAATATCTGTAAATAAATTGTATTATAATGTAAATAGCACCAGTCTGCAAGAATCTTCAGTCTATTGAAGGAGGCAGACTTAATCAGAAGAAGAAGAAGATCGGGGCACTCGCCCAAACTGTCGAAGTAAACTGCAAATTGGTGGTGGTGTGGTGTGGATGTGTGTTGTATCCTGCTTACAAAAACGGCTTAAAATTTGTTTTTAGGCTTCCAATACAACCTTCAATTTAGACATCAGGCATTGCATATTCACCTTGCAGATATTTTTAATGAGTTTTTGGAGTGATCTCTCAGTGCAAGGAGCAACAGAGAGGGGATTTTCTTCATGTCTACTGCAACTTCACCAACCAACAAGGAAGTTCAGTCCCATGTGTAGGATACCATGTGTGTGTCATCTTTTTCCAAGCAGATGAAAATGGCGGGAAACTCCTCAGCACTCATCATGAAACTGTAAGCTACAACTTACCTCTCTGTCTCATTACTGATGAAGCATGTTATTAGTGGAACAGCCCAGGCAATACATGGAAGCCTGGCTTATTGTCAGTACCGACTTTTTACTTGTCTGTTTAGACAATTCTTGTGAATTTTGGTGCTTTTTATTTTTCCTCTGACAAACCAGCCTTGACAACCACATGTCAGCTCTACTCTGGCAAGCAAGTTTGAGCCCCATAGACATGACTTACATATACCTGTAGTTACAGTTTAGTAGTGTCATCTTTTATCAGGTGATTCCATGATCCTTTCTTGAATACCTCACTGACTACCTCCCTCCATCAAGTGTATGTTACGTGGCTGCAATAATGATGGCCTTCATCGACAGATGTTGCTTGTTATTGATGCTATCAACATGTCTGAACTTCGTCCTTACATGTCAGCAATACCAGTGCAAACATGCAAACGGGTACATGTACAGTTCCTCATGGAAAAATATTCAAAACCCCAGCATGAAGTATCAGCAGAGTTACTGTTCAAAACAAGTGAACTCTTTTCTTCATGATGTTAAAGGAAATGTGTTCAGTCATCTGCTGAAGCAACGATCTGAGATATGCTTGTCATCCCAAGGTGCGCATGGTAAAGATCATGCTCTGCTGTACCTTAGCCTTCTTGTACTGGCTCTTTCTTCAGATGTAGAACTCAATCCTGGCCCCAAGGCAAAATATCCATGTCAGATATGTGAACGAGCCGTCACTTGGAAACAACGAGGGGTTGCCTGTGATTGTTGCCAGCAGTGGTACCATGTAGACTGTATGCACATGGCTACTCCCATTTACGAAGCCCTTGCTAACTCCAGTGTTTCCTGGCAATGTGTAGCATGTGGTATGCCCCAGTTTTCAACAAGCCTCTTTGACTCACACATTACAAATACGTGGAACAGTTTTGAAAGTTTACGGAGCATCTCTGAAGACAACTTAAATGAACCTGGCAGCCCTGGCCCTCCTAGAGCCAGTTCTTCACCTCTTCCACAAAGGCGTGCTGTGAAGAAGACTAATCTCTCAACCAGTGTAAAAATAGTTACAGTGAATTTCCAAAGTGTCAAAAATAAGAAAGAGGAAATTGCAAATTTGATAGATTCAACAGCACCAGGAATCATCATCGGAACAGAAACATGGCTCAACGACAGCATTCATACCTCCGAAATATTTCCCAGTACATATGACGTCTTCCGCAAGGATCGTGCTGATGGTTACGGAGGTGTACTTATAGCCATTAACAAGAGATACACTTGTGAGCACATACCAAGCAGATCGGAGTGTGAAGCTTTATTCACTGAGCTACCTCTCAGAGGAAACAAGACCCTCATAGTTGGAGCACTGTATCGACCTCCATCAAGCTCTCTTCAGTACACTGACGATCTCTGCAATGAAATTGAAAACCTTTGCAACAAGCATAAGAATGCTGTTTTTTGGCTCGGAGGTGACTTGAATCTCCCTGACATCAAATGGGACACCCAAGCAGTAGAGGGAAACCAATATACTCATGCTATCAGCAATCGCTTCCTTGAAATGATTGGCAACTGCGGTCTTCAGCAGATGGTCACTTTCCCAACCAGACACAAGACGACTCTTGATCTGTTCCTCTCAAACAGACCATCACTTGTGAATAGATGTACTGCCCACCCAGGAATCAGTGATCATGACATTGTTGTTGTAGACTCTGATGTCTCTCCAAAGAGAAGGAAACCTGTCAAGAGAAAATTACACCTCTGGAAAAATGCTGATCTCCGCAACATGAAAAATGACTGCGTCGTCTTTCAGAAGAACTTCATTGAGAATTTTTCTGTAACCAGTCCTGTTCCAGAGATGTGGTCCGAGATTAAACAGTTCCTTCTACAGCTTCTTGACAAACATGTCCCATCCAAGATGACATCCACCAGATTTAACCAACCCTGGATCACCACTTCTGTGAAGCGGCTCACCAGAAGGAAGAAACGCAGCTTCGTACGTGCAAGAAAATCCCAAAAGCAGAAGGACTTTCTGGAATACCTGAACTTAAAGAAACAAACCAGGATTGCCTGTAAGGAAGCATACAACAACTACCTTACTGACATTGTAAGTCCAGAATCCAAAAGTAATCCAAAGCGATTCTGGAGCTTCATCAATAGCAAACGTTGCGAACGTACTGGAGTAGCTCCTTTAAAATCTCCTGAAGGGATAACATACACAGATGGACATACCAAAGCTGAGATCCTGAATGACCAGTTCATTTCAGTGTTCAATAAGAATGAAAACCTACACAACATCAAGGACAAAGGCATCAGCCCTCATACTGCCATGGAAAATATCACTATCTCAGCAGCTGGTGTCCTTAAGCTCCTCTCTGGTCTACAGACTCACAAAGCCACAGGACCAGATGGACTACCAGCTAGACTGCTGAAAGAGCTTGCTTTGGAGCTGACTCCCATCTTCACAATCTTCTTCCAAGCATCACTGAACCAAGGTGAAATCCCAGAGGACTGGAGGAAAGCAAATGTAGCTCCTGTCTTTAAAAAAGGAGAAAGGAACAAGGCTGAGAACTATCGGCCGATCTCTCTGACCTCCATCTCATGCAAAGTGTTGGAACACATTGTCAGCAGTAGCATAATGAATCACCTTGAAGAGAAAAACATCTTATCAAACGCACAACATGGCTTCCGAAAAAAACGCTCCTGTGAGTCACAACTCATCTTGGCTATTCAAGATCTTGCTAAAGGGATTGATGACAAACAGCAACATGATGTATTACTGCTGGATTTCTCCAAGGCGTTTGATGTGGTCCCACACTCAAGACTTCTGTACAAACTGCACTTCTATGGCATTCAGGATAAAACCCATGACTGGATCTCTGCCTTCCTCCGCAATCGCACCCAACAAGTCACCCTGGAAGGAGTTTCATCAACCACAGGCCATGTAACTTCAGGCGTTCCACAAGGTAGTGTCCTTGGTCCCTTGCTATTTCTTCTATATGTCAATGACCTACCAGAATGCATATCTCCAGATACCACTGTACGCTTATTTGCAGATGACTGCATGTTGTACCGTAACATCAAGTCTGAGGCAGACACAGTCAAGTTACAACAGGATCTTGACTCATTACAGCAATGGGAGGAAGACTGGCTCATGCAATTCAACCCCAAGAAATGCCAAACTCTTCATGTAACCAAAAAGAGACGTCCGATAATCAAGTCCTATAACATCCATGGTCAGATCCTCGATCAAGCTGATACTGCAAAGTATCTTGGTGTCCATCTCACTCATAACTTGAACTGGAACCATCACATCAATGTCATAACAAAGAAAGCAAACTCAACCAGCGCCTTCTTACAACGCAATATCAGGTCATGTCCAAGAAACACAAAGGAGTTGTGCTACAAAGCACTGGTACGCCCCATAATGGAATATGCATGCACCGTTTGGGACCCGTTCACTCAAGACAATATACACAAGCTCGAGATGGTGCAACGTCGCTATGCTCGCTTCATCTGCAATGACTACAGACGAACAAGCAGTGTTGCAGCCATGCTCCACCAGTTACATTGGCCTACACTTCAAGAGCGCAGGGCTCAATTCAAGGTAGTAATGCTGTACCGCATCAAGTACTCACTCATTGACATACCCCCAGATATCATACACCCTTCTTCATCAACTTCACTCCGCGGACACTCTCACAAGCTCTTTATTCCATATGCACGAACTGTTAGCTACCAAAGGACATTCTTCCCAGACACAACCAGACTATGGAATGCTCTGCCCCAGGATACCTTCAACTGCACCACTTTAGCTCAGTTTAAGCAAGTGGTGCAGGATATTCAACTCCGCTAGAAGGGAATGGGATGTTTTTAGCTGCACTCTAGAAAATGTAGTCATTTTAACCTGCACTGTACATAAACACCTCCACACCATGCCTGCCAACAGTACGACAATACACCAAAGGTGGACTGTACTGAACAGGAAGAAGAAGAAGAAGAAGAAGAACAAATGAACGCAGTCGCAGCACAGCATCCAGTTCAATAGATGGGACTACAAATTGGAATTCTTAAACGGTGCCGACCTGACCAACATGGGTATAATAGTTCAAATCGTGTTCCATACCGCTGAAATTAACTTACCCAAATAGTAAGAGGTTTGACAGCATCTTTGTAACCCGTGTTTCTTCTTAACTGCTCTCAAGTTAGATGGAAAGGCTTTAATGCGCTGGCGTAAGCGTTGTAGACTGCCTGTAACGCATCATTGCCACGTAGTCTTTGCACTGTATGTATACGGTACACTGCACATTGACAAATCATCTGTTTGTTGTACGTGTATCACGATCTCTACGAGCTGTGGCATGGATGATCGCTAGCTATGTACCTTGTCCATGGTGGTGGTGGTGGTGATGATGATGATGATGATGATGATGATGATGATCTGATTAACCGGGGACCGGGGCCGGCGGAACCGGGGGTTGGGGGGGGGGGGGGGGGACGGGTATTCCCCCCCCCCCCCCCGATCACCCCGGAAACGGAACCAGAAAATGTTAAGACATTTTTTTTTCCCCCTTTGCTTCTCAGCCGATTAACCCCGGAAGTGACACCAGAAATACTAGTATGTTTATCCAAAATGACTTTCCCCTCCATCCTGAGAATGAATAACGTTCCTGTTCCCATAAACTGGGCCCCAAGGTTTATCAACGTACGCCGGCCCTGATAACAACAATGACAATGCACGTAATAATAATTTCATATTAGGTAACAATACTGATGATAATGATAATAACTAGGGTCCTACACCTAATGATGATAGTAACAAGTTAAAACAAAGTGCTACCGTAACGGGAACTATTGACTATAGTCATGACAATGATACGAATTAATTTTGTACAGAGACGATAATGTAATAATATAATTATGTAGCATACAAGGGGGTGGGGAGGCCATGGGAGGGGGTAAACCAAGTAGTTCGGGGTTTTTTTGAGGTGAACACACTCGATCAGAACAATAAAGATCGAGTAGAAAAGAAAAGAAAAAATTCTTTGACCAGACCTGATGATAAATTCATCGATGATCAAGCAATTGTGAAATTGGTATAGTCAACCTCTTGGTCCTTTAAAGGGAAGGTAAACCCCAAGAGCAATGTGGATTGAGTGAAAGCAGCAGCATTAGTAGAACACATCAGTGAAAGTTTGAGGAAAATCGGACAATCGATGCAAAAGTTATGAATTTTTAAAGTTTTGATGTTGGAACTGCTGGATGAGGAGACTACTAGAGGTTATGACGTATGAGTGGACAACAATACCAAGAAAATATAAAGAAAATTCTGCAAAAATCCATTTTTCATGAAAATTACAAATTCCATCAACTTGATATTGACATATGTTAAGGGTAGCAATTATTCTTCCTGCTTTCTGAAAGCGGTTGGTCCATTGCTCTTTCATAATTCTAGAAAAGTGAATTTTTGTTGAATTTCCTTTATATTTTCTTTGTATTGTTGTCCACTCATACGTCATATCCTCTAGTAGTCTCCTCATCCAGCGGTTCCAACACCAAAACTTTAAAAATTCATAACTTTTGCATCGATTGTCCGATTTTCCTCAAACTTTCACTGATGTGTTCTACTAATGTTGCTGCTTTCACTCACTCCACATTGTTCTTTGGGTTTACCTTCCCTTTAAGAAAAAAAAAGAACAGAATGGAGTGTGATATTTTCATTCCTTCAAATATCCCTGATTATTGATCATAAGCTATACCAACGTATGGACTTTTATTTTGCACATTAGTGTTTAACCAGTATAATTTATGCGGTTTGTGGTTTTTTGTTAGTGTTTACTTGTTTGTGTGTGTGTGTGTGTGTGTCGGAGGGGGTGTTTGTGTGTTTGTGTGTTTGTGCTCTTATCTATGTCTCTGACACTTTTTAAGGGTAGTACTTTCTTCATTCACGTCAGATGATGACTAGCTTGGAAACCCTATAGGATGAGCAGCACTGGAGTCCTCAAGGAAGGCACCCCGCCCTCAGTCCCCGGAAGTCAGCTAAATGTGTGACCAGTAAAAAAAGAATGACAGGCAATATAGCAAGTGGATTGAGTGAATGCAGCAATATTAGAAGAACACATCAGTGAAGTTTGAGGGATATTGGACAATACATTCAAAAGTTATACAATTTTAAAGTTTCTGTAACAAACTGGACTTGACATGGTAGTATTCTTCCTGCTTTCTGAAAGCGATATAGTCCAAGAGTTCTTTCCTTTTATGTAAAAAATACAAGTTTATGTCGAATTCTATTTATTTCGTTACCTACAGTGATATAATTACTTTTGAAGTTTACTCATCCAGCGATGGCGGCATATAGCACCGAAGCTTCAAACGTTCGTAACTTTTTGAACTGATGGTCTGATTTTCCTTAAATTTCACTGAGATGTATTTAATTATCATTGCTGCGTTCACTCAATCCATCTAATTCAATTCAATTCAATTCAAAGTTTATTTCATTTTTCGACAAAACATATAAGTTACACTTCTTTTGACGACAGAGAATAAGGTAAACAGAACATTTCATCCACCTAATGGATGATAATGTACATTTAGGTATTATTTCCCTGTAACACTTTTAAAGTAAAGACATTATACTTAAGACATTTTACTTTTAATACTTTAAGAGTATTAAAAGTAAAGGCGTTATTGTTAATATGGAGTCGATATCAAACAGAAGCAAAAAGTAATTAATTAATATAAAAAAGTGAGCAGTTCAACAGGAGACCCATGAGGCAGTGAAATTGTTGCGACTAGTTCCATCACTGATTTTGTAAATTACCGGAAACTTAAGAATTCCATAGCTTCTTTTTTTTTTCAAATCCTAGGTCCGATTTTGTATGGGACTTCCATCATTCTATATTTTGTCTAGCTTTACGCTGATCAAGAACCCTCTTAACTATCAATAGTATTTAATTTCGCTGTAAACCAACGTAATAGAAGCTTGAGCCTTGTTGGTCGTAGACTTGATACTATGCTCATTCATCCACATCATTTATCATGATCGTTTTGGTTTTGGCGCCATAACCTGAATGTCCAGACTTTGGCTTCACTTGTATCGTCACAAAGAGATTGTGTTAGTGTACGATCTCTTTGTGTCGTCATCATTGCTACGCGCAAAGACCCAGATTTTTCATGTCTTCCATTGATTCTCTTGATGCTGTAGCCCAGTAGTTTTAGCACAAAATAGAAAAATAATGGAAAAAGATTTCTGCATTTCTCACCGGCAGAGAAGAGAGAAGACACACTAAATTTTGTTGTTGCCGTGGTATTGTTGTGTTTTTGTTTTTGTTTTCTTTCAATCGAAATCGCGAAACAAAAATTAATGTCTATCGTAGAAACCGGCTGTAAAAATGCACATAGATGGAAAGCCTGCGCGGGGATGCATTCGCGCATTGAAACCTCGCGCCCAGCGCATACTCTTTTTCCAGGGCATACCGGTCTCCATGTCAACGTTCAGTAAACAAATCGACGCTTTTCACTCTTGCCACTCTTGCTCTTGAGCTCACTGAGAGATTATCTACTGTGAATTCTTGGCAAATATTTGGCTATTTAGTGATCAACTTTCTTCGATTCCTTACATCCTAAGGTCAGTGTACGATTTCTTTAGATTTTTTGACCATACAGAGAAAGTGTGGAGGCATTAATTAATCAACAGACGTCATTTTATTTACATTTAATTCTGATTAAAAAAAACAGTGCTAGTCACCATCTAAACTGCTACGTTACAGTTATACATGGCGCGGACGAGATAAAATGATACGCCGCCAAAGCATTGGTATACTTGGGCTTTCCGATATTAAAGTGTGAGGCCTTGCTTTAGTCAATGACATTGACCTATATTGATAATATTCCCTATACATCGTGGTGATCTATGTTGGTAACTATGCACATTTGATAAATTTCCTCAGATCATCGTCTTCTGTTGTAGTGTGCGAATCACTATCAATGGGAGTCTACTATAAAGGCTATCGTCACATCCCTCATCCCTGGCTACGTGGAAGAGACATTCCTCCCTGCGTACCAGGGTCATCAGCTGCCGTCGGTCGGTCACACATGGCTAGCTGGCTTGATGTAAGACAAGATTCCCACCCATGTAAAGAACTTTGTCTGACAATGTCTGAAAGCAAATTATTACATACAAGTAAAACGGCAAACACAAGATCACTTAGAGCAATTTTATATGGTCACATTTCACTTTTTTTTTTGTTATACTAGTGTGCCCTAAATCGAGATATAATAGAACATCAGACATGAATAGAAATAGATTCTAGGTTGTTAGGAACATGTAGTAAAGACAAGACATGGATGCATGAGACCTGATACAGACTATATAGCATAAACAGGAAATTTAAAAATGAAAACAGTAGCTTTCGTCATTAAATTTCGAGATAAACTTGTGGGTACAGTTTGTAGTATTTCATGCAGCAGTCCTTGTGCATGGGTGCACGTTACATCTGTCTTATCCTTCACTTTTGTTCGATTCGTAGATGTGTCGGGCTTTGAAAGATCCATCCATCAACTCTCCCATGATGGCCTCGTCACGTCCAGCCGTCAACCTTGCTGGTAATCTTCTCCTTCAATGTCTGCAAGACGTTCAGGAGAAGAGAAAACTACAAGAACAGTTGGATGTAAGTCAAATTGTAAACAGATGCATTAATTAAACCTGAATAACATATAATAAGTTCTATATACTTCCTTACCTCAATAGACAAACCAATGTAATAAAAGGAATGGAAAACTCGATAAGTTTTCACCATTAGCATTTTTCCAAAGTTTGAATATCCGATTCGAGTCTGATTTTGTCTTCTCTGCTCCAGGACTTGGCCACGAGGGTCAGCCAGGCAGAGGAGCGGGCGAGTCGGGCCGAGGAGAAATACCTCGACGCCAATTTGAGAGTTCAAGTCCTGGAGAGAAAGCTGGAAAAGGCCAGACGAGACAATCTCATTCTGGCCAAGAGACAGCTTAAGGTATGTGCTTGGCTATCGTCTTGAATAATGTGGAGAAACCAACACCTTGTAACGCTTTTCTGTTGACTTTTTAGAATGCATCGCTTTCAGAAATAGTGATATGAAATAACATTGGTAAAAGCGACAATAATATAAGACATGAAAACAAACACCTTGTCAATAGGCCTACTTATAATTCAACTGAACGCAAATCATAACGGCTGACATGGTAATTTGATAACATTTTAAACAGATACACACGCACATTAACCTTTCATTCATTACTATATTTGATTCAGTCAATTCTTATAATTATCTATCCTATAGCAGGATTTGGACTCTCGAATGGAGGCGGACCTTACCACCAAGTCCGCTCCGCCGATCTCTTCGCTCTTTCCTGACTGGTAAGTTTTATACTTCATCAATGACTGTGATAAAACCGAGACCCATCTCATAGAAACAGGAAATAATGAAAATATGTGAAAAAAAAATATTCTCCTTTTAAGTAAGCTTACATTATAAAGTCAACAACAGAAATAATTATGGATAAGACTGCAGTTCGTTGACACAGAGAAGAGTAAAAGTGGAATTAAAACCTCCTCAAACTTGAAATCCATCTTTCTCAAGGTTGAAATCTTCCATTTTGGAGACCACACCTCTTCCTGCACCCATCAGTGCTCCCATCATCACCGCCCCATCAGTCACATCCTCATCCCAACCCATCTTATTGTCATCACCCACCACAGACATCATCCAACACAATCTGGTGGAGTAAGCGCAATAAAGCTTTGCCACATTCCTCTTTTTCTTCTTCTTCTTCTTCTTCTTCTTCTTTTCCTCCTTCTTCTTTTTCTTTGTCACAAACAAACACATCTATTGGATCAAGTCTGTATACACAGAACACGAAAAGATTCTCTCAAAGAATAGAAACAAATAAATACAAACAATGAAAGATATCAGGAGATAGAAATACACTATGACGAAGAGCACAACAGAATTAGATACTTTGTTAGCTGGGATATCTAGAATGTTTTCATAATATTGATGAGTACAGATATTGTGGAGAAATTGATTAACCTTCAAACACTTTTTTTTTCAATAAAACATTATATTTCCTTCTTAGACCAACATCACATCCACCATCCCCCAGTGGAAGTGTTGTTGTTGGAGCTGTGGGCGGAGTGGTATCCCATAGTAACCCATCATCCCCTGGTGGTGAACCAGCCTCCATCATGATTCTGAGGATGTCGGACTTGAAGCCTTTCAACCCGGCAGGTGGTGACGTCATCCTTGGCAAAGGTAGCTACGGATCCGTGCACCTGTTTCGACATCGGAACACCGATCGACCTGTCGCCGTCAAGCGCTTCGAACTGCCTGACGACGACGAGTCGATGACGACCAAGGTAAACTCCATGGGGAAAAGTAACTGCTCGGTCATGTCTGTTGTCTCCTTGCATGCTTCGAGTCTGGAATCGTAAATGTCTTAGGTCTACTGAGTCCGCTCTTTGCCATTCATGCTCCAATCGGAACGAGCAATGTTTGTCTGTTCAATAATACTTCTCAGCAGTTTACAAATTCAGAATTATATATACAGCAGCTTTCCATTCACTTTGGTGCGACATAAATTATGATGCTACTCGTGGTCACAAAACAGAATATATAACTATGACGTCATCATGATAACAATACTGCCATAACTTTCTCTATGGCTGAATGTTTGTGATGCGTTGAACAGAATGATTTATTTCATCTGCTCGTCATAAAAAAACCCAAAACATAACTTTTTCATAACAGGTGACACATATCCACCACGAGGCGGCATTGATGGAGATGTTTGGAAAAGAGAAGTGGTTTCCGAGTTTTATGGGGTGCCTTCAGATCAGCGAAAATTGCATCGGGCTGGCTATGCAATTCATAGGTGAGACCATACTCGGTCAACTGTGTTCTAAATTGTCTCTAAAATTCGACCCTGTAGCTTGAAGGTAAAGTTTACGCTATGATGATCCACTGTGTTTTCTATTTTATGAGAAAAACTCATTCGCGATTTCATTTCTGGAATTTGCAATGTAACGTAGAAACGTTTTTGTTGCAACCTCTATATCTGGCTATATTCGTTATGCGCACGTGTATGTTTGTATCGCAGGTGATGGCTCTACTGGAGAAACCTACACCTTGAGCAGAGCCATAAGGGAAGGCACCCCGGCCCTCTCCCGTCGTCAATGGCTCCTCATCGCCATTGACATCAACCGAGGACTTCGTCTTATCCATCATCAGAATTACTTGATGAATGACTTGAAGGAGGACAACTGCATGCTTCAGCTGTCCTCTTCAGGTGACTCTGTTGAAGGCATCTGAACCAGTCTAGCATAACTTGATCCCATTTTTCTTTTACGTTATGTCATCATGTTCACTGTAACTTCTCGTATGCAGCACAAGATAATGTGTTCAGAGAGATTATGGACGTCAGATATCACATAAGTTGGACTAGTATTGGATAAATATCAGGCTCATTGATATAATGATGCTAAAGCTCTCGTTCCTTTTTAAAGCGAAGACAAAGACTGGTGAAGACTAAAAAAAAAAGTCCCTTTCTTTCTCTCGTTCCTCCCAGGTGACTGGCAGGCCCGACTGATCGACCTGGGTCTCGTTTGCCCCCAGTCTTCTCCCATCTCATTTACTTTCACTGATGAGATCAAGGACCAGTACAGCCTGAAGGAGCTGTACCACCACCTGGCCCCGGAGTGTGTCCTCCACGACCAGGTGACGAGCACGGCCAGCGATGTCTACCAGCTTGGCCGCCTGCTCGGATTGATGGGAGTTGCTGGAGGCATCAACGACCTTATGGACATCGGGGCCATGTGCTGTCAGGAGAACAGCGCCTACCGGCCTGCCGTCGACGAAGTCCTCGATGAGTTGGAGAGGATTCTATAAACCGCTGTGGTGCGCATGGACGAGAAAGTGTATGTTTATGATTTAACCAATATACTGGCATTTGAAACTGAAAGAAAAGATGAGCAAATGTTGCATGAACGCAGTGACAAAGCACCATCAATTCTATGAAAAGTTAGCAAAGTAAATCATACGAACATGTCGATGGCAGTAACATTTGTTGATGTTGGAAAGACATCTCAAACTACATGCTTGCATGCACAGTGTAGTTTGAGAGGAAAAAGCACTGAGCAAGCCAACAACAACAACAACAACAACAACAACAACAACAACAACAACAACAACAACAACAACCCAAAAAACGAAACGAAACATAACAAAGCAAAACCATGAGGTAAAATCTTCCTCTATGAATGGAGATGTACCGGTGATTCTCGGTGACGCAAACACACCATTAACAAAAAGAACAAAGTGATTCAATTGCAGCATATGCTCAGAAAGAAAAAAAAAACACTCTTATAAGCAAAACAATTTACCAGCTTCCAAGTCGAAAGCAGGATCTTTAATTTGAATTTTGATTTCTCTTTAAAACTTTTGGTATATGATGAATTATAGAATCATGAAGAAATAATGTCCTAATTCAGAAATAATTGACTACTGTTATATTATGCAAGGAAAAAAATATAAAGAGTTTGATGAGATGAATTAAGAAATGACGCCGATGATTTTGAATCAAAGCTACTAACTAACATTGCATGCACCTCATAAACATACACTTTCTCAGATCTCGCACTCCACAGGAGGGTAAGTATACCTGTATATATCATGTTTATATTATGTGGATTAGAAATGATTTAATGCTGTCGTTCACGAAGCAAAACTGAGAAATTAGAGTTCTGCAATTACTAGTACTCATCCTATTGAACAAACAATCAAAATAACGATAAATTTCGTTAATGGTATTGTGAAACACCACCATCACCACCAACAACAACAGCAACAACAACAACAAGGTTATAAGTTGGGAAATGGTTTCGAATGAAAGAGGAGATTTATGAATTATGGTATTCAGGTATCTGAATGTCGACTTCTGTTCAGAAGTCTACACACATTCGCTCAAATTACTGTATTAATTGGCTCCTAACTACATTATAAATGTTGAGAATTTATCAGCACTTTGCAACAATGTTTCTCCGTGTGCTGTGTGCAAAGAATTTTCGAAACCACAGCATGACCAGATAGCAAGTGCGTTGAGCCACACTTAATTAGTAATGAGAGTTGTCGTTATCTCTATTCACCATTACACTAGTCCTAGCATGATTCAAATGGAGATGGAATGATGAAGGTAGTCCATCACTGTAATGAGCGGGGAGGGGCTCATTACTAATGGCAGTGGATGCACATGTGCTGAATAATATTCACAATATCAGTTTGTGGCAGAAAGCATATGGCTAGGCGCCACGTTTTCAAAAGTGGGAGGGGGCACTTTCGGGTTTCATGAGCTAACAATAAAAAAAAAGGCCTTCAGTGCAAATTCTGCTGCCACTTCAGCTGACAAACAAGCAAAAAAAAAAAATCTTCAGGGGGGGGGGGGGGTCAAAGTGGTGACACCGTATGTATTCCTATGTATACGGGTGCACAAAAAAGGGGGCTGAGCTCCCCCCTCGGTTCCGCTGCCCTGGAAAGTCAGGGCATGATTTATTTGAAGAAAAAAATATCATGAAACGACGCTTCATTGTATTCAACAATCATGGTAAGTATTTCTGTTGAAAATCAATGTTTTGCCTCGAATTGGAAATATTCTGTCATCTCTCTTGTGAGGATTGGAAGGTATTATCCATTTTTCACTGTAGTTGCTAAACGACTATGATAAGCTAACAAAAACTGTCACAAAGTAAATGACGCTTGAAAGGGTGTCTTTAATACAGAAATGTCTGTGAACCGAATGACGCTCACTCTCTTGGAATCATTCAGAATCTGGACAGAGCACGTTTTGACGAGTATCAATTCTGCATAAAAGTCATGCTCTAATCGGAACTGGCATTTAATTGAGAACGCAAGCATGCGAAATGGCAACACATTATTTTGCTTCTGTGCTATATCATATTGGCGCCATTTCCCAACACATCGCGGAAGTATATAGTGGAGGTGGAATGTTATATAGGAAGTCCACCACAGGAATGAGCGGGGTGGGGCTCATTGCAAATTATTTCTTTGATGTTATCATCAATGCTCGTTATGATCTGCCCCTTTCTCATTCATGCGCTCTCTTTCGTGCAGAAGTGATGGATGGTAAGTATGTTTATACATTGCCAAAACTTAACTAAGTATAAGGGGATAATAGTGATGGCAGATTTCTTGTTGATGTTTGATTCATGATGTTTCAATTTCAGATTCATGTCGGAAAGTTAATGTTTATATTATGAGAGGAGAGGAGAAGGAGGAGGTAGTGAATATCTCAGTGTCCTCTATGCTAAGCTTTCTTTGCATAAATCATTTAAAGCCTCAATCATAAAGAATATCACAGTGGTATTCATCATCAATGGAGGTATATTATATCACCTACTAGAGTGTTTAGTAACCAAGTGGCAGACAAAGTCATGCGTGAAATATAATTCAGCTTCTGAGCGAAAGAAGATCGAATGACATCTCTCCATGTTCTAAGGAGATCATACTGCAAGTGATCAACTATGACTGCAAGACTGTCGGACCGTCATATTCAACGTTTCAGTTGTTTTGTTTTGTTTTTGTTTTTGTTTTTGGGGATGGTCTTTGCCAACAACAACACGAACAACAATACAATACATATCGACAAAGAAGGGGCATAAAGAGATTGATTGAGCTATCATAGGCCTGCAGATAAGGTGAGTTGTTAGGAGTAAAATTGTTTTTTTTTTTTTTTTTTGGTCTATGCAAATATACCACACCCACTGTGAAGGTGGGTATTAATGATATGCGGAATTGGTCGTATGTTTCTTTCAGAATCGTACGTGTGAAGGATGGACAAAGTATTATACTCAATGTGTGATAAAAAAAAATTCATGGCATTAAATAATCGCTGTTATATTATATATATATATATATATATATATATATATATATATATATATATATATATATATATTTGCATTGTTTCCTTATATTACCAGTGCATAACCGGATACTAGTAGTACCTGCTCTGAAAGGCCTTTGCCTATACACCTCACACACACTCCTCAAATGAGAAACGAACGTCAAGTAAACAGAATCCATTCTCACAGCAATATTCGTATTTTATTGCTTTGTGATATACACTGATAATATCATAATGTATAAGACATCTATAATAAGATTAAATTTTGCATATCAGTTTTTTTTTTAATGATTCGGTCACTTATTGCAAAAGATGAATCAAATGTACACCAGAATAATTTGGCGGAAAAGAAAATCGAAACCGTGTGTTCCTTGTGCATTACAAAAAACAACAACAAAGAACCACAATAATTACATTCATAGAACAATATAACACTGTCAGTGGACGCTAATTGGAAAACAGTGTTTAACAAAGTACGATACAAAAACTCTTGTTCTGTTTAGAGTTCGTTTATAAATAAAACAGACCTATGTAGTCTTCTCCTTCGCCATGCAAATTAGGGTTGTGTGTGTGTCTGTGTGTCTGTGTGTGTGTTTAGGACACCTTAGCTGATTGATAATGATTTTATGCATATGTCGTGCACATGAAAGGCAATGTACAATTTTGCAAACATTACTTTAAGAATGATACCAAGGAATAAATCAAAATGTCTTACTTTTATGAAAAGAGTACTTGCATCCATTCTGCAGCAAAGTACTGTGCTCTGTAATAATAATGCGTAGATAGGATTTTACGCATGCAACGGGTACACATTTGATATGAAATTTCAGTTAATGAGTGTTGTTATACCTTCATTCACATACTGTATTTGACTTGTGACCCGTCTTCACAAAACCTACAAAATGTCCCCCCCCCCCCAAAAAAAAAAAAAAAAAAAATCGACCAAAGGTCTATTCTGACAGAGTACATTCTCAGAAAGTTTAGAAATGATACAACACATCAAAATTGAATGCTCTTAACCCAACAAAATAAATGATTAACATAAACGTGTAGGAATGCTGCTTTTGAGAAAAGATGCTCTGAGGTAAAATGTTTATTCAACTGCACTGAGACACCCTTTCATTACTGTGAAACAAACATGTTAAAACGGAGATTCTCAACTTTAAAGCGACAATTATTAAGGAGTTTAAGGCTTTAGATTTGATTATGTCAAAGCGACAAAACTATTGCTGACATTTCTTCAAGTTTCCTGCACAGATTGAATTCTTACTTTCACAAATCTCATGAGTGGAAAAAGAAACTTGAGACAGAAAAACGTGTGTCTGTCCTGAACTTGCTGTAACACTACTTACACACAAGTCTATAGGGCTTTTTACACTTGTAAATTTTTGCTTAGCCCCGGACTATCGGTGGGGCTAAGGGGGGGGGGGGGGGGGGCTTAGCCCCACCGTTGGTACGGGACTATCCTTAGCCCACTTTCTGTTTACACTCGTTTTTGCCAAAGTGGGCTAGCCCCACCGATAGTACGGTACTATCTGGCCCTGCAAAATAGCAGGGGTTAGCACCGCAATTGCGGTGCTAGCACCGCAATTGCGGTGCCAAGCAAGTGAGTGTAAACAGAACGAAAAAATAATCCTGGGCTACGCGACGGAGACGAAGTCCGACCCTCACTGACCAATCAGAAACGAGGCAATCAAGTGCTGCCGGTGCGTGCGTGTACGTGTACAGTACACAGCGTAATTATGAATATTCATGTGGTTTGGAAAGTCCGGGGCTAAGAAATACGAGTGTAAAAAGGTCAGTTTTCTCCTTAGCCCCGGACAAGAGATAGTACGGGACTAATTGGCCAGTGTAAAAAGCTGAAAAAATTGGTACGGGACTAACGATAGTCCTGGGTCAGAGAAAGTCCGGGGTTAAGAAACACAAGTGTAAAAAGCCCTTATGTTTTCAGATTTCGAATTCATGTAGAACAAAAACACGTAACTCTGCAAGAAAATACCAAAGACGCACGATCAGCTGAATTGACGGAAAACATGTTATTTTCAGTCCTACTGTTTATTATCAACACATGCAATAATTTTCTGTGAGTTTTATGATATAGGGATCCCCTTTGACAATGAAATAGACCTACTGAAGAAATTGACTTTTCAATCTAGGCCTACAAGAGACGTATATAACCATAATAACTACGAGCAAAATGGAGAGCGTGCTAAAGATTCCCTTGGTGTAATGGGCTGTGTTGGGACAAAGTTTTGGAATTGTACAAATACTGTACCTCTAAAATGTTAAAGTGATATATCTCAAGAAGAACGGTTATCTGGTTATGATATATTATTCTTTTGAACATTGATTTTAGTCATTGTTGCTTTACTGTCATGCTGATTCACACGGTAGGCACCACACAAAGTGGATGAAGAAGAAAAAAAAAAGAGGGCTCGGCGAGACTTGGGCTGAGAACCAACATCAAGTTGGCTGGTAGTTCAGAATTTAAACGATCAGAATTACGTCATGATCTCTAATTTTAGTGATGAATTATTGTCGTAAATGGTTTACATTCATAATGATAATGAAATCAGTACTCGGAATAAAAATGAATATGTGTGATTTTTTTCGACTTTAAAGTCGCTTGCAGAGAATTGCATTAAAAAAATTGTCAGCACGATGCGAAAACACTAAATGATAGACATTATTAGGATACGGACACGATGGAAGCAAAATAATGGCAGCATACATTAAAAAAAACATAATTCAAAATATTGGAGAGTTGCATTATCTATTCAGAATCATACACAGG
Organism: Diadema antillarum; assembly: GCF_040938485.1. Lineage (NCBI taxonomy): Eukaryota > Metazoa > Echinodermata > Echinoidea > Diadematoida > Diadematidae > Diadema > Diadema antillarum. The sequence continues at coordinate 225,723 of NW_027271964.1, read as the reverse complement.
ACAAATATTTGCCGTTATCTTGTTGCTCTAAAAAATGTAGACTGTTTTGTTTTTAGATCTTTATCTGTGATATCACACCGTGCTTCCAATATAGTCGATTCATGATAATCTTACAAACGGAAAAGATCGGCATTATATTCGTTATTTTTAATAGTATAAAGAGCAACAAGCAGAATACAAAAGCCTGACTCTGTTTGCCTCATAATGAGACTGGATCGACGCCAAATCTATAACAATAAAGATGATACAGTATTGGCAAGCCACGTGCTCTCGCAGACAATGGGAAATATCGCCCTCTGTTGTTATAGCCAGTGTTTCAGCGATATTACTAGTAACGCACTAAGTCTTAGCATGGTCTTAGTTTGGGCACTGTTCACCTTGTGCCATACCTATAATCATCATTATGTTTTACGTTAGAGAGGACAGTGGAAGTTAATGTCACTACGGTCAATACTTTTTCGTGTAATTGATATGGATAAAAGTAAAGAAATATTCGATCCCTACACAACAAATAGGAAAGCGCCAAATTCTTTCGCAAAACGTCAAAATATTTGAACATTCTATTCAGCAGTCTTGGTGGACCAAGAAGGTTGGGATCCTCCAAGATTTGTGATTAACAACCTCGCACTCTTTTCTTGATAATTTATGTATTCATATATTTCGTTTTTTCCCGTAATAATGAAAGATATCTGGTCTGTGTACAGCCTGACACGGCTGTTCCACTCTATCTGTCTGGACAAAACATATTTTCACCATTCCCTGTTCACGGATGTACTAAAACTTTCACCACTTCACAAATTATTAGAAAGGTGTTCTTCTTCTGAGAGTTAAAAAAAAAGAACGAACAAATAAACAAACAAACAAACCGCGACTTTTGCAGAGGGCCTGACTCTAACATAGGGTTAGTTTAGCTAGGCCAATGTACAGTTCACTGACCACTTGCTGAAAGGTGCGACAAAGAAGGTGAAGTTTCGTATAACACTTTACATTTGTAAAACTTCACATCAGGAGAGATTTGAAGGCAGTTTGGCAATGATAGAAGCAACGAGATCTCGCTGTATGCGTTGGTAACCAAAGTCTGTCTCAGACAATCTTTCTGCGTCCGGAACATTCACAGAATGTACAACATCGAGAACATTCTCCGACAGATGATATAACCACACTCTGACAATGACATAAAAAGAAGAGATAAAGTGAGCAGCGGGTTTCATATGGCGGTCCATCAGTCGTCCCCTCTCCAGTCACTTTTCTTCCCTTCTCTTCTCGATAAGGCCGTTACGTAGGTATCATTTCGCAATGAGTTTTTCAGTGTGACAGATTACAGTGATCAGAAATGTTCCGTTCTGAAGTCAACTTTGTACTGCAGACATTTTTTACCGATGATCTTCCCCAGAGCTGGAGACCCGCAGAAAAATACCGTAATCTTGCCTCTCTGCTGCCGCTTCAGATTCTGGAAAACCTGTAAAATGTCGACAATAAACAAAGAAATATCTAATTCACGATCACCTTGAAAAAAACTGTCTCCAGATCCCCCAAATATGACTCTGTTTTGTTAATTTTCTGTTCTTACAGTGAAGTAATGGAGCAATCCTACACAACACTCTACCATTCTTCTAGCATGTCTAGCAACAAGAGTTTTCTGGGAATGTCACGGCAACCCATTAGTTTTGAGAAATACAGGAGTGAACACTACTGTAAATCGCGACTTGAATATCATTTGAAGTTGAGCAGTTGCAAGGTATGATATCCTTACGATAAAAACGAAAGCTACATAATTCCGATATTGTTAACACCGCTTACGTCGATAGTGAGAATATAACTTATGACAATGACAATAATAATAATGATTATTGTCGTCATTAATACCATTTTCTCATTATTATTATTATCATTATTACTGCCTATAGAATGGTTATCGATTACATGCAGTCGTGACAAGAATTCGGGTAATAATGTGGACGATTGCAATGTCAGTAGTTGCAACGATGAGGAAAAAAAAGTCAGTGTGCATCGTGTAAATTCACTACCAGCATGGAGGCTTTCCGCTTTCCCTGTGGTAAGTAATAGTGCGCTGGCCACTAGAAAACCTTGTGGAAAATAAAATGATTTAACTGCCAACTGCAATAGACATGAGACTGAAATGAGGGGAAACTGCATGGGGCGACATGAAAAAAAAAAAGAAGAGATACTAGTATTCGGTCTAGACAAGGCAGATGCTGACCTCATCCCAGTCGGGCCGGCCCGCCTGCGTCCTTGTCATCAGGCCGGTGATCGTGTCGCGCTTGTTTTTCTTGTGGATGAGGTCGAGGGCGACGTGCAGTCCGATGGCCTTCATGTCGCTGGGTGAGAGAGCCGACGTCATGTAGAGGTGGATGTCGAGGAAGCGGCCCGAGACAGGAATCTCCGCCTGCTCCAGCTCGATGGCGTTCAGGAGACTGATGAACCACTCGAAGGACCGCTGCTGCCTGTTGATCCAGAAGAAATCCACCTGCGATTGGACGAGAAGGAGTTAGTTGTTAAAGCCCGGATAGTGTCACTGATGTAAAACGGCAACGTTACGTCCGAGAACGATTTGTCTTTCATGTAGAATATGAATTATAAGTGGCCATGATAAAAAAAAAATACCTACTTCTGAAAGTCACAAAAGTATTGAATCTTGTATGAACTCAGTTTGCTTAGAATGTTTACTTCCGAAGGTTGTTAAACATGAGCAATTTCTGTGAGTAGCTTTAGAATGTTATCTTACCCACTTTTTTTTTCAATTAATTCTTCTGAAAGTTTCACAGTCAGATCTTGCTAACAGAAAAGCCACATTTACGACGACACGTAATGGATAAACGATTGGTAGAAAGAAAAAAAAACACCCAAAAATGACTGCAGAACCAGTTTGTAGAATATTTTGTTTAACGGATTGGAGTTTATAGACAGTGTTATCATCTGCGAGTTCATTTTCTTTTCGACATGTATTGAAATAATTATACAATGATGCTTCATAAAATTTGCAAAAAGTTCCCTAATCTAAAATAATTATTGTCTATTAAGAATGAAAGTGCGCGTGAGCACTAAAGTCATCGTTGTGCGAGTGTGACAATGAAATCGATGATTGGCAATAATGAGCAGTTAGATCAAAAAGGTGATAACTGCACCATAAGGTACATAAGTAAGTCTTCCTGGTTAATACGAAAGACCTATGACAGAATGGCCAGAGGATGATGGTGATGACTAACTGTCTGTCATATATCAATGAGGAGAAGCGATACATCAGCAAGGACAAAGAAAAAGGTAGTCTTTAAACCTTCTGCATCTTGAGTATCGTTGACGCGTCTTCGACCCAGGCGTGATGGCAGTTTGGACAGTGTTTCTTGGCAGCCTTGTAGCGCGCGTGTATGCTCTGCAGGATGGAGGCGAACGGAGTGATACCGATACCCGCTCCGATGAGGACGGCGTGTTCTGCGCTCATGATGTGCTGCGCCGGTGCGCCGTACGGTCCGTCGAGAATGATCTGTGTCCAACAAGAAACATATACAACCTTTTGGAAACTGAATGTCACTGAGTTGGGCAATGCGCTTTTAAATCACACTTATCAAATACGATTTTTGCTTACATAGAGTGAGAGAGAGATGGAGAGAGTATTCAATGCATGTCTGTGATAGTGAAACTGTGACGCCAGCAACTACATTACCTACAGCTCACTGTTAATAAATTAGCTGTTGCCAAACAATAGGCCAACAGAAGCTATATTGTTATTCAAATTCATGAAATTCTTCCGTCGATTATTTTTTATTGTATCTGATTGACAAACGGCCCTACGTCAACGTAAATAAGCACAGAATTGATGAGTGTTTTATTAGTAGCCATGATAGAAGAAATCATGGGCGTACGTACAGGATTCGAACCCACGACCTCCTGATCTCCGGACAAGCGTCATCTCCACTAGACAACCGAGCTTCCGCCCCACAGCAAGTGCTAATCCTAATCCTTATAGCATTAGAAAAATATCTCGACGGAAGAATTTCATGAATTTGAATAATTACGCAGTGCCCGCTGCATGTTATAAGGATTAGAACCAACACTTGCTGTGGGGCGGAAGCTCGGTGGTCTAGTGGAGATGACGCCTGTCCGGAGATCAGCAGGTCGTAGGTTCGAATCCTGCTCGAGTATGTACGCCCATGATTTCTTTTATCATGGCTACTATAAAACACTGATCAATTCAGTGCTTATTTTTACGTTGATGTTAGGGCAATTTGTTAATCAACTGATAGAAGCGATTATTGTTTAAAAGTTTATGAGTGTACCTCCATGCCTGTGTGCGGTGTACCACCGAGACACCTTGCGGCGTCCAGGGAATGCAAGGTGTGTTTCCGACGCATCTTCTTCCGACTGTTCTGTCTCTTCGTACCTCCCTTGTTCGCCTCGGCTTTACCACTCATGGCCTTGGAAAACAACTTCCTCGACAGTTTCGACTCCGTCCTCCTTGGCAGTGGAGCCGGGGAATCTTTAGCTGCGATCGCCGAGGCCGCTGCGAGAGGCTGCTTCGGGAAGCACGCGGTGGTGTCCACGACAGGGTCGCGCCCGTTCACAGACTGAACAGAAGGCAATGGTTGCGTCAGCGCGGAAACGTCCGTTGCGGGATTCAGTTTCTTTATGGGGCTAAGTGTGATAGTCTTTCCTTTGACTTCCCTTGCGGGCGTCGAACTCTCGTTCAGGGTTGCCACGCCGGATGTTGAGCACTCGTCAATGTCCACCTCCCGAACCGGCGTACCCGATCGCTCGTTGAGGTCTGTTATCAGACCAGGCAGTGGCTGGTTGACGGAGTCCGTCCTCGAGCGCCAGTCACCGGCCGAACCGTCCAGCGAGGCATCATCCCTTACAGTGCTGCTGTTACAATCTAAGCCCATCACTACTGAGTCGTCGTCAGTCAGTTCGGCCTCGTACGCCGAGTTCGTCTCACCGCTGACGTGCCGCTTCCTCGCTGCCCTCTTAGACGGGGTCAGCGGTCCTATCCTCCGCAGCGGTGACCCTGAGATTGACCCCTTTAGTGACCCCATCAACGAACCCATTAGGGAGCCCTCTTCGGCGAGAACCTCCATAGGTTTGACTTGAGACTCCAGCGGAAAGTCTCCCTCAACGCCTGTCTCCAGTTGCTCGGCGTTCAACTTGATCTGAGCCTCCTCTCGCTCTTTGAAAACGTCATACAGTCTTTTGGTCCAGTGTCCGATCGATCGTATATGCAGTGACATGAATTCTGTCGAGTAAGTGATTAAAAAAAAAAGATAATTTTTATACATCTAGCTCTATGAGTTCATTCTCTGCTGTTGATGCGCGTGTGTGTGTGTGTGTGTGTGTGTGTGCGTGCTTATGTAATGCTACCTCATACCAGTCGTTGTATGGAGCTGCTGACTTATACTGGAAAATAATCATTATAATTACAACTCACTGGATTGAAGCTTTGTGCATTCACGTGCTGTAAGCTTGGACATGAGTGCTTCCTACCCTAACTTCAGTCAGCTACACTAACATTTAAATTTCACTTTCTAATACTACCTGTTGAATCAATTGTTTTCAAGGAGCATTGGGGCTGTTGATTGCATGATGACGTCTTTTTTTTTGGGGGGGGGGGGTGGAGGTGATATTCCTGAGTACAAGCCAAAGACAACCTTGGAAGTGATGATGTCATGACTCCATTTAATTTGCATTTAATGATGTCGCGACATATTTATATCACTGTTTTGTAACACAACCCTACGTAAAACTTTGTAGTCTTTCCTTACTTCGGTTTGACTCAAAGTCAACTTGAAACTTGGTATGGTATCTCACTTTAATCTGAGTAGGGCCTACCGACATCTTAGGTCTGTAAGGGCCCGTTGTGATGGGGGGACGACTCACTTACCTTCCTGCTCTGGGGCGCTGCTGATGGTGAACGGATGCCACTCGTGGGATGCAATGGCTGGAATGTTAACGTAGATGTACTCCCCGGCGTGGAATTTAAAGTTAGGAGGCCTCTGGATCACTAGGTGGACAACCTGTCAAATAAAACAAAATAATAACAGAACAAAAACGATACAAATTCAACAGCACGGGATCTCAGCCAGGGTGAGTGAAGGGGAGGGTAATGGAAGGGGTGGATAATGGAAGGGGTATAAAGAGAAACACAATGAGAGTGAGAGAACAGGAAAGAGACTAAGAGGGGTAATAGAGAGAGATTATAGTGTAAGAGAGCAAGAAGGGGGGGGGGATTCGGAGAGAGATGGTGGAAAGACAAGGGGCGGGGCATGAGCGTTAGATTTGAGTATGTTTACGTGCGTGTGTGTCTTGAAGGGGCGCCCTCTATGTGCGTTTTGTTCGTTTGTGCACGGGAGAACCGGCTAGTAATACAACAATGTGTAGCCAACGTAATTGTTGCCCAAAGGACATGAGCTGTATCGACCCATTCGATATATTCGATAATGTTTCAACACATTCGTATCTCAGTGAATTATACTCATCCTACCACTCATTTCAGGGGTAAAAAGAAGATAAGATGGAATTCCGGCACCAGAAAGTGTGTGTGGTAGTCATTTTTTTGTTTGTTTACTATATTCCTGTTTTGTTTGTTTGTTTGTTTGTTTGGGTTTTTTTGTGTTTGTGTGTGTTTTTTTTTGTTTTGTTTTGTTTTGTTTTGTTTTTTTTTTTGGGGGGGGGGGTACATTTTACTCATTCTCCCTCCAAAAACGGTAACAAAAACACCTACAAAACAGACTGCCTTTGTGTTTACCAGCCATACTCAATTTTCGCGAGATCGCGATGATAAGACTGCCATTGCAGTCAATTTACACTTTCGTTACTATACTGTTGTCATTACATTGAAATTGCCTTCATTCTGAGTGTTGTCATAATTGCGGCGTCGAGGTAACGGCCATAAATTGTCACGTGACAGTCTTTGGTCTTTCTGATGTCCCAGTATATCTGTGTCTCACGTGAATAATATTTGACATTTATATCCAATGGGATTACAAAATCGCATGCAATTCACAAGCTAAATTCAACTATAGCAACATGGTAGCAAGTCAGCTGATACGCCGAACACACAGACACACAAACACACTGCTGATAATGACTGCTAGGTCGGTGTGTAAAGGAAAGTCGGATTAAAACAAACATTTTGTTATGGACACCTGGAGGAAAATAACATAACAAGCGTGAAATGGCAAGGAAAAAGCAGTTTTGAAAAGTTTAAGAATCACATTTCTTATAACTAAAAATGATATCTTAACTCAAATCAATAGGATTCAATACATATTAGATCTAACTCGTGTCACAAAATGCACATCCACCTTCAGTCGACATTTGTTATTTTTCCTTTTCCTTTACTGCCGCTACTTCAGTCTTTGATGAAACAGAATGCACTCACTATCTATGGTCAATCATTCAACAGTTGGAAGTCCATCTGTATACTTCCTATACTATCAATATTCACTGGGTCGTCTATCAAGATAAGAATAAAAATGAGTGAGTGTGTAACACTCATGGGAAGTGCGTGTGTGTGGGAGTGGGGTGGGAGGGGAGGGGGATATGGAGTGTATCACGTTCATATACATTTGTACATCATGTCTCACATTTGCCGGAAGAATGAAGCCTTCCTGAATGTGGGTGATGCCGAACCTCGCCCGTCGGTACATCTGGAGTCGAAGGACCCTCTCGGCAATGTAGATGACGCCTGGCGCTACGAACCACTTCCAGAAGGTGGCCGAGTGGACGATGAGAAGTGCCCAGAAGAGGATGCACAACTGATGTGTCCAGTAGAACACCTGTTGATGTCATTAGTTTATAGAGATGGTACAGTTTCGGTCGAGATGGGGCTTCAAGTTTCCAAACGTTGTTTGATGGTGATTTTTTTTTTTTTTAGATAATGAGATACCTCTTATGAAATATGAAAGAGTATTTAATTCTAAGAGGAACTGAAGTTTTGTGTGATGGAAATTGGTGTTTAAATGGCTGAGATATCCAAAACAGAGCGATCAACAAAATAGTATAATAAAGCGAAGAATAAAAGGTGGGACCGAGCTTGTATTAGAATCCCCTTGTTTTGCTTTGTTTTGGAATATCTGGGCCATTTCAACACCAATTTTCATCAAATAAACTTTGACCTCAGCCAATACTTTCAACCCCAAAACACAGATACTCCTTTGTGAATCAGTGAATACAGAATTATTACTGAAATACATCAGTGAATGGATTTAACAAACAGGCGCCTTCATCATGTTTAATATTAAGATTCATAACATTTGCTTGAAGAGATTGATTAATTTTTCTCAAACTTCACTGATGTGAATACTAAATCTGCTTACACTGAACTCACATGTTATATGTGTAAGTTGAATACCCCTTTGGAACAAGGGAAAGTGGATCAGAGATTTATGATACGAACAGGAAATTTAGAATGTAGTAACGCTTTGTCAAATCACATGTACGGTAACGAGAACACGTGGGTGGCAGGTGGGTGTTATCAAATAATTGTTCATTGTGCTGATGACTGCATAACGTGATCAGAACTATTGTGTGTGTGTGTGTGTATTGTTTGTTTTTGTTTTTTGACAGAATTTCCATCACATATCTGACTTAGTTGTTTAGAGATAAGATTAGCGATAAGTTGACGATGCATGAACTTCCTTTTCACTGCAGTTATATAGGCAACTTGAGCAAATTTATTTAGGCAAATGCATTAGTCACAACAACAACCCCGAAAATCAAATTTAGATTGAAATGCACGAGACATTTCTTTCCTCAAAATGTAAATACTGACCGAGGACTACTGGCAAACATTGGTGGAAACCGCAATGATTTTTTTTTTTGTTACACGCGAATTTCTGTGGTTTAAATGTTTCCTCTTCATAGTGGTACGAAAATCATGAATACGCCTGAATGACATGCAAGTTCGCAAGACAAGCAAGTAACGTGCGTGGGACAGCAATAAACAAACTTAGCATTATGCCAGCGGGTGCATCTACAGCGCTTCTAACAGTATAAGTTGAATTAACTAAATTACTTTATCTTTGGGCTGTACAGTCGTTTTCCTCTCTATGAAAAAAAAAAGCTCTATTTGACAATTCTACTTTTAGAATACTGACGCTTGCATTTGATAAGAACTATACCACATTCATTCGCGATTTTCAATGCAGCTTGTGCGTGCATTTTTTGTATAATATGCATTTTTTTTTTTGCAATAACAAGAATAGCTACATTTGGAGGCGAATTCAGAGAAATTTTGATCTGTACTCCTTTTCTTTTCTAGATTGAGCCTGATGTTAACACGGCACCTTATGAATGGTTATAATAAAAAGATAAATGCATTCGCTTGATGATGATGCGCTAAATCAGTGAGTGCAGTTAAAGGGAAATTCTCTCTCCGTGTTGACGAAGGTGCAAATGCACGCCAATTGCGACCATAAATCTTTATGTAGGCCCTATATACCACGATGGTGGTATCAAATCGTTTGTTTATGAGTTCGAAACATCGTCCACTCATCTTACACTGAGTGCTGCGCGCGGTGTACAAAAACAAGCACAAAATATACAAACAAGAAGCACACACGCAAGCACATTACACAACATACTGTTATGAATATGTATTTATGTAAAGTAAGTATAACCTGTTCAGCCCATGTGAGGCGGAGTTTCTAGTTTGGTGGGGATTTGTTGGTGTCAGTGATGATATGTGTGACATGTTGAGTTGCTGCACAATCTTTTCCTCTCCGTAATAATGCACATACACAAACGCGCTCGCACTCAGAGTTAAAACAGGAACAAACAAACAAACAAACAAACAAACAAACAAACAAACAAACGAACAAACAAACAAACAAACGAACGAACAAACAAACAAACAAACAAACAAACAAACGGTGTGGTGCAGCGCCTTCTACACACAATAGTAAAAATCATACCTTGAAGTAGCCGTTTCTTCTGATGCAAGGCATGGAACATAGGGCCATGATGACTAGGATGACGATGAGTATAAAGCCAGTGATGCTGGACGTGCCCCCGACCCAGCCGACGCCTTTGACAGGGGTGAAGAGAAACTCCACCAGCGTCGTTCCGTTCGGGTGCTCTAACGTGATCAGGGCTGTCTCAGTAAAGACACGTGACATATGTTTTTGTTTAGTTTGATTTCATAATTTGTGACCGTGCATCACAAAACGAACAAAAAGTCGCACACACTGATTTTGCGTGAGGACTGAAAATAGGTGAAATATGTCAACCTGGCCGATCTTGACTTTTTCATATTTTCTGAAAGAGCACTTCTGCTACTACATTATGTTAAAATTTGGGATCATAAGACGGTCAGGAAAGTGTGTGTTTTTTAGCAGTTCATCTCGAACATTTTTGATAGAATACTGTGAATAGATGTGTCTTTAGAGTCAAATTTTCATTTCTGAGAAACCTTGTACACACTCTTCACTTTCAACTCTAATAACTTTTGAAAGGATGACGCTACTGCTTTAAAAGATGGCATTAATTATGGACAGAGTGTGTTTATAAGGTATGCTCAATATCAGTTCAATTTGATAATCCCCTCATTGTTGTTACTCCGGTGGTTTACTTCCTGTTTTTTGTCCCATTCATCGCACAGCCAGCACGGCTTGGTAGAGATTAAGCGCTTGAATACACACTGTGGAGAGCCTCTTTTCTCAGTTCACACTTTTCCTGAGTTTGTGCTTTCTTTCCAATATTTAGATAGGTTAGGAGAATCCATTTGATTTGAGTTATACATCACTTTAAAGCTTAGAGTCTGCTCTTTTAGAATCTGCCCTTAACTAAAAATCCATGTCCGGCGACTTGTTGTGTGTTTTGTGGTGCAGGGTCACATTTTACTGAGTAATTAGAGACGACAATGACGATTATAATCCTGATGCCGATTATGAAGATGATAATAATAATGTAGTAATCAGTTAGTTCATTTCAATAAAATGCTCGGGGGAAAAACGACTTTCTATTAAATCGTCACAGTTTGAACAAAATAGCTTAACAAGCAGAAAACACGATATCGGCTGACGAGGAGAGCTATAATATGTGTGTTGTTTCTCGTTTGTTTGCTCGCTTGTCTACTTTAACGCTTTGGTGTTATTATGTTTTGTTATAGTTCGATTATTTTCCAACTTTATTTTCAGGGTGGATTTTTCCTCAAGGGGAATCACTCTCTACGCACTTCGAATCAGCAAACAGCTTAAAGGAAGTCAGAAAAGAAACAGGATTTTCATCTAGGCCTAAATTTGGACAGTAATATACCACATAATCAAATTTTGATCCTTGCGTATCTATTTATTTCCGAATTCAAGCATTTTAAAAAAAAAAATCAGCGAAATACAAGGAACAGTGAAAAAACAAAACTTACATGATACAGAGACAAAACATGAAAAGAAAACAAACATGTATACGAGCGATTGCCCATTTAGCTGTATCAACAAGAATACTACTGTTCTTCCATGTGGTATAAGAAAATGTACAAAATATAATGCTTTATATAAACCCCTAAACTCAATCTTTATTGTGATAAGCAAACGATTTCTGCAACCAACTCCCCGAGGATTTGATGGTTATTCATGTGTATGAAGTCATCTAGGTCTTGCAGTGGAGGTCCTCTCTCATAAAAGGGACTGTGCAATGTAAATGCAGGTTGACTTGTATTGATTCATGATACCCTGCTCATCTATTACTCATGTGGCAAAAAGAAGATCTAAAAACATTCCACATATTTTAGGATAACGTTTTCCCCATTTTTATTCAGATTACTTAAAAAAAACAAACCACACCTTTTAAAACCAAGATTGTGTAATTGACATCATCTGTCAATCACGTGTAGAGCACTGATATGATTAACAAAAGACGCTGAAACGCACCACCTTTTATAGACTGGGCATAACGTGCTTGTTTCCCTGCATTGTCTTTTGTTATTCATTTAAAGGGATCGTACAGTTTTGGTTGAGACTTAATTTTAAGTTTCTAGCATTTTTTGGTGAAACAATGAGAAACCTCTTATGAAATATGAAAGAGCACGTAATTCTATGAGGAATTCAATGTTTATTTGATGAAAATTGGTTTTGAAATGGCTGAGATATCCAAAAAAAGAGCAATTCTAATAGAGTGTGGGACCCACACTTTATTACGATTGCTTTGTTTTACTTTGTTTTTGGATGTTTCAGTCATTCCAAACCCGATTTTCATCAAATAAACTTTGAATTCCTCTTAAAATGGTATGCTCTGTAATATATCATAAGTGTTTTCTTGGTATCTCGCAAAAAGTTAAAAGCCCAATTCTCATCTCCACCAATACTGTACCATCCCTTTAAATTACTGACAGATGATGTCACTGACAGAATCTTGGTTTGGCAGCTATTGTTTTTGTTTTTTTTTTCTGTGTGTGTATGCGTGTGAGTGTATTCAATTCAAGTAGTCTGAAGAAAAAATGTAGAAAAAAAAAACTACTATAAAACATGATTATGGCCCACATGCAGATCAGTGTTATGAATGGATACAAGTCAACATAATATATTTGCATTGCATGCTCTCTTTAACCTTTTATGTTCCGCGTTTATTTTCTGTTCATCGCTATGTGTGTGAAATTTGTGCGCATTTGACTGATCGGCACAGAAAAGGTTGAGTACAACAGACACTGACAGAGGTATGTACCGAAGTTGGCGGCGTGGGCAATGGTGTGAAAGACGGTGAATACGAGAATGAGGACGGCGACCATTTTGTGGATGTCGACGTGCTGGTCGAGAGGCAGCACCGACATCAGGAAACTGTTGCGTAATATGGTGAGGAGCTTCCGGAGCATCAGGACCAGAACGAAGCAGCAGTTGAAGCTAAGGCATCGTCCTTGGTGGGAGGAAAATGATATCTTAATGTTAGGATATATTAATTACGATGGGTAATGAATCTTTTGTTGAGGGCAAAAAAGATACATATTATTCCACTGCGCTGCAGGAGCTCCTAAATGATTTTTTTCCTACTTCTTTTTGCTACGCAGGCTATTCTAAATGACTTAAGAGAACAACTAAAGTGAATATCAAATTCATCAAGCATATCAATCTGCCTTACTAATTTGCTCAACAGAATAAATGAATAAAACAGGAATTAAACTTACTATGATAAAGCATGTAAGTAGAATATAAATGCTATAAAACATTCAACACTGTTCACTGTATGTTATGCATGATAAAATTTGTGCACTTCTTTCTCAATATCATATTCTTTCTCTCTATAATGTCTCGGAAAGAATATTAGAAAGTTGACCATCATTACAATAAATGTGAAGCACTGTGTCAAAATCCTCACACGTTCAGGATGTTCAGCAGCTGGGGGGGGGGGGGGGGGCGTAAATTGAAATTATTTGTATCCTGGGGTGAGTGCATTTCAAAATTGAAATATTTCGTCAGAGGCACTCATAAACGAACAAATGAGCTTATTACCATTACTGAAATAACGGATATCCATAAATAGATGAGTGGATAACCACTTTCGACATTAGTGGGAGAAATTGAAATAAAACGTCATCCAATAACAATAATGTCATTTCATTTCAGTAGAACATTTGTTTGCTAATTTTGCCTCCTCTTCAGTTCTCAGCAGACTAAAAGTGACGAGAGTAGTGTGTACTGAAACAGTGATTACGCCCCACGATTGCACCCTACGTAAACACAATGGCAAATGCGCGTGTGGTTTTGCCTGTGAATATGCGTCACAAAATCATTTCATTCAGTGCTCCTTAAATGAAAAAAAAAATGTGAATGATAAAGGGTTGTCGTTGTGTTTGCTCTTGAATAACCGCAGTTATCAATTTGCCGACTTACACTGCTAGAAAGCTATCTCGTTTGAACGAGAACTTCTTACAATCAAAATGTGATGCAACAATGGACGGTCTCACCTATTTTTCTCTTAGTTCCATTAAATGCGTTATTTGATACGCATTCATCATTGTTATTCTCAGGAAAATGGTTTAAAGTAAATGACGGGATGCGTCATATTATTCTATTGTGGCGAAACAAACTAGAACGAGAGCCTACTCTTCATTGAAAATGTACTCCTTTAATTTTCCCCAAGGTTCGCTTAATTTGGTCCTAATTTACTTTGAGTGCATTGACTGATGTACGGGTTTTAAGTTGTATGTAGAATGGGTACATCGGAAGCTAGGGTAAAATAGTTTATACATGACGTCACCAAAAAAATAAAAAATACGCGATAAAAAACTGAATGCAGCAGAACGTTATAAAGATTCCATTCATGATATGACAGGATTAAGCCAAGAGCATTTTGCAGTGTCGGAGCTTTAAAAATCCCAAGGGCAGGTGTATTGTCGCTACCACGTCATAAAGACTCGTCTTTGTGTGAAAGATTTTAAAAGCAAAATATTCTATGATACATACTAAAAATAATTCAATCTTTTAATTGATTCATATAATATATAAAGTAAGCAAACTTGTTTCACTATATGTTCTGAAATTTGCAAGAGAACCTTGAATGAAGCCTAGGGTATCACAATCCCAAAGTTTCGTGTGTTTTTAGGATCTGCGCCGAAATGAATATTATACCCAGATTTAAAAGAAAGCTTATATCAAGCCTCCTTGTGATTGAGGTGTAATTTGTAGTGGAATTTCACTCTTATCAACCTCACGTATTCATTTCTTATACCAGACCGGTAACATATTTTGTTCTTTATACTATTTTTCCTGATTTATTTTATTCTTTCGAACGACAAAGCGATAGTTTTTGGGCTGGTGCATTTTATTTGATTTTTCATTTTTCATTTTTAATTTCATTTACTTTTTCCATTTCCAACAAAGAATTTTACACAGCATAAGCACAACTTAATTGTATGAACACAAATTTGTTGTTTTCTTTTTCAAATATCCTACTAGAATTTTGCATGAGCTCGTGATTGTTACACGATAAGATAAAAAAATAAACAAAGTCATATATGGAGTTCATTAACGTTGTATTTAGATGATAGGTAAGTAGGCTGTTGGAAATGGAGCAGAGATTTCGAGTTTTGAGGCCTGTCTGAATACCCTACTCGCTTCACCGAGAAAGCGATGTGGCTACCTCTTATTCAGTGCGCGATTACCGGACCCAGGCGAAATCCAACAGAATGCTCGTATCTTCTTTGGCGCGTCCTGCACGGAGAAGGCCGCATCCCGAACGCGCATGAAGGAGCTTTCGCTACGCGACTGGAAGACCGAGAGTACGCGGAAGCAATCAACGTGACAGTCCCCGCACTCGGACTCCCGTCCCCATATCCAGCAGTTTCGCTTTCCTGTGTGGACGGAGGCGTATAGCCGATTATGATTGGCTGGCTGGCTGGCTGGTTCACTTGCCCAGCTGCTCGGGATCGAGTACCGTACTCGTTTCCCTCAGGACGGGACGTTTCTCGGATTTGATCATGCGCATAAGCAGCTTTTGCACACGACACACAGAGCTACCGGCCGCGTCGTGCTTGCGAAAGCTCGCTGTTGTGTCTCTTATGACGTAGGCACCTTTTCCGAAGAGCTACAAAACTGCCCGAAATGCCCGAACAGTTCACGAATCGGGAAAGCTTTGTCAGGCCCATAACTTACTGTTGAGATCAAGATTCGCTTCAAAAGGACAACGATAATAAAGGTAACGGGTATGAAGACACCAACACTTCAAAAATCAATAAAAAACGGAAAAGAGAGAGAGAGAAGTTGTTAATTAAGCTCCCTATACCTGTTCCCCTTGCCATAGCCAATGCAGCCGGGTGCTGACTCTCCGCGCTGTGGTAGCCGTCGTAGCAGCCCCACGCCCCTAGCGCGAGATTTACGAGAAAGTAGATGACGCTGAAGGTGATGAGCGAAAAGTGGTTGCGGACGGCGTGGTAGCTACAGCAGGCGATCTTCATCGACTCTCGGCCCTTCTTCTTCTTCGATGCGCGTGGGTTGAGCCATTCTGCAGCACTGTGTGTAGTGGTGAGAAGTGGGGAACAAGACAGTTTAGATACCGACACTCTAGCACATGATTTTTCATACTGCAATATGAGAGGGAATTTTGCATCTGTTACAAAGTTAGTCTTCTAAGAAAACAGTAAAGACTTGATCAAAATCAGAGAGAAATCAAGGGAGTCATGAAATTGTAAAGTTTCGCTACTGTCACAAATCACTTCTTGAACAGTCAAGATGATGATGAGTGAGCTGATTATGTGATCACCTCACACATGCCTTTCAATTTGCCATTATCATAGTTTGTACACAATATTTTGGGGTTTTTTTCTTTTCTTTTTTCGAATGCAATGATGCCCTTCAATTGTCTCAAATCTTATGAATATAGGCCTTTCTATGATGGCTCAATATTAAGTTATTCAGCCCGGAATAACATTTTGGTTTACACTTTTTGACAGAAAAAAAAAATCGTCATATCTCTTTTATTCAGAATCAATTAAATATTGTTTGGTGAAAATAACATCAGCATCTTACTCATTTTGTCTATTCATATCAACTGCTCGAGAACTGTTTTGCACAAACTGGCGACATATCGTAATTTCGTAACGTCTTTAATTTGTATCCGATTTTGCTCAAATCTTCACCGCTGTGATTATAAAATATTCCTCGTTCTTTCCTGACTAATCTTTGACAGGTCCGGGATTCCCCTTTAAATGGCAAACCCAGTCCAAGTATAAGTTAGTCTGATAAAAAAAGTATAAAATCTTACGAGTTTAACGGTAGAAATGTGACTGAAATCGGAACAAAAATAAGGAAGTTATGACATTTTGAAGTTTTGCTAATTTCTGCAAAACAGTTCTTGTCACACAGTGGATATGAGCTAACCATGTCATATAACCTCACGATTTTCCATTAATCGTGTGCGAAAAAAAAATGATGAAAATTCGATGTTTCTGTCATAGAAGTCTGAAACATGATGTTATTCCTGGTTGAATAACTTCAGAATAGTGGTAAGTTAGATATACCAGGCTTTGAGCCTCGGGCATAATCATAATTGCATTTGAATGAAAAACTAGAAATTTCACAATTTTATACAAACTATCTGACAAGTTGTGAGGGGATGACATGCTCTCTTTCCAATCATTGCATATTCATATTGATTGATCAAGAACTGTTTTTTGAAAAATTAGCGAAACTTCAAAATGTCATACCTTCCTTATCTTTCACCCGATTTCAATCAAAGTTTTAACGTTGAACTCGTAATATTTTACTTTTTCTATATCAGACTAACTTATATTTGGACTGGATGTCTTCTTTAAAGGACAAGTTCACCTTCATAAACATAAGGATTGAGAAAATGCAACAATATTAGTAGAACACATCAGTGAAAGTTTGAGGAAAATTGGACAATCGATGCAAAAGTTATGAATTTTTTAAATTTTTGTGTTGGAACCGCTGGATGAGGAGACTACTACAGCTTGTGAGTCATATGCGTACAACAGTATAAAGAAAATATAAAAGAAAATTCAACATATTTTCACTTTTTTCGCATAATAAAAGAGCAATTGACTTGCCTCTTTCTAAAGGCAGGGGGAATAATATTACCCATAACATTTATCGGTAACGAGGTAGGGGAATGTGTACTTTTTTTCAAAAGATGGAATTTTGTGAAATTCTCTTTATATTTTCCTTATATTGTTGTACGCATGTGACATCTAAGTTATTCATACACTGCAGTAGTCTTCTCATCCAGCGGGTACTGCAAAAAAACTTCAAGAATTCATAACTTTTGAACGGATTGTCTGATTTTCCTCAAACTTTCAATGATGTGTTCTACTAATATTGCTACATTCTCTCAATCCTTATGTTTATGAAGGTGAACTTGTCCTTTAATTAAGCCCCTGTGTTAAAGGGTGTGTACAGTTTTGGTTGAGGTGAGGATTTAGCTTTTAACGTTTTGCGAGATATTCAGAAACCACTAATTGAGATGTCAAAGAGCATGCAATTCTAAGGGGTATCAAAAGTTTATTTGATGAAAATCGGTTTTGAAATGGCTGAGATATCCAAAAACAAGGTGAAACAAAGAGATCCAAATGAAAGGCGTGGCCTGTCGCCTTTTATTATTATCACTTTTTGGGATATCTCAGCCATTTGAAAACTAATTTTCATCAAATAAACGTTGAATCCTTCTTAAAATTACATGCTCTTTCATATTTCATAAGAGGTTTCTCATTATCTCACTTAGGAATGTTCAAAACACGAATCCCCGCCTCAACCAGTACATGTACAGTCCCTTTAAGAACAAGCAATGCCCTGTCTTGTTGAACTCTGTGGATGCTCTGGCGAACATGACGGATATAAATCAGACTCTAACGAAGAATTAAACCTTTCAAAGTTGATACTGATAGTGTCATTTCTTTATTTGCTAGGATTGTTTTTCATCCAATGATACAAGAGTCCCAGCTGGTCTAGCAAGGGAAACCTGTACCATTCTGTAGATATGATGTCACTTGATTTGATAAGGTTTGGAATTGCCTGACATGGAACTACATAGAACTACATTACATGAAAGAAGTTACTCGCACTATAATGGTCATGATTCCAAATTTCAACGTTCAACTTTCGTTTTGTTTTGTTTTTGAATTTGAGTAAGACAAATGCTGGAATAATTCGATTACTCTGTCCAGCTGCTTATTCAATTTGCAATCCGGAAATTCTATCGAAAATCCAGCATGCAAGTCGACCATGTCCGAGTTTGAGCTCACTGTATTCTGATGGGATTATGCACTCTAACATGTCTAATGGATGAATAACTTTAAAGGACAAGTTCACCCTCATAAACATAAGGATTGAGAGAATGTAGCAATATTAGGAGAACACGTCATTGAAAGTTTGAGGAAAATCGGACAACCCGTTCAAAAGTTATGAATTTTTGAAGTTTTTGTGTAGTAACCGCTGGATGAGAAGACTACTGCAGTGTATGAATAACTTAGATGTCACATGCGTACAACAATATAAGGAAAATATAAAGAGAATTTCACAAAATTCCATATTTTGAAAAAAGTACATATTCCCTTGACTCGTTACCGACATATGTTAGGGGTAATATTATTCCCCCTGCTTTTAGAAAGAGACAAGTCAAGTGCTCTTTTATTATGCGAAAAAAGTGAAAATATGTTGAATTTTCTTTACATTTTCTTTATCCTGTTGTACGCATATGACTCACAAGCTGTAGTAGTCTCCTCATCCAGCGGTTCCAACACAAAAATTTTGAAAATTCATAACTTTTGCATCGATTGTCCAATTTTCCTCAAACTTTCACTGATGTGTTCTACTAATATTGTTGCATTTTCTCAATCCTTATGTTTATGAAGGTGAACTTGTCCTTTAACATGTTACGGTTTCATTATGGCCATCGCGGATGGCTTACAAACTTTGCACACATCCCTGAGAGGTGGTGCTGGATAAACTCGTGACGAGTGATGGAAACGACAGAGAATGAAAAAACATAAGAAAAAAAAAACAGAACAATAGATAGAGAGAGAAAGAGAGAAAACAAGAAAATAGAGGGAGAGGGAGGGAGAGTGAGAAAGAAAGAGAGAGAGAGAGAGTCTGGATAAATGATAAGACAAAAATTCCTGCAACTCCCCAAAGCACACCGGAATTAAAATTTCGTTTTGCCATCGGAAAAAAAAATAAAAGCTACATTACACAGTGATATGGAATGATCGATGTCCTTTAAACTTGCAGTGGTCTTATCTTTTCCAGGATAAAGGTTAAAAGATCACACCCCCATGTCGAGAAGGAGTTGCGAATTTCCAAATCCCACGTTATTATCTTTTAAGCTATTCATTTCCGTAAATCAATGGGGACTTGGACATATGAAGAACATACCGGGCGAAAAGGAAAACCAAACCAATGAGCAACCCTCTGAATCTGCTATGAATCAATATAAAAAAAAAGACAAATATTTTTGCAGTGAAAATGAAGTTTCTTATTTTTACTTCACACCTTAAAGATAATGATAATTTCCCTTACAATTTGGCAGTGTAAAGTCACATTATGCGTCATCATTTCACATTAGTGCACGAGGCTGCCAAATAATAATCATTTATGCCAAATCTCGACAGTACCGCGGTCCCAAGATTAAGTTGTTTTAGCATATGTTGGTCCTTTGCCATATTTTTTAACAATTTCTCAGTATAGTTGATGGAGAATATTAAATTCTGCTTTTCTTAAATGGAATGATTCGGTGGAGGGCCCACCTTATTGCTTTAGAATAGTCAACATTCTTACTGATAATCGCAAAGTCAGTTCTCTTCTCTTGAGCCTTTCAATTAAACTAGTTTGCATTCGAGATGAACATGACGATCAAGACAGTGATTGTGTCTGACCCATACGTCATTAGTCGTATAGATCGACACAAGGATGTTTCAAATATCTTCATCGACTCACAAACATACCCGGGTGGCAGACCACGAGAGTTCATGGTCTGCCACCGGGTCTCGAACGATGACCTACACAGACATGTCAATTGGTAATAGTTCCAACGCACAACGAGTGCTGTGTTACCTGTTGTCCAATTACCAGGGCGTTGCCGCTGGTTACCTACCTCTTTTTGCATGATTTCCGAAGTTTTCGCGCCCACGCGTGATCCCAAATTTCCTTGCCATCGTCTTGGATGCCGCCTAGTGAACTACGGAACACAACGTACTATAGTTTTGATTACCAATCCCTCCACCGTCACAGATTGGAGCTTTTTTTTTCCTTCTTCTTCTTTTCTAAAGGAGCGTTTGAGAGTTGTAGCAAAGTGTACATCACAATGCTACACTTTCTCTCTTGTTTGTTAGGGGGGGGGGGGGTGGTGGGGAGCCAGGGAGACAGGGATCCCATCACCAGGGACTTGCGTGACATTTGCATTTGGTTACCATGGTTACACCGCTTCTCCAAAAGAAGATGTAGACACGTCGTCGCGACAGAGACTCGACAGCAGAATGAAAATCGAGAGTTAGCAAAGTTTGGCATCTTCATAGAGGGAATATCAACAGAGACGATTTGGATCCATTGCATCATACGACACTGCTGAAAGCATGAATGGCACGACAGAACATAAAATAATTCTCATAACGCAACCAAAAGCAATTTTAATCTCTCAGCCGCGAGCTAGTGTTCTTTTTTTTAAATTCAATTTCATACCAGGTCAAGGGCGATGAATTGGTGCGAGTTCACCTATCACTTGGCCTACACTTAACAGATTGATCAAAGTGGCACAGTATGCCAGAGACAATGAAGTAAAGGCGAGAATTTTGCTTTTTTTTTAAAGCACATTGGCATCCTCAAATTGGCATCCTCAAATTGTTAGATTAATGAGCATGTGTTTTTTTTTTTGTTTTTTTTTTACGTCATACTATTCTTTTTCTAATATGCGTAAGCGAAATATTTTGCAAATGTTGTTACAATACTTTGCTATGGGACATGTCCACAAAATCGCATTATTTAAAACAAATCAAAGGAAAAGTTTTCACATACATAGTAGTAGGTTGACAGATAAAAATCCTATTCGATTAGATAGTGGGCTGTCTCGTCAGCATCATTTGGTGTGATACAAGAAATTATGTGCACGTACCATTCGTGATTCAGCCATTGTAGCAACGCAGGACCCTTGGAGAATTCGAGGGGAAAATCTGGCTTCTATGCGCTATTAGTTTCCCACCACCACATGCGGAGAGTACGCAAGACAATGTATGGTAATCTTCTTACTTTGCAGCATCAAACTGAAGAGACCACTACGAAACAAGCTTATTTCGTATAGCTCGTACTCAGATCGACGAAACCATCAATCCCACCGTATACCAGTAAACAATGGTGTGTTGTAATCATACCGTTCTCACTGGATAAGACACGATTAGACATATTAGACACGACTTACTCAGAAGATTCCCCCTTTACTAATTGGTCGAAAAGAGCAGGGTGCTAACCCGCTGCAGTCATGGCAGTGGCGGACACAACCTATCGCACAAGATTATCTTCGTGATATAGGCTTACATAGCCCATTGAAGGTTAAGAAGAAGAAGAAGAAAAAGAAGAATCATTATTGTTCGTAGAGTCAATGTAGTTAAAACTCAGTTGTTCCCATTCAGTTACAACCCAGTCATTTCCCCACCACATAGGATATTGTCCGTTACAATCTCTTCATTTTTTCATCATAAAGGATTTTGTCCGTTACACCCACGTAATTTCCCCACCATATACATGTACTGTCCGTTACAACCCCGTCATTTCGGTGTCATTTCACGAGACCAACACCCATGAGTCATACGGCTCAAGAGTTCGACACTGAAAAAGATCCATGAGTCATAAAGCCCACGAGTCTATACAACCCATGAATTTGACTCTAGGCAAATAAGGCCCATGAGTCCGACACTAGGTAATCAAAGCCCACGAGTTCGACACTGGGCAAACAAGGTCCACGAGTTTGACACTGAGCAAAAATGGCCCACGGGTTCGACACACGGTTCAAACGACCCACGAGATCGACATTACATCACGGAGCTTGATATGTCGGTCTCATGGGCCTCTTTGCTTAGAATCGAACTCATGGACCGTATAAATCTTGGGCTGTATAGTTTGTGGGCTGTATGACTCATGGGTTGTATGATTCGTGGGTGTCGCACTCGTGACGTGCACCCGTCATTTCCCTCATCATTATAGGATATTATCCGTTACATCCACGTAATTTCCCTACCATATTGGATCTTGTCTGTTCATTATTGTTTGTTTAACCTTGCTCAATCGCCCCCGCTCGCTCGCTCTCTCTCTCTCTCTCCCTCTCTCCTAGGCCCAAGACTAGTGTTCAGCACGGCCGCCATTTGATTGTAGTACTATTTATCCACTTAAACATGTTCAGAGGTCATCGCGATGCAGAACTATGAAACAGTATCAATTTCAGTTTAATCATTTCATTAAATCCACTCGGTCAGGGGCGCTTTGCTCACGAGCTTGCCATGCTCAGTACATGTACACCGATCAAACCATGGTTGTCCGTCAATGGTAAAGAAGAACTGGTCAAGAAATGTTTTCCGAAAAATATGTGAAATTTCAAAATGTCATATGTTGCTTATTCCTCATCCGATTTTTTTTTTCAATCATTCTGTAGGGGATATTTTTTTTCTTTCTTTTAAAGTTGATTTACATTTGGGATGGATTTCTTCTCTAAGTATAATATTAAGAACAATATTACTACTGCATCCTCAGAGAAATGCGTTTGTATAGTTTATTTTGGTCGATGAAATCGGAAATGTGCATTCTTTGGCCATTTGTAGCAGCTTTGGGACCGATTTCACACGAGATTCCCAGTGTTTTCAATATCTAAAGAGGTTTTCCGCCAAACTATGCCACTTTACTAGGTATTCATTTTAATTGGGTGGCTTTTAAATAGTACCAGGGCCCCGTTTTATCAATAGCCATAGACTTGCAGTTGAAATCAACTATATAATCAATTTTAACTCTTCATAAAACAGGGCCTGGTATGTTTTTCTCCATGGTATTGTGCGAATGACTCATTTAATAATTCAGTGACCCTGCTGAATGATAATGATGATGATAATAATAATGATAATAACAATATAATAATAATAATAATAACAATAATAATGATGATGATAATAATAATAATAATAATAATAATAATAATGATCATAATAATAATAATAATAATAATAATAATAATAATAATAATAACAATAATAACAAACTAATTAAACGGGATCGAACTCGCAATCATGTCTTTTTCCTGAGCCAGGCAAGACTCCGGTTAATCTTCGTTCTTCCCGATTAACAGGAATATTTATTATAAGAAAATAATGCAGAAAACTCAAACACTGTGTAGGTAGAATGGTCTAATTGCTGTTATACATCGCTCTTCAATGCCTATACTTTGAATAGGACCTACGTTAGTTGTTGCAACGGGGAGCAAGACTTGAATATCATGGAGCTGCTTTGGATATCTTCCTCGTGATAAGTAGCAGACAGATGAGTGCATGCATTTTTATAATGCTTTCTGAGCATTTGCATATTTCAAAATATTCGGGGTTAATGCTTGACCACTGCTTTACTAGCTTACTCTAATTTACATGTGGAAGATTTGCCTTTGCCATAACTGCAAGTGTTCGAGTAAAAAGAGAAAGGACTTATCTGTTTATGCAGTATTCGCTAATTGCCATACAATATAAGCCAATTCACAGTAAATAATGGTCCGCAAAAACCTCTGAATCACAGACTTTTTGAAACACGGACTAATCTTTCGATTAGCAAAGAGGTAGAAAATTTGACAGGTAGAAAGGGTAATAATCTAAGTGCCACTGCATGAATGACGTCTGCTGTTTGATTGAAAAATTATATCCATTTTTGCATTCCGATATGCACCTAGCTCAAACATGTACACCGTTTTTATGAAGACATCAAAATTTTCAAATACGTCAGTTACAAGTCAATTTTGATAGAAAGTTCGCAGTGACCTTTAATCGCACTTAATTGTTCCGATTGTAACAGTGAGCTGGCTCATTACAGAATCTGAATTAACACTAAAGCGATTCACAGTTGCACAGACATGCAGGACACGCACAAAAACATGATGCATAATAATGATTCATGATTTCATGTCTTTTTATTTTGAAGTAAAAATGACAGGTGGTGGAAGGCAGAACAGAAAGAAAGCGGCATGCAGTTTGCAGAGGAAAAAACAAGAAGTTCGCAAAACATGGACATGATAAAAGAAAAAAAAAACATTAAACCCATCCGCACAAACCCATGCTGCATTTTGAAATGGTCAGAGTAGAAAGTTGATACTTTTATATTCTCACCCCCATACTTTTATCAGATTATCGCCTAGTTCTCGGAAACAAGATTAAGCCGTGGTGCGGACGCGACGTGCAAGCAATCAAATGGCAATTCAGACACTAATCGACCTTGACTGGAATAGATTGCAATTGATAGAGCAAATATCATATCATATCATATCGAAATGTTGACACTTCAGCTTTATCCATCCAAGAGGCCAGCGAGCTCATTACCTTGTTGCTGGTAGGAATAGAAGCAGAGGATGAGCCTGGTCTAGCCAAGGAGTATAGTGCGACATTCTCTGTGGACTCATTATCACCGAAGCAGAACATTTAAGAAAGGCATGACGAGCTTGTCCGTAGCAAATGCGCCATTTTGTTAAGTCCTCTCCTTATGACATTTACGATATTATCTCAATATTTTGGGCCTGTAAATTCGCGGAATACCAATGAGTGCATCAAGTGAAAATTTCTTTATGATAAGGGACTATTAGTAAGTGGTGCTTGGTGGGCGCGTATATCTTCCAAATAAAATTCTATGGTACATTGGTGGTCATAGTACAGCTAATGACGAATTGCGTGTGTCAGGGCGCACACATTCCGACATAGTCAATTTGTCTCAATTTAGCTGATGCGTCATTAACAAGATTCCTGATTTAAATCGTTTTGCAGTCGGATTGAAAGGGTTTATGTACCATTCAATTCACTAGCTAACAATTAGCACTGACAGGTGAACAAAATAATTATCATTTATGTATATCCTCTGTGATATTTTCATAAATTGCAGATGCTTCATTTCGGTGCATTATGGTAATTGGATAAACGAGCGGCAAGAAAACAATTCTTTGATGACTTTATCCCTAGTTTAAAAAATTAAACTTCTGGATTTTCATAGGAGATCCCCTTCTTTCTTTAAAAAAAAATAGAAGCACAGTCTATTTGGACATTGATACTGCTTGTTAGAATGAATGACGCAAACCCATGATTTTGCTTTGGCATGCTTTTTTTCCTTTTTTTTTGTTATTGCATGAGGCATACGATGGAAAATTCAAAGTGTCTTTTGTTGCTGTTGTTTTAATACAATAGTTAGCAAAATCAATGACAGAAATGAACAACCTGTAATATCATAAAAAAGAGCAATTAAGTGTTGGATGCAACTTGTCACTTTCATGTCGAATCATTACACGAATCATGACCACAAAGAAGAGATCAGTGAAACAATATTGAGGATTTATCGAGATAACAAAACAACTTATAAGACTTTTCGGTATATTTCAATAACGTGAATTATTATTAGCAGTTGCACCCTGATGTCACACGTGTATACTAATCACTATCTCCTTTCCCAGGCAAATGTGAAAAACTATCTTGTTGCTTTATTTTATTGTATTTTTGTCATGTTTGTTTGTTCCGTATGTAGCACTGTACGGATGGTATGCATTAACTCCTAATCTCAAGACCTACTATGTATACACGTGGAGAATATAATATACATGTTTTATCTCTTTCCAGAATATATAGGATTACATTGGAAAAAAAGATTGTTTCGCTGTAAAATGCAATAGCCGCCCGTCACCACCGTATCCTGATAAAGTTACAGACAACGAAGGCAAAAAAAGGAGCAAAATATAGGCGATATGGTTGGGGACAAAAGTGAACTTTGATGTTTATTATATATACATACATATCACATAATTTATAGCCTGCATTTCAAAGTCACACAATGTTTTGCAAAAATTATTCGAAATGTCTCTGTTTGAAATAGAGATATTGTTACACATTACTGTTTGTTTTTTAATCATACTTTTGTATCCGAAGGCAAAACCCCCTGCACGCTTGACTCTATTGAATTTCAAATTTGGCCTTCTTAATTTTGTGTTTTTGGTGACAAATTTCCTTTCCAAATTGTAATTTTTATATTTTGGTGTTTTTTTTTCTGACTACACGTCTCTTTCTATCTGGAAGAGGGGTAGATAAAAAGTGACAAAGCATAAACCATTAGAAATCAGACAATATAAAACTGTAGCGTTACCAAAATCAGAACATCGACTTTCGACTTGGTGACGGGCCGCAATTACTTTACTGAGAGACGGTAATTGGTAGTTCCTCTTTTATCTACCGGTAGTCCTTTGGCCGCTTACGACAACTCTGAGCCCATGGCGATGTGATATTAAGTATTACTGTTATTACCGACTCCATTACACGCAGACGGCGCAGTGACGAGAATAGACAGGGTTCCCAACTCCCTGAACATACGATAATATAAATTTAGAACAAATTACATTAATAAAAAAACAAAATTGAGCTTAAGTTGATGTGATTCAGTTGATATTAAAAGTGAAAACTAGACAAGTTAGTATCCATTACCTTATGGTGAGATTGGCAGTGATTCCTGGATATCGCTTCAGCTGGTCGGAGAGTTCCTCGAAGCTGACCTGGCCGTCGCCATCGACGTCCGCATCGTCGAAGAGAATCTCTGTGAGCTCGGTCAGCGTCTCGTCGCTGAGAGTGAGGGCGCTTTCCGCCGTGCACGAGTGCAGGACCGTCTTGAGTTCATCGAACTCGATGAATCCACTGCCTGGTTATCGAAAAGAAAAAGAAGGAAAAAAAAGAAACTAAAAACAAACAGTTAAACAAACAAGAATCAGAGCTGGAATAAAGATTGCAGGCTTAGCACTGTTGTACTTGAAATACCACTATATATTCTGAACACGTGGTTTACAAGCGCCAGTTAAAAATAATTGTCATTAAGCACGAGATTATTTGTTTATGACTCAACAGCTTCCCTCGGGTTGGTATTAGGTAAATGGAGGAATTACATACATCCAGTATCTTTTCACATTCATTCATTCATTCATTCATTCACATTCATTCATTCATTCATTCATTCATTCATTCATTCATTCATTCATTCATTCATTCATTCATTCATTAGTTTTATTTTCATGGTTCACAAGCGCCAGTTATAAATTGACAGTAGCCACGAGATTATCAATTCTGGAACTATACATCCATTATATTTTCCAGTATTAACCCTTCCAAGGAGTGTTTTGGAGGATTATTCTAATAAGTACCAAGTACCAAGTACAGTACTGATCGGTTTATATCTATTTCGATATTTTTCCAGATCTATAGACTCAGAGATCATTTCTTGTTCTATACAGTAATAACCATCCTTTGCGTGTTCTCATATTTCCATTGAAGGTTCTACTGAAAGCATCGCATTGGAATGTCTTACAATAGGATTTGTGTGTGTGTGTGTGTGTGTGTGTGTGTGTGTGTGTGTGTGTGTGTGTGTTTGTCTGTGTGCTTGTGTGTGTTCCATCTTAACGTGACAACGTATTGTCCAGTGTCGCGCTAAAAATGATGGGGTGCATTTTTGCGTCTTCTAAAGAGCCTAATCTGTATAAGAGAGACACCTGGCCGCGTTAAGTCGCGTTATCTTTTGCGTATCGTATTATTTAATCCGTTTATAGTTATTGTCATACTGTATTGTCACATGTATTACATGTATTCATCAAGACATCATCGAAGTCTAACATGAGTCAACATCTGTATGAGATGTTCCTAGCCCCCCCCCCCCCCACACACACACACACACATTTCGTTGCAGCTGCAGACATGCGTTGCGTTGTGATAGGTACAGCCAAATGAACAATTAAATAATTTCACGGACGGAGGGACTATATCACGGGGTGTCTCGCAGATCTTCAAAAATACATGTCATTGTGAACCACAGGTTAATTCAAGTTCTGAAACACACGCATGGAAGACATACATTGAACTATCTGCACATCGAGAGTGCCTTCAATGCCTTTTTCTTTTTATTTTGTATAGGTAGATCTAAGACAGTAGCGAAGCATTTCTTTTCCTGATGATCAAATAAAGGGATGGTACGTAGAGGTGAAGATTGGGCTTTTAACTTTTTGCAAGTTATCAAGAAACCACCTGTAAAATAGTACAGAGCATACCATTCTCGGAGGAATTCAAAGTTTGAAAATATTGCTTGGAATGGCTGACACATCCAAAAACAAAGTAAAACAAAGCGATCGTAATAAAAGGTGGTAGGATTGCTCTGTTTTGGGTATCTCAGCCAAATTTCCAAACCCCAAAACGAAATTTCACCAACTAAATGTTGAATTTTCCTTGGAATTAGATGTTCCTTCATATTTCATAAGAGGTTTCTCATTACCTATCCCAAAAATACTAGAAACCTGAGGTTAAGTCTCAACCAGAAATATACGATCCCTTTAAACTGAGATTATTTTAGATTTGTCCAAACAAGATTCTTAATGTGTAAGGGCAGATTTAAACAGTGTTAGATGAGTTGTGCATAATTACACACACACAAATATGCATACAGTCATTAGCAATTTATACAACTACCTCTATTCGCTGACGTGGCATGGTTACGCCATTACGTCATTGTATAACTGAAAATAAGATGCGTCTATCATAACACTTTACACTGTTAAACCCGAGAAGATCCTTGATCCGTTCATTAATGGGTAAATGGATTTGGGAAGGATCGAGAGCGGATTACAGGTTGTATAGTTGGATCCATTTACAAGGCCCCTGGATTCTCACAGCAACTCGACCCTCTAGCACCACACAAGGTCATGTTCAACGTAATGAGGTATACTGCGTGACATTTTCCATTTTTCAATTAAAACAGGAGCTTTAATGGCATAGCCGATTTCATCTCTTGTGTACAGAGAGCGATTTGGGCGCTATTCACGAAGGTTGCAATAATTGATTTATCTCGTTTTGTGCTACGCCTTTCCCCGTCTTTTTTCCTCTGATATAGAACAATGAATGACCGAGATACCATAACATAAGTCATGCCTGTTAGCTGCTCGTGCGAACCCTTCGTATCTGATTGGCTGAGAGTCGGCAATAAGTGACTTATACGTACTTTTATCCTCCACAGCTCAATGTCAGTTCTTACACCACTTTACGTGATATCGTAGAACAGTTCTCCAGGCTGCAATGTGTAAGCCTAAACGGCGCGACGCCACCGAGGAGTCGGTGCAAAATGCCGTAAGTCCAAGCTTCGATAAAGATAATTTGCATAACAGGTTCTATCTACTCTTAACATAACTTGACGCATACATGCACATGTGTGTGTGTGTGTGTGTGTGTGTGTGTGTGTGTGTGTGTGTGTGAGTGGGCGAAAGAAAGGGCGGGATATCCGGTGACGTATCTTCTCCTGCACTTTTTTTTTAGTTCTACGTGTAATAATAGATACAAACAAAACATAGAGAAGAGAATGACAGGTGATTTCATATAAATCCAAACAAAACCGTGACCACATCCTGCTAAGGTTCCATTTATGACATTATTCTTCAGTCCGAGGGGCCACACAAGAAGGGAGACATATTATATTGCATTATAAATTTTCGCCACGATTATTCTCCGCAATCGACGGTACTGCATCAACTATTCGTAACCATCCACCACACTAATGCACATAGTCTCCCATAGACGAAGGATGTCATTGAATAAGTCTGCTCATCCATGTACAGGGCGACGAGAACACTCACCCACATAAATGCCACTAAATGAACTTCGTCACCCACTCACAATATACTTTTTTTAACTCAAGCCATTGGTGGGGAGATCCATGTGCTTCTGAGTCTTCTCGTTATCTATTTAATTTATCTATTTATCTATTTATTCATTTATCTATTTAGTGCTTTGTTTATTTATTCATTTATCTATCTATCTATCTATCTATCTATCTATCTATCTATCTATCTATCTATCTATCTATGTAAGGGGTCATTTATTTATGTATTTATTCATTTATTCATTTATTTATTCACGTATTCATTTATTCAGAGAGATGGCGTGTGATGAACACCCACACCATCCACACCGATTTACTCTCTTGCAATTACAGAATATTTTTATGATAGTTTATAAAAATTTCAAGATCAAATTATTTAGAGGAGACAAAAATCGCATTGGTTCAGAGTAATTGGAAATGAAATAAGATAAGACATTACCCAGTGGTGATGTGAAAAGGTTTTTATGTAAGCATTAAATATCACATTTGGTAGATATTCTCAGTAGGCAAGGGTGAAATGAACAGATGAGAGGAAAGGAAAGAGGAAGTAGATCAATTAAAAGACAGACGGACGAAATATCTAGAACTTGATGGTGAAGAAGAAGATGCGAATGGAGCAGAATTTCTTCACACTTCTCGGCTGGTTTATACCGCTTGAAGCGCATGTATAATTCCTTTCCCCACCTTACCAATAATATATTAGTGTCAGGTGGTTGCAATCAAAAGGGGTATGGAGATCTTGTGGAGCTGTCGGCCAAAGGGGGAATATGTGAGCATAACCACGTGTAATGTCCTGTAAGTGCACGCACCTGCCAGATCTCTGATGTTCCCAATATACCTCCTTGGTATCACCATTAAAAATTGTCACTGCCTTTGAGATCCCTGTTCTCAACCGCCCTGCAGTCACAAGGGTGGTTCAACTTATTGAAAGATGCTGAAAGCAATTTTTTAGTGTCGGCGACCTCATGCTTCACAACCTGAATCAAAACAACTTTAAAAAAAAAAAAATCATTGTTCTTGTCTTTTTTTTTCTTATAGCAGGACACGAATTCTGCTGGGCTAAAAGTTCGCTGCAGAGGTGTTTAATACTAAAAGGATTAAGAATAAGAATAAAAGAACAAACCATAGACGTAGCACAAAATTGAATTTCTGCCTCTCCCCAGATACACCCAAACATGAAAGAAAAAACGAACAAAAAACAACAGCAACAACAACAAAACCATGCATTCGTGTTCGTATGGGTAGAGACACAAGTAGGTATTGATAACGTAAAGAGTGAAATTTTGCCTGGACAAAGATTCTAATCTTTCCAGCGAGGTCGAAGAGGTACTGTAATTGCCAAGTACGGTGTGTTCATGAAAAGAACGCTTCAAATCCAGTTTTATACGATATTTG
This sequence comes from Diadema antillarum, assembly GCF_040938485.1. NCBI lineage: Eukaryota > Metazoa > Echinodermata > Echinoidea > Diadematoida > Diadematidae > Diadema > Diadema antillarum. The sequence goes on along the minus strand of NW_027271964.1, from coordinate 193,993 downwards.
TAGCTACACAGTACATAACACTTAAAGATTTGTATGCGTCAAGAGTGCGTCAGGAGTATAACCTTTTCACAATAAATGAAAATTGTTTTAATAGTACGGTCATTTTCATTTTTTTTAAGGGGGGGGGGGGGGAATCCTATTCTGTTTGTCGACAATAGTATGACGTCCGAACGTTTTCAAGAGTCGCACTTGTGACCGTAATCTTTTGAACATAATAATTGCTTCTGAAGAAGAGCCTATAGGTTGTTTGGTGAAACACTACGAAAATTGTAGATTACAAAAGCAGCAAGGCGTCCTCCTCGAGTTGACGGGGGTTCTTCTACCGGAGCGAGTGGCTACCGGTCGGCGGCTCAAGTGTGGATGAAGAGGGATTCGGGTAAAGAAGAGTGGTGTGTGGGAGATGCGCTTAAAGGAGCATTCCAGAGGATTTTCTTAATTTCACATCATGGAAATCAACAGCTCCGTGTATATAGATATGTGGAATTTATTATGGTCCTTGAGCAGAGAAATTAATCATCTGAAAACCCAAAACAAATTACACTGAACAAGAATGATGACATAGGAGCCTCACATATTTCAGAGATGTAGCAGTGTAATTCCTTTACAATATCACTCATGCTTAACAATTTCACCTGTGTAGAATTAATGCATGCTTTCTTCTTTTGTTCTGCTTCCTTGAGCCCTACTCATGCATTCTTATAGTGAGGCTGCCATGTCATCATCCTTGTTCATTGCAGTTTGTTATAAATGTTGAAAACATTCCTATTCCTCATCTCAATCACTGTAGATTCTGAAACTCTGTACCCAGCATAACCAATCTATAATTATTCATAATGTAAAAGTCTGAAAATCATTTGGAGGTCTCCTTTAATAGTACGTGTTCTAGCCATACACGAAGCTTGACAACGTATTAAAGGATACGGTATAGGGCTTTTTACACTTGTGTTTCTTAACCCCGGACTTTCTCTGACCCAGGACTATCGTTAGTCCCGTACCAATTTTTTCAGCTTTTTACACTCGCCAATTAGTCCCGTACTATCTCTTGTCCGGGGCTAAGGAGAAAACTGACCTTTTTACACTCGTATTTCTTAGCCCCGGACTTTCCAAACCACATGAATATTCATAATTACGCTGTGTACTGTACACGTACACGCACGCACCGGCAGCACTTGATTACCTCGTTTCTGATTGGTCAGTGAGGGTCGGACTTCGTCTCCGTCGCTTAGCCCAGGATTATTTTTTCGTTCTGTTTACACTCACTTGCTTGGCACCGCAATTGCGGTGCTAGCACCGCAATTACGGTGCTAACCCCTGCTATTTTGCAGGGCCAGATAGTACCGTACTATCGGTGGGGCTAGCCCACTTTGGCAAAAACGAGTGTAAACAGAAAGTGGGCTAAGGATAGTCCCGTACCAACGGTGGGGCTAAGGCCCCCCCCCCCCCCTTAGCCCCACCGTTGGTCCGGGGCTAAGCAAAAATTTACAAGTGTAAAAAGCCCTTATGTGGACCTCTTACTAACTTTCAAGCATCCGTGAAAAGTAGCAGGTTGAAGAGGGGCAGCCTGGCCTTCACAAGACCAAATATTTGCTCTGCGAGGGATTGTTTGCAAAATACAATTTTCAAGGTTGCCTCACATTATCACATCGGGCTTCCATACCAATTTTCTGCTTCGTAGTGTGATCGCCACTGTTATTTTTTTTTAAATGTCCCATAATGGCACAATGACTGATCACCGAAAGGGATAAACGATATAATCATAAAAGTGCCAATCATTAAAACAGAATATCACTGATGAGACTACTGATGAGGATAGGTTGCCATGGAGACCAAAAGATATGCTCTTTATACCCACCAATAACAGTATCCTTATCCTCTGCAAACAGTCATGACAGTAATGTGCAATTTGCGGGACCGCCATAATCTTCCCTCTCGACGGAGATAACAGATGAGTGTTTAGATGAAAAGTGTTATCGTGCCAGACAAAATTTGTTCAGCTCTTGGCAACGTTGATGTTCTCCGCCTTACCAATTTTTTGAGACAGGGCGTGCAAGTGTTGCCCATATACACAGTATCTTTTACAGGAGAACGAAGGATGTCTTGCTAAAGGGACTTTTTTCCTCCCTCTCTATACTGGTCAATGCCTTGTTCCCTGCCTGCCTTTATTTAAGTAAAATGACCAAACAGGTAGAAATTAGATATAATATTTTATGGATAATCATAATGATTTTGGACAGATGCATACATACGAACACACGTATGAAGAAATAGAGGCAGACAGACAAACAGAGAGAGAGAGAGAGAGAGAGAGAGAGAGAAAGATGCGCTGTATAAGTGCAAATTATTATTGTTATTATTATTATTATTATTATTATCAATATTATCATTATTGTTATTATCGTTATTATTATCAATAATATCATTATTATTACTATTATCATTATTATTATTATCAATCATATTATTATTATCATCATCATCATCATCATCATCATTATCATCATTTTTATTATTATTATTATTGTTATCATTATTATTATTATTATAAATATTATTATTATCATAATTACTATTATTATTATCATTATCATTATTATTATCATCAATAATATTTTTATCTTCATCATCATCATTATCATCATCATCATCATCATCATTATCATTTTCATCATCAAAATTTTTATTATTGTTATTATCATTATGATTTTAACATTCCGGATGAATCATTATAATTAGTTGTATTCTGTTCTCTCATTTTTAATAAAGCCATCTCACCAACATCCACATGCTTTTTCTCGCACTTGTAATCCAAGTTTCATTAAATGATATAGAAATCCCATTCTCAATGAAAGCACACACGCACTCACGCTAGCAAGCGCATATACTAAATAAATATCAATATGTTATACGATACGTATGCATCAAGTATCTACCAAAGTGTATCTATAAAGCATTGTAAATCATATCTTTCTATATTTCATTCAATCATTCCGCTCTCATTTTAGTACTTACCGTCCGCATCGTAAACTTGGAAGAGGAAATGAAGTTTATCCTGCGGAGATCCGTACACCAGCAGCCGCAGAGCACCTATCAGCTCCTTGAGGCTGATGCTGCCCGATCTGTCGGTGTCGATCAGCTCGAAGAACCGCTCGGCGAAGAAGGACTGCAGGGAAATACAAACACAGATTTGTACATTACATCGACATGTCTCATGACATGATTGTCAACCATATCATATTGTTTAAATACTCAAAAACCATTCACTCTTACATATACCTCGTCTTGTTGGTGCCACATTGCCAAAATTGATTAGCCCACCTTTATTAACTTCGGAGCGTGATGTTACTGTCTCTCTTTTTTAAATCCCTTTCTTCCCTTTACTTTTTTTTTTCTTCAGACACCGTGGCAGAGTTATTTTGAGTCCCAGTGGACGGAACTTCAGGTGTGCATTCATTGTTTATAGAAAGTTTTCAAGCGGCTATTACTTGAAAAGTACTCCTGAATTAATCAAGATGATTCTGTTCAGTCTGTCATTAGTGAATTGACGTGAAACTGAATTTAGGTCCTGATTTTATTTTTGGATGGGTTTTCGGTTTTTAATTGGTCTGTTTTCAGAAAGAAAAAAAAAGGAAAATGTATATATTTATATAATATATATATATATATTTCTTTTCAAGAAAAAAGTGGTATGTGCCCAATTATACCTTGAGCAAACTATCGTGTCCTCGTTTTGCGGGCACTTTGCGAGAATATAATTATGTGTTTAAAAAAAAATCGGATTTCGTTTTTTGTCAAATGAGTTATAATGCAGAATTGATATATCTCTTTGCAATGTTTGTGTACAATACCTTTTGTCTTTGTAAAATGTTTTGTTTTGCTTTGTTTTGTGAATGTGAATTTGTGGCATTGAACGAAATTCGAATAAAGAATTTTTTAAAAATGCGTCAATTATTTCAAGATAAGACACACTCCCTTCTCCAATGTGTTCTCTTTCACCACTTCAGTGGAAGACTTTGTTCTATGCCACATTGTCATATCTGTTCATATTATTGTCACATATTTAATAAATGAATGAATGAATGTTTGTATGAATGAATGAATGAATGAATGAATGAATGAATGAATGTCTGAATGAATGTCTGAATGAATGAATGAATGATTGAATTACTGTCCATTAAAGCCGGAATCGTACAATCAGTTTTACGCAGTTCGCCAGGGTTATAGTACAGTGCCTCAATGTGTTTGGTCAACGATATTTTGTTGTCTTTAAACAGAAATGTTGTTGTAAAGTTATGTCTACCGGATTCTTAATGCGCACTACAGCGTTTGCCGTTTCTTTCAGCTCTACTCACCTCTTGTTTTGAGCCAACTTAATGTACTTTGAATGTGCGTGACATAAATATTGGTAGACGATAAGTAAATAATATTTTGTGGGTTATGATATACTGTGAAATCAGAAATATTCGCTGCATGAAATCTTCGCAAATTGTCACTGGCATTGAATGCATGTAGTGTAGACAAGAACTGTCGCAAGAATTTAAATTTCTCGAATCTTGGCTCTTTAGTGAAGTTCGTGAAAATTTAATGCATCCGAAAATTTTTGGTTTTACAGTATCCCCCCCCCCCCCCCCTTTAACATGTCTGGCTTATAAGCTAGTTCTGTCGTCATTTCATGAAATCATCCCTGAAGAAACGAAAGAGGAACCTAAAATGATTATATTATTATAATCATAGTATGACTAGAGTTTCTTTGATTCAAACAGAGTAATTTGAAGAAAGAACAGACGAGAGTGAGGGGGAGCTATATACGTCTTTGTCACGCGTTCTTAATTTCTAAACATTCAAAATCAAATCTTTTCAGGAAAAAATAGTGAGTTTAGCTAAGAAATGTGTGATACAGCAACATTAAAGACAGTAATATGAGTGAAATTGCTAGACCATCAAAATTGTACTGCCTAAACACTCAACGTAATCTTTGAAAAAGCTGAATCCGGCTGTCATGATATTTAGAAATCACAATGCAATATTAGGTCTGATGAATTCAACCGAGGAGACTGCAAAATACAAGCCTTGCTATTTAGCATGTCTCCTCCATTTCCAGCAATCTGCTTTTGTGATGCTTAGTATTGTTAATTTCACGTATTTTTCTTTATTACTACATTGTATTGATATTGTGTTATTTTGTGTATGAAAATGTTTTGCATTGTTGGAAATGAAATAAATGAAATGAATGAACTTTTTTTCAATTTGCTAAACAATCGTTTGACGTTCATGCATGAAAAACGTTAGTCAGCACTGCCCCCCCCCTCGTTCTCACTGTTCAATTCGTGAGCAGCTTCTTTTTATTCAAATGAATTTTGGCTAAAGAAAATGCTGTAAATATCCATTCTTGCGGAATATCGGAGAAGTTGGCAGGTTCCACGGATATATCCTTTTTACCCCTGATACAGCTGTTCACGAACAATGTAATAATACAGATATGACAATAAACCATACGACATGATCATTAAAGTGTCAATTCATTAAGGTAAAGTGAAGCAATTTGTGGCAAAAGATACGAGACGAGTAGTCCCAGTCAATAATTGCCTTCGTAAAAGTGGCAATCTACTTATCAACAAGTGGCTATCTATCTTCATATTATAGTCATGTCAACTGATGTCCTGTGATCTTTTGACCCTTGAGAATGGATTGATTGATTGATTGATTGATTGATTGATGATTGACAATTGATGAACAATGACATTGTAATAATTTGTAATGTACACATGGACTGATTAATCCGTTTGAACGCTTCATACCTACGGGATATATACTAACTTAGCAGCACCAGCAACCAATCACGGCTCATGCACGAGAACACTACCATGAATATTTTTGACGAAAATGGTAAGGGTCCAGTGTCCAGACAATCAATTAATCGTTCGTTCAATTAGTAAATAAATTAATTTCTACATCCAACAATCAACAGATTAATGAATTACAGAATAATAAATTCATTAATCAATGGATGTATAAATAAATTGATAAGTACACGTATGTCCATTGATATTCAATTCGATAGCGACCAATTAGAAATGAGAGTCTATAACAAAGGAAGCGCAAGGGGGGGGGGGGGTGAGTTAGCTCAGTCGGTAGCGCGTCTGCCTCACAATCCTATAAGGACCTGGGTTCGAATTTCGAGTCTTATTGAGCAAAGTTGTGTGTAATCATACCATCCCCTCTATAGTAAGAGGCAAAACACTCTGTCCCTCCGATAGGACATAAAATGGAGGACAATTTTGTGTGTGGGAGAGTCACAAGTCATGCACGTAAAAGATCCCGCTTCATTTATTCATCGCAAAGCGCAGGGTGTTTAACCCAGTGAAGTGGTCCCGCCTTACATCCAACTGGACCTCATGGAAGACAAGCTATTGCAGCTGAATATGAGCTATCCAGCCATCTTCTCAGAAGGAATGAAACAAACAAAATAAACAAAACAACGCTTGCAGTCAACATTAATACATCTATAGGTAATACACCTCAGTAGTGCGCCACACTCCGTCTGCTCACATTATTGTAACTCCCACCGCTCTTGTTGCACAGTGTGCAGTCAGCACTGGTGTCGCCACGCTATGGCAGAGTAGCTAATTCTGATCCGATCCTTTGCTCCAATTAAATGAGCGGGGATCATTCTAAGATTGAAAGATTAAGGACACATCAGTCAGGCGATCATGCCATTTTAATGAGTTTTCCATGTTTTTTAATTACTTTTGATCACGTTAGTAATTACTATACAGCAGTAATATTTCAAAATTCATGTGTAATGATTGACCTCACTTTGTTGATCCCGAAACACTGTGGATCGTTTCGATAAAAGCCTTCACACACTGCTGTTATTTTCTAGCATAGAACTATCAGACTATAATAGATATTCCAACTTTCACTCGATTGCCTTTACATTTTACACTAACTACAGACAAACTGTTTGAAACATGTTATATCGTAAGATGATTGAGACTATTGTCTCTCTGAATGGATTTGTTGATTCATCAAACTCGTCATTCGATTTTTTTTTTTCGCCAAATCTCTTCTGGCAGATTATCTCCCGATCTCATGTGGAACGGTGAAAATGTCAATCGTCTGTGGCAATGTTCATGGAGAGAACGTCGTGTTAGTTCATTGATGGAGTTGTTCAGCCCAACTGTCGTTGTGACGACAAGCTTGCGGCTTAGTTGACAGCAGCATCACCAGCACCTTAAAGGGGGGCATTGGCCGTCGTAACCGTTTACCCTGTTACCTGAATTTACTAGCTTTCAGTATTAATTCTGGCCTCACGATATCCCGAAAATATTTCAAGCCATCATGATGCCCCTGCTGCTGGCTTACTGACCTCTTCTTTGAATTTGATGACTATCATCCATAGCAAAGGTATAGAAAGCACTCAAACCTGAATACAACTGAGATTGAGATAGGTTTTGATACAAATTCCAGATGATTCGATTTGAGAAGATTGATAAGGGTTGTGATACTAATTCTACGGTATATTCAGAAGTGTCTCATTTCTTTCTCGAGCCTCCCGCAAAATCCCTGCGAGCAATGGTTATCAAAGATCATTAGCTGAACCTAGTGTTTGAGATGTGGAAAGAGAGAAAAATAATGATTAGAAGTATGTATATTAGTATAATACGTCGGGAAGCGCAAGTGTATACGTGCTGAAAAGTATAATTCATTTCCCTTTATAAAGTGTATACACTACATGCTAGGACTCCAGAGTACTGAAACACGTTGCTTTAAGGGAACCCTATGGATACTGTGTAAGGCCTATGGCGATTTCTCAACCTCTTACATTACGGGTTAGCGATAAACGTTACCTGATGTATAAGCTTTGATTTGAAATACATTTCCTACAGACAGGAAAAAGCAGTGCATTGTGCACATTTTTATGTTGTTGTCTTTTCATCAAAGACTTTATCTACGTCATGATTGCAAGGAGAAAACATATGAGTAGGATCTACTTATCTCTCTTTTTTGTTGTTGCAAATCTGTGCATATTGTATAGACATTGCTGCAACTTTAAACTGACATGATGGCCTGGCTGTGCAGTGTGTGAATCAAAATTGCGACTGTGATAACTACTGGGATGTAATGCCGTAATCCCCAACTCGATGGTTGATAAACATTACGAAAACTCTTGTCTTAACACGGACGTCTATCGGAATAACAACCTATATCGCTTCGGAAAAAAGAGATCCGACAGCTTGAGAAGCTGCACTTAATGCCCGTTTGTATCTCATTGTTTATAAATTTGATAATTGTTCAATGCCGAATATGTAGAAGGCAGTGTCGTCTTCTATGAAAGGTCATCACGCCCCACCTCCTCCTCCCATTCCTCCTCCTCCTCCTCCTCCTCTTCTTCCCGTTCTCCATCTTCCATGCCCTCCTTATTCTTCTTCTTTCGCTTCCCTCCTTGTGTTTCGTCAGTGACTGACGAAACACAAGGAGGGGAGCATAACTTCCATGCTTCGCCCTTCTTCTACTTCTTCTCCTCCTCCTCCTCCTTATTCCTGTTTTCTCCTCTTCCCTTTCTTCTTCATTTTCGTCGTCTTCTTCTTCGTTTTTGTCTTCTTCTTCTTCTTCTTCTTGTTCTCTTTTCCTTCTTCTCCTACTCCTTCTTCTTCCTCTCCTTCTCCTCCTTTTTATGTCCTTCTCTTCCTCCCTTTCTTCTTCTTCTTCTCTTCTTTTTCTTCTACTTCTTCTCCTCCCCTCTCTCCTCCTCCCCTTCTTCTCATTCTTCTTCCTCTCTTATTTTCCACTTTCTTCTTATATTTTCATATCTTAATTCTTCATCTCCTCTATGGCTCCTTCTCCTCTCTACCTACTATTTCTTCGTATTTCGTTGGCAACGGTGATTGGAGTACATTATCTCCCGTTTGGTCTTTCAAAGTTTTCCTTCGATATGCCAAAGACACACACTAACTGAAAACATTGATCATGCTGAGCACGCGTCTCAATTGTTTTACACGTGTTCATGAACATGAACACGTAACTTTATGTTCTCAGAATATTCCATCCATTGTTCAATGCAACATGATATTTCAATCTCCATCTGCTGCGCCTTTTGGTTGAGCAATTACCCACAAGTCCCGCCGAGATTTGTTTGTTTGCTTGCTTCATTTACCGTGTTTACATCAGAGAAGGTGGCTGAGAGCCCATATTCAGCAGCAATAGCTGGTCTTCCATAGACCAGCTATTGTAGCCGGTAGCGGGTCCAGTTGGATGTAAGGCGGGACCACTTCACCGGGTTAAACCATGAAGCTACAATTGTAGCTTCATGGTTAAACCCCGCTCTTCGCGATGAATAAATGAAGCGGGATCTTTCACGTGCATGAGTTGTGACCCTCTCACACACGGGACCTCCATTATATGTCCTATCTAAGATTGACAACGTTCCCGCTAGAGAGAAAAGAAGAAGAAGAGGAAGAAGAAGAAGAAGAAGAAGACATGATCACCAGTGATCAATGTTAGAAGCATTCACCGTCAGGAGGCAATTATGGGATAGTCTTGTAACTACAGTCAAGTGTGTCAGGTGAAGACAGAAGGTCATTACCGGGAAATCTCCTCTTTTCTTCCCGCCAAAACCACTTCCTAGCACACAATCTGGTCCGGCAGACGACCCTCCACTGAAATTGGAAAGAGTCTCGAGTATGTGGCTCCCTTAGCGGAGTAACAGCCGGGTACTACATGGGGGAAAAGGGTGACATTAAGTTCTCGGTTTTAACTCTGCATTTGTCGCAGCGGACCAAAGAGCTAAGAGTATAGGGGGTAATTTCCTCCCGCCAGAAAGGGAACAATATCTGTGCTAAAGGATAGGATGTTTGAGATTCATATTAAAGGTAAATTCACTGGGGGCAAGGCACTCCACATCGAGGGTCAAACCAAAAGGGATTCTGCCCTTTCTACTCCGACAGAGGGATATTTCTCTCCCTCTCTCTCCCTCCATCCCCCTCTCTTCCTGCTTCTTATTCTCTCCTTCTCTGCAGTATTCCTTGTGGGGATGAATGGCGGCCATTACTTTGACATGTAAGACAATGAACGCTATGACCGCTTCGCTTGATATTTAGAGCGGATAGCAGGCTTTGCCTTCGGCCGTTACTGTACCGAAAGTTACACGTTTGGAAAGGAAGTGTAAGAAAGACGGAGAAGGGAAAAAAAGAGAGAACGGAAGATTGTGGAGAGGGGAGGGGGAGAGAGAGAGAGAGAGGGAGAGAAGGGGGAGATGGAGAGGAGAAGAAGAGAGGAATTAATCAAGCTGTAAAATCGCCTGCACGTTCCGGAGCAGCTAGGCGCGACAGATCTACACGACCCAGTTCGCACCTGCCAAACAGGTTAGGCGCGATGAAGGCGGTTTGAAAACCTTCACATCTTCTAGTACATTGTCTCGTTGGCCGGGTATCACTGTGACAATTAAAAGAAGGGAAGGAAGAACGAAAAAAAAAGTACCTTGGCCCGCCGTAATCCCGTGTTGTCATGACATGGTGGACAATTGTTTCCGAAGCCCCACAGTACACACAGAAGTCAAGGCAATCACGCAGGATGAGCTGACGATAAGGAGTGTGAAACCTCCATGTCGCTCATATTGCCTTCACACACACACACACACCCACACACACGCACACACAAAGGCGCCAAAATGTGTGTGGACTGTGGAAGCGAAACGCAAGGAACGCACACTTGCGCGCCGCTTTCATTCCGTTCGAGTTGTTCACATTGCAACATCTAACCATTGAGAAGGCAGCACATGTCCGCCATCGTCAGACATCTTCTTCTCCCCTTCTCCCCTACATCTTTAGTGATGAGGCCGGAATTGCTTTGAGTGCATCTTATGCAAATGTAAACACAGTAGATTGAGTAACATAGCCTTCGTACTGGCTGAATGCCTTATAGCGTGAGTCCATCTTTTTTTTTTCAACATTATCTATTACGTTACGATCCCACAACCCCAAAGCACATCAAAATTGTCAAAGCTCGTCAGACTCCAGGAATCATATCTCATCTCTATAGGAGGCTAAAATCATGTTAGATACCGACCGAGGTCGAACATTCTTTTACCTTTTTGACGTTCAGAGCCCTCTTGAATTCTTCCAGGTCGATTTGGTTGTCGTCGCCGGCGATGACGTTGAATCGCTTCTCCAACTTGGCCAGCCATTTCTCGTCCTTCTCCTGCCTGAAATAACACGGAGTAAAAACGCGGGAGCCATTAAAGGAGAGGTCTTTAGTGATGCTCGGATTGAGCGAGTGCTGTCACTTGAAGTTCTCCGCCGGCAGACAGAGACCGCCATCATAATGTCTGAGGACTGTTTCCACATCTACGTACTTCAAGAAATCGATTAAAATATTATACGGCGCCCTCCATCCCCATGAGCAAGATGAGTTACTCGAAATAAATTCAATAAACATACACATACATATACCACGATGGAATGATTGTTGTTGTTGTTTGCTCGTTTCTCTCTATCTAAGTGATTGAATAAATACGAGGATGGGCGATAAAAACGCTGTACACCCTTGACGGTCACGGTCATCGCGTCAGTTGCCCGAATGTATCCATTTCCGGGTTCTGGGGGAGAGAGAGAGAGAAAAAAAGAAGCACCCACGACAAGCATTGTTGCGTGTACTGCTTGTTTACCTAGCGAGAACAGCGCCAGACGTTTAAACAAACCGGCAACCAAAAATAACCACCGAAACTCCAGAGATGCATTGAGGTTCTGATATCCGTTTGAGCTACATGTGACTACATTGATTGATACTTCATGACTTTTTTTTAATTCACAGAAAATAAATGAAAAAAAAACAAAGAAAAACTGCACATAAATTCCTAGAAAAACACATTCATCTTACACATTTTTCATAAATTTGACTTTAAAAGGCGAAATTTTGGGTTATTTCAAACTAAATTATACTAAATCAAGATTTTTTTCTTTTGCATTACTGAAATCATCGGAAGGGTATGTGATTGTATCTAAATGAGGCATATAATGAATAACAGAAATATGCAAAGACGACTGTGACTACAAATAGGTTCTAATCTGAGTAGGCACCATGAAGAATTTACATTAACAGACATTTTAGGTTGTTTGTTTTGTTTTTTATGACAACGATAACAATCATCAAAGGTCAATACCTCCTGCAATAAAACATTGTAGTTACAGCATCTGTACATTGAGAGAGTATACTATATCTGCCAAGGCACGGTACAGTATACATGGTATATATTCCGCTGAAGATCGAAAACACGCGTTTGCTCCTGGTAGAACAAGAGAAAACGTAACGCATCTTTGATTAAAAACAAATACAAAATTAGATGAAATATTCAGATAAAAAAGTGCGCAGTCGATAAGCTATATATTAACTAGTTGGGAAACAACCTGGACCTACATATCTAATATGTATATCTATGCTGTTATCCGTCACACCAAATCTTTCTGATTATACGTAAACCATGTAAGTGTGTCGTTTGTTTGCCAATGCTATGTATGCCAAGGTTCGTTTTTATATGGAACGAGGGCGGTAGAGTTAGCGGGAAAAGGTCAGCAATAGAAAGGTCACTTTCTCTATAGATTGGCAAATTAGCACGCCCAACACATATTACTCTAAATCAGCATACCATTACGCGTAAAACAGTAACTATGATCATGATCAGATATGGTTCTCTCAAATCTATGTGATATAGCTTTGTATGATATATAAACATATATCAGCAGGTGAGAAGGCACAAGCCTATATGACCAATGAACCAAAATTTATGATGGCTGCATTTGACCTCATGTGCACTCGAACACGCAAGGTATGTTATGACAATTTCCCTCAAAGAAACGAGACAGCAACGGCAACTGAGAACAAAAAGCAGGCCACAGATACTGTGAAAACAAGAAAAAAAAATGAAATGAAAATAAACCAGAAGAAAATAAAATTCATGAAAAGATTAATGTTCATGCATATTCAAAACGATTGCATTATAATCTATAGCTAATTGATGCTGTTGAAATCGTTGTTGTTGTTGGTGTTGTTGTTGTCGTTGTTTTTAACTCAATCTATCTCACAGTAGGGCTGATAGGGTGCATCAGTCACTTATTTTGAAACGGAATTTTGGCCATACCTCTTAGCCCCCTTCACCCATACCTGCACATTTTGGCTCGCTCTTTTTTTTTCACGAAATGGACAATTTCCTTGCGAAATGAAACCATCAATGTAATGGCTTGCGTCCAATTCCCTTTGCCATTACTGAAATGAATGAATCCTGTACAAAAATATCTTGCATTGTGCCGGCGAACAAGAAGCGAGGTACAGTTTAATTTCGTCAAAGATAATTCCATGGCACACCACCGAAATTGTCATTAGAATTGACCGACCTCGTTTGTACTGGAACGGAATTGGAGGCCTCAAAACAGCGGCCTTCCTTTCTTTCTAAATCTGTAATTCTATTTCCCAGGTTAAAATTGGCTCCTTGTTGTCAACATATCGGCAGAAAGGTGTATGTTTCTATAAATGAAGCTATTAGGACTGAAGTGACCCAAACTAAATGTGATATGAAATAAATTTGTACTGGTATATAGCTCCATCGAGTTTCCATAAATAGCATTGGGAGAAGCATATATTGAAGGATTTTGTAGCGAATACGTTGTAGTGTTTAGTGTATTGTCATATACGTCAACACAGGAGATACGTCACAGTATTCTTTATGATATATATATATATATATACAAACTTGTATATATGTTTATATATATATAAACATATACATATAGGCCTATACTATATATATATATATATATATATATATATATATATATATAGAGAGAGAGAGAGAGAGAGAGAGAGAGAGAGAGAGAGGGGAGGGAGGGGGGGGGGATGGCGATTGCATGGGTGGCAAAGATTAAATGTTACCCATCACTACGAAAGATAAAATCGCCGAGCGTAGATACCCTGACTTTGATATTGATAACTTCTCTAGACTCTGAGCTTTCCTGCGACGTTATTATATTTCAGCTCGTCTCACCTTACTTCCAACAACCTAAATATAGAAATGGTAAGACAGTACGTTGGCTAGCAGATCATCAATGTTCTGAGAGATCTGCGTTGAAGTTTGAGGCAGAGATGCGCGCGTGAAACGATCCGATCTACACACAATAAGTCGATTCAAACACCAACATTGACCAAGTCAACATGTTTATATTGACCGAAAAGTTATAATTTCTAAAGTATTCTAAGAGTCTGAAATTCGGCGGTTGTAAATTCAGAATTCAAAATTTTGGTTAAGACAGTATTGGTCTGCTTAATTGGTCAAGGTACACGACCCAGGCCTCTTGAGCAGGTTTTTATCGCTAAACATTAATCTGCAGTCAAAAGAAAGACTATTTTCATGCTCATAAATTCTTGAAGAATTGTTTTGATCATATTTGAAGCGACTTGAATTGATTTGAACCTGTGAGAGACTACGTGTCATCTACTTAATGATATCCTCTCCAATCATTTCACCCTTCAATAAGTTTTAATACTCAGTTAAAAAAAAAATCCATTGACAGAGCAAAGAATCTTGGAAGCATGTGTGTGTGTGTGGGGGGGGGGGAACAGTAATGTACTTTATGTTAACGTGGATTGATAAGGATTGCTGTGTTGCTTATGTTGCACTAAAGAAGATCATTAATATTAGACATTACTTTCGACAGAATGACTAAAGGACTGAAATGAATAGTCTTGTATATCATATTGAAATGTTGATTACAATTGATTGTCATACTTTGTAATGTATACATGCTTATGATTGAATTTTTGATTTACTTTGTGTTATGTTTTGTTGAAAGAAAAATGAGAATGAAATAAATGAAATGAAATGAAAAGTGGAGAGTATATATTTCATCAATAAGTAAAATTGTATCCAACGATTCCAAAGTTCGGCTTCCCTTTTTGAGAACCGTCCTCGCTCAGGTATATCCATGCTTTCACGTTTTCAGATTTCTTTTTATAGAAAAAAAAAAAAACCCTGAAAAACTTTTGCAAATTTATTGGTTCTGGGACCATTTAGTAGATAAATCAAAAGACACAATGCAAATGTGAACCTATTTTGTGTTGTCCGCAATTCTTACGGTCCATAGAAGCTTAAGTGGTATTCGATACTTGGATGTGGTTGTATCATAGTTATTATCGTTACTTCATCTGTTCATTGTGATAATAACAAGGATTAAAATCACTTTGACAGTTTTAAACACTCTTACAACATGAGTACGACACAAGTTCCCCATTTGATTTTATTACTTATAACTCAAACAAGCGTGACTTTACGTATTTTTTTTAAATTTTCCACGAATTGCCGTTTTCATTTTAAATCTGATCCCATGTCTTGGATTTGATGAGTAATAATTGCAGTTGTATTTTCTTAATTACGAAATTGTTTTACTACACCTTTCATGACATTAATTCTCCGTAGATTCACGAAACACACCTTCTAAAGGCAGACTAAATTCAAGCCAACTCATTTTGTAATCAAATTTCTATGTATAACATGAATTAAAGATATAGATACATAAATGTAAATCTAACCAGAAAGAACTAATCTTACTTATAAAGGAAACTGAAATCGAATGCTTGTGTGTGTGTGTTTTTGTTTTTACTTTGTTTAAGTTTAAACGTTGTCTTTCATTTTCGCTGTCTGCTCAGGAAATCTGAGTAGGATTTGTCATGATAGATTAGCCGTTAAAGGTCTTGTTTACCTTTGGGAACAGTGATTTTAAAAAGTTTCAAGATATGATATTTAATGCATATGTGTAGGTTTGTTGTACCAAAAATATCCTATCATATAAAATGTGCGCGATAAAGCCTAAAATATAAGGAGATATCTGTATTTTTCTCAATAAACCGTAACTGTAGACGGTTTAGTCTGGAAATATTTTTCTTTAACATCGATTATACTGGTTTAGATTTTTACATTGGTTGTTTCTGTCCTTAACTCACACTTTAGAACTATTTTGAAGCACTAATGCTGGGTTTTTGTTTCATCTGCAAATGGTAGATTATGCCTTTAAGGATTCTTCACTCGAGCCAACATATTCAAATTTTTTTCAACCTAATTAACTCCAGGACACAACCATTGTAACATTCCGAAATTGATTTCAAAAAAATCCTCACTTTGGTCTGTTTTAACAATGATCTACGGAAAGAACAATTTTTTTTTTAACTCAATGAATCCCTTCTTTTGAAATGACAATCTAACATCTTTAAATCCTTAACAGTGTCTTGAAAGGAGCAAATGAAATATGGAAGTGCGATGGGAACCAGTAGCAGTAATGATAATACATGATATTTTTTATCACAGTAACAATAATCATGTAGTCTTACACACCAAGGATAGTCGCTTCAGTGTTGCCATTGCTCATCCCAAACGCCAAAGGGCTAGCTATGTCATCAATATTACCCTAGCCATTGTTGGTATACCCATTCATACATTCAACTGAAGAGGAACATCGTGGTTAAAGGATTTTGTATAAATCTTACAAGGATTGGCACACACAACTGCATAGCTTACTATGAGCAGCCTTAGCCCGGCTGCTAGATGGTGCTTCTCTCCACCATACGACGCGAGGGTGCTCAAACTAAAATCACTACCATACAATGAGAAAAACAAAAATACTCACTGCCTTGCATAAAGCAGAAACAAACAAACGGACACAGAAAATAAAGTGTAGGAATCACATATCAAAAAGAGGTGTTGCGAGAGAATCTTACGAAATCGTACCTCTGCCGCTGGGAATTTTCCTTGGCTAGGAGATCCTCTTGTTCCTGCTCAGTGCCTATTGGTCTCATCTTTACGTGGTCATTTCCGGGTTGTGAATATCATAATTGTCACCAGCAGTAGAAAGGGAACATTTCGCAATCCATACTCAACGGCAACTATGTTTTCGAGGTACACGCGAGCTTACTTCACCTAACTTCTCCTGCTTTTTGTATTTTTATAAACACATCACATCCGTAAAAGAGAAAGAGAAGAACGTCACATCATCTTCTCTCTTAATCGTCCGTGAACTTTGTTTTGTCTCGATGTGTTGTTCTTATTAAACACGAAACGCCGAACCTATACCCATCACAGTCTTTCTCGGATTTAGGCGTCGACAGGTCGTTGACACTTCACAGAAACAGGATTTCCCCAAAACGCTGCTTCTCAACAATCATCAGATCATCACAACAAACATCATATCTATCATGCCAAAAGAGGTAAATTTTCAAGACAAGACCTACGAGGTGATGCGGGTTTCGGATGCGATCCCTTTCGCGTTAAACAATTTACATCATATCACCAGGTCTTCAGAGATCACTTTTTTTCTGTTCACGGTCCAGCTGTCACAGAGCAAACACAGAAATCAATTTATGTTTTTGTACTTCTCCAGTCGCCACGCAAAGAAGGGGGCACATGACCACTTAACCGCCCTTTCACTCCCCTCGGATTCACCTTACATAAACAGAGAAGGTGTTGAGCACAAAGCGGTCCTGATTGATAGTGGTGTTGAGAAAGCCCCCCGAGGCGGAGATGATATCACGGTGAGCGCGTGGATGCGGAGAAGCGAGTTGTGTTAAGTGACATCTACGCGGCCAAAGCTTCCGAGTTTATCTCAATGACGTATATTTAATCAACATCATTCGACTATGCGGCTGTACATATTTCAAGGAGAAAGCGTGAGCGCGCGGACTCGTGCGGCCTAGCTACCACTCCACAAATGGAAAGTTTTGGTTGGACGGCCAGGGGACGAGTTCAAGCCTCTCCGATGTTTCCACCATCTACCGTGATGATGTTGTTCAAACTTGAAGGAGCGTTTAAATATGGGGACTGCAAATCGTGGATAGCTAAATGCCGTGTATGGTTTCGTGCGATTCAAAATCACGAAATGTGCTTACCGAAAAATACAGGATATATACAATTTGTATGATCAACAAGGAAATGGGCGGGGCAGATTTACGGGTAACCAAAAGTTATTAACAGGAGCGTTCATAATCTTACCCACGTCGATTACTGAATAGATATGAATTGTATTGAATGAAATAATATACACAAATGTACATCCACACACACACACACGCATATATATATATATATATATATATACACAAAACATACATATTGATATACACGTCATCTATATTATAAACATGACTACACACATTACGTGTGGGCGTGTAAACAAACGTTTCTTTCTATCTATGTGAAACGTACACCAATGAGATTCATAATTATTATGATCATCGTGAATGTAATATATATATATATGTATCATATATATGACAATCACTTCTAGAAGTCTCCTTTTCATCTCTTTATATCCGCCATTTGCACTCTAACGAAACTTACGATGGAGGAAAAAAACGCGTCCCCACCTGCGTTGCTACGATGCCTCAGCTGAATTCACAAAGGTAACCACACCTTTCGCTCCATCAGTAGTGACAAAGAGAGCTGGCGAACAGATGCATTTGCGAACCTATACACACCCACTCGGGGTGGGGGGGGGGGGGGGGGTCCCGGGCTCCGTGTATACGCCAAACCCGTGTTACATGTTTGCGCGACTAATTATTTATCAATCGAACCGGGGGTATTACTGTTGTCTCGTAGAGAAGCTTAAGTAGATGTACTCTGATAGATTCAACAAAGGGAGAAGGCAAGGAAGATGGAGGAAAAGAGAAAGACTGATAGAAGATACCATTTGTAAGCCTTGGAAAAATCCATTAAAGTCGGGTAGGGTTGACAGGTGTTAGGAAACAGAACTACACGACTACAGCGCTCTGATTGAAAATGCATAGTATTTCATATTATATAACCTTTTAGAGGGACTAGGCACAAACAATGTCTTGAGAATGTCAATGCTGGTCTCCCCCCCCCCCCCTTCCCTCCCTCTCTCTCTCTCTCTCTTTGAATGACGTAGTCTGCAACAATGCAATTTTCACTTCTAAAAGGCAACCTGTAAATTTTGATTGGAATATAGGATTATGGACATCATCCCGTCAACGACAATTTTCTCTGTTACATCACAGGCGGCACGCATCCGTACATTTCACACCAGCAGATTCACCATCAAAAGAAGCGGTATTTATTAACAAGTCACAGCACAATGTGCATAGAACGCGTACAGTGGTCATCCGTAAGAAAACCGCCACTGATACATACTGATAGGATATCATGGCTGTTAACAGTAAGCTGGCGAGCGGCGATACGATATCTTTGGATGCGATCTCAGAGCAGGCGAAAAACATCCTGTTTGGCGCAAAACCGTCAGAAAAAAAAAACCCCAGGCATTATTACTAGTGAGGAAAAAGAAGGAAAATTGACTTTTGAAACGGTCTTCGTCAGATATTATATATAGAGAGGGAGAGAGATACCTTTAAAGTGATACCGCACGTTCACGTTAATAGTAATGAAGAGTAAACACACTCAAACATAAGGGTAATTGCATCAAAACTTTTTCAGCCGTTTGTACAAAATAAAGTATCATTTTGGTCTACAAATTAAAAGGCGTCTCCTTTAAAAGTATCCATAGTGATAAGGATACGATTTAAACAAAAAATGACAATATCTATGACGAAGTTGACTGGAATAAATTGAATATATTAATCAGGCTATTAGAATGGTAGGATTTTTAGGGAAATTAGACGTAACATCAGGTTTATACTGTTGTACAGTTCAATCTTTTTCCCTCTCGGAATAAAACAGAACAATCAATATTCTTTTTTTTCTCCATATTTTATTCAAACCATGTAGAACATGGTGTCGAGTTGCACGTTGATTAAGTAATGACGCTATCACCTCAGTTCATTTGCATAATATGTATACAAGGTATCATGAAAAAAATGTTACTTTAAATGTGAACAATTTGCTCAATTTATGTCTAATTTCAGCGAAACTACTGTCCCTAATATTATTTGATTTCCCGTGTGAAAGTCAATGTATTAGCAGTCCGCATAATATCAGAGGGAAAGTCAAATATTTTCACAGCCGTTTGAGGTCGTGCGCAAATTTAGAACCACTTAACACGACCTTGCGAACGGCTATAGAGATTGATTACATTGCATTGCAGGTTTCAGAGCACCGTCGATATATCATATTCAGAAATGAGCTCTTACACCAATTAAAACAATTAAATTGTGTTGTATATGTTGGGCCATTGTATCGCGTGATGGTAAAGTGGTAATTGCTGGAATGAAGCAAAATCCTATTAGGTTTCCATTGCTCCCATTCTAATGCATATTGAAAATTGGATTCAAGTGATACGACGATATGATCCTCACAACGAACTTATTTTGAGTTAACTTTCCACAGTGGTACAATAGGCGCCACAACGATTTAGACATAATATATCAGCTACAAACAGTGAAGGCGAAAAACTATATACAGGGAAACAAAGCAGAACACTTAATATTATTGTCCTTAATGTCCGAAACAAAGACATGGCAAACAAAGACCCATTAGAGTTTACAAAAGACAGGAAAATCACTCTGTGTTGATATATACTTTCATCTCTTCTTAACGTCGAAGCAATTGTCAATATTGTATAACATGTATGCAGTGTGTGCACACACACGCGCACACATAGACCTACACACAAACATATATATATATATATATATATATATATATATATATATATATATATCAGGGCTCCATACTAACTTTTTTTAAACCAAAATCATCAATTTCAAATTTTTGGTGGCCCGAGAGAAAAATTTGGTGGCAAAAAAACCCCAACAAAAACATTAAAAGTCCTGCTTTCTTTAATGAGTCAAATATTTAAGTTTTATCATAGTAAGAATTGGAAGCTGGACATATCTACTCATAAATAAACCTCAACAAACTCGCAACACTCACTCTCAGGCACTCGTTCAGTCCTTTTCATCCATCCTTTAAACAAATGTAATTGTTGAATGGTGAAGACTAAGTATAAATAGTCATTGACAGGCATATGGGTTGCAACATCTGAACATAAATAAATGACATCAGATTACATGCAAATAATTAAGAAGTTAGAAGAACATATTTCTATTTCTCAAAACACAAAAGGCAAAGGTACTACGTTTGCACACACTCACTGCATGCATTTATGCATTTCCGGCGCAAAAAGTTACGAATTTATTGACATACTTTTCAAAAAATTTTGGTGGCCCGAATCGGGCCACCAAATTTGCCCTTTTTTGACATTTAAAATTTAAAATTTGAAATTGAAAATTTTATGGTATACATGTATCATATTTACAGCAAATAATGGCAGCATTACAAGGACAACTTGTAACTAACCTATGTGATTATGTGGTGTATCTGTACCACATGAATGATATTGTTACCCTTTTTCCCTTATCAAGAATGATTTCTGTCAAATTCGGACGAAGACAAATCAAACAAACAAATAACAAAAATCGATCTTAGTACCTCATATATATATATGCTCATTCATTCATCATATATTGCACTCGATCAATCTCAATTAAGGACAGTTAGTTTTAAAGTTGCTCTACTGACGCTTGTGACTACACTCGATTTGACCACACGCCGTTAAATATCTCAACAATTTTCACTGGGGGTGCCAGTAACTGTACGCCTATAGAACCCCTGTAACATGCCCACATCTATACAGTCTGATTAATCTACGGTAGATTACGTATTCGTATACCTGCAATCGTCCAGAGCTTTAGTGGGATTGCGGCCCGAACTCCACGGCTGAGGTCAAGGTTCATTAACCCCATGTTATCTATAGATGGATAAGCCTTCCTGGTTGTAATGAGATTCCTCTACACGATCACAACTGATTAGATGGTAAAAATAATATAGACTGCTGGATAGGATAGATTATCAAAAGCCTTCAGAAAGAAGAAAGAAGTCACGGTTGGTACTCTTGCTATTCACATTCGCTACAATCATGCTTTTTAATTTGTTTAAAGTGACGTTTTTGGGGAAAATTCTAAAAGACCACGAACACGATCAAGCTACCACATGACAGACGTCTTTGAGTCCCCTTCGAGAAGGACTTGGCAATACAGTGCACTCCCGTTATAATGAGCACGGTTATAACGAAATGCTCGTTACAATGAAGTAAACATTCAGGTCAAAAGATTATCATCCATATACATTCACGTACTTTATTGTTCGGCTATAACGAGCTTTCGATGTAACGAAAGAAAAGCACCTGTCACGAGGACTTCCTTATAACGGGAGTGCACTGAAGTACACAAGTGTCTTGCCTACAAGGGCACAACCACTGCTGCAAGCGGACTAGAACCACAGAGCCCACGATTGATGGTCCGTGGTCTTATCGAAAAGCCTCATCTCCAGTGACTTAGTCTCTATTATGATGCTTTAGGGAAGTATCTATTATTCGATTTTAAGCACAGACAGTCCATATACAAGGGACAGCAAAGCTGTTGATTGGCTGTCAAGAATTCTGTTCCGCTTTAGACTGACTGAAAGTTTTCTCTCTTTTTTTTTTGGTTACTTTTGGTCGTCATACTGAAATATGGATTCCTTTCGATACAATATCAAGCCGTTTACATAGTACAATCACTGCATTGCCTTTAGGCAAAATTATTGAAATGTAGGCCTATATTGCTTTTTTTCTTTCCAGCAAGTTTAATTCAAGGAGTAAAATGACTGTTTCATCAAAATTGATTTTTGAATAAATAAGTTACGACATTGCACAGATGCTCATGTCTTTTTAAATAACATTTTATTAAAACAATCATACTGAATCACACTATTTGAATATGATTTGCGTGATTAAAGAAGTGTGATTTTGTTACTTTAAATGTAGGCCAATTGTATGCATGACTATCTAAGTCACTTTATTCGGTAATCCCTATGTTATCTGCAACCAGGGAAGTTGAATTGTTTACTCATTATTATTCATTTTCAATTTCTATTTTTAGTTTTCTTGCTGTGATTTACTTCTAGTTTTCATGTACATTGTAAATGATCGAGGGTGGTCTATACCATGAAAGTGAAGTGCAATGACGAAATCAGCACGCAAATCACTGCCATTCAAATCTATGTTAGATGTTAAACTGGAAAGGTTAAAGGTCATCATAGTTATGAATATTTTTTGAAGATATAAACATTACGAAACGTATCTTACATTTTTAACTCCCTTAGAATGTAATTCGAAGTCTGTGTTTTTACCTTTCTTACTGTGATTAACTTTAAAAAAAAATCTAATGAATGAGTGTGTAAATTCTAAAATGCCATGACGAAGAACGCACGCAAATCACTGCTGATCACATCTACGTTATATGTTAAACTAGAAAGGTCAAAGGTTATGAAGGGTATAGATATTTTTCAAGATATGAGAGGTAGCTTACGTAATCTTTTTTTTTTAAATCTTAAAGGCCCCCTTAAAATGTAATTCAAAGTCTGTGTTTAATTCGGCATCGAACACCAACAAGGGTCAGCAGAAGGATTCAACACTTGTTCAATGTACCAGTAAAGGCCACCGCACACTACAAGTATACGACTTTTGGTCGCACGACTGACCGACTTTGGATCCGAAA
Source organism: Diadema antillarum (assembly GCF_040938485.1). Taxonomy (NCBI): domain Eukaryota; kingdom Metazoa; phylum Echinodermata; class Echinoidea; order Diadematoida; family Diadematidae; genus Diadema; species Diadema antillarum. Next base: position 170,452 of record NW_027271964.1, on the reverse strand, counting down.
TAAATCACAATAGCCTCAGATTATACGCTTGTTTATTTCAGATCCAAAGATCTGTTAGTCGTGCGACCGAATGTCGAATAGTGTGCGGTGGCTTTTAGATGTCAAAGATGTCATTGGTTAAACGCAAAGTACGTTAATGGTGTGGACGGCCCGCGCAACAAGGAAACGGTAAAATGGAAGGTTGGGTGCATGGAATGAAGACATTTGACGTTGAATTTGATGATAATCGGATTGTGATAGTATTTACCCTCAAGTAGGCGGTTTCATGCTTTTCTTCAGAACTTTATCTAGATTTTGATTTCCGTAAAACACTGAGAAACAGCACGACGTTAAGACAATAATGCTTATTGCAGGGGACCTTGTATTCACAACGGATGGATAGGACGTGGCATTTAGTGTCGCTTGAATCTATGACGTCACAACTGACCAAAGAATGATTCATTCTACACTTATCATTCCACCTGCTGCATACCACCATGCCACCTGTTTCTTGTTGTTGGTGTTATTGTTGTTTTTCGGTCTACTCCCGTCCCGCGCTTCCTCCCAACGTCAGTAGGCAGCTTTACGATCTACGACGCTATATTTCTATGAAGCTCCTCCTCCCATGTTGGACAACGTGCGCTCTATTGGGAACAATATTGTCTCGCACATGCGCAGAACTTCATTTTCTTTTTTTTTTTCTTTGCCTATTATAATAGGCGCGTCGCTGGAGTAACGTCGTGGATCTAAAGCTGCCTATCCCTATTGACAAAAAAGGTGGCATTTGATGTCTGACAGACCAATTACAAACCATGTTGAACGTTACTGACTCGTAGAATACAGTCAGACGTACATATTGGTGGACTATTAATCGGAATTGCAAATGAAATATGACAGAGTCATGGAATTTAACAGTTTCTTAGGTTTTTCTACCGAATGGTGACATACAGCGCAATCACACCCGCAAATTAGGAGAGACGGTGATGTCATTACGGAAAAATTTTACTATCTTTCATTGACTTGCACTCACCAACATTACAAATATGTTTTGGATTGATGCGTTAGTAACTCCAACTAAACTCTTTTCCCCCCTACAAGTCAGGTTAATCACAAGACAATCACACTAATTTTTAACAATATTGTGAATCATTTTATGATAATTCTATGCAAATTTCAAAACTTGAATGATTTAATGCCGAAAAGAGTAAAATTGAAGATGTATGCAAAAGTAAACCGAAGACTTTTGGAGTGATGATACCATCAACTTCTCTGACTTGCATACAAGTTGGTTGCATCTTATTTTACTTTTTCACAAAATTAGGTGGAAATTTAAAGTTCCTGTAAGTTTCCGATTTCATGTCCGGTTTTAATGAAACCTCTGTTATTCCGCTAATCTGATTTCACTCTTATTCTATACTGAAACCAACCTGAACATTGCGTCAAACTGCACTGTAACTAATCGTTTGCGAAATGTGACAACTGCTCACAGTCTAAACATATCAAGCATCCAGTGGGTTGATTAACCCCTTGTGTGCTTTGAGTGTTGATTGGTATAGCAAACCAAACAGCATTGTAACACAATTCAAAAGTTCCTGGCACAGAAAGGGTTACTTAGTAATCTATGACAGAAAATGACGTGTCCTCTCAATTTACAACGATGACAGTTCACCGTTTGGACTAACAAATGACTAAGTTGGATGAAATCAGGAAGTCAAAAGTTTAAGCCCCAGCTGTAACTATTTTTTTTCTGTCATTGACAAAGTTAAAGCATGGAGTATTATACGCATTAAGCGGAGGACAATGTTGATATGACAAATCGGATAATTGAGGACAAAATCAATCCTAAGTCCTTCATGACGTTCAATGCGATAACGCAGGAAGATTGCCGATTTAATGCATTGAACCCTTTAATCTCGTGTGCGTATTAATGTGTGCATGTGTGTGTTTGCGTTTAATACGTGTGTATTAATAAGTGTTAAATGTGTGTAAGTGGAGGTGGCTACCTCGGTGATAAAAAGTTATATTATTGTTTAATGAAATTCTATCTCATTTTTGCGTCAGGACATCCACTTCAGGGACATTGTTTGACGCAACAAATTGACACTTTGTGTACAGTTATCTATTTTTTTTTAAAAATGACAAATAAAAGGAAACCTCGAAATTGATTTTTGAACGCAATATACAGCGATAGGGCCATGTGGGGAAAGAATGTTGACAAAAGAGGTAATGCCATGGTCATATTTGTCATTGTTTAAAGCTTACAGTAGATGAGATACTAGTTTGTAAAGTGAAGTTGAAACCAATGATATTTATGGGCATCAGCGTTGTAGTCTTAAAATAAACATGTGGTGCGTGGTTAAAATGTGGATATAATTACATGCGGGTTTTTTTTTTATTTCATAAAACCAATGATGATCAATTGTTACTTACGTTCTCGGATCATCAGGGTCGATGCTGTACGGCCGGCTTGGCGAGGAGTTCGTCATATCCTGCTGCTTTATTTCCCAAGCTTCTTTAACGTCCTGAGAAATAAAGGGAAAACAAGCACTTGCTGATAATATACAATAATTATACTTCTCTCAGACTGATATGAAATTATTTTGATTCACCCTCCATCCTACAGAATAAATGTGACACCTCATGTATGTCAATGTTTTTCAAAGAAAGAAAATATTACAAGCCATCAAAGCAACAATTCAGTGGTGTTGTGTGTCATTCATTTCAAACATGTTGGTATACTATCGCCTGTAATCGTTTTGTAGTATGCGTTTCTGTTTCATTTTCGATAAGGCAAGTCAAAATACAGCAAAAATTCATCGACCATTGTTAATGCAAAACGGATGGTTGAACAGTTACGTATGACTCCAAAACAAAAACAAAAAAAATCAAATACACGTTTGGTATGAGAGTTGATTATTATGTAGTTAATAAGATTAGCCCCAACTCAACCTGCAATTAACGACACGTTTATCAAAAACTGATTCTGTTCACTATGAGCACGATAAAGATGTGATTCGTTATTTTCTCGAAGCACCGAGAACTCAACATAGAGATTCAAGGATGCAAAACATTGTTGATAAATTTGCGTGTAATAAGATTTGGTTTCCACGTCATGATTATGCCCTTCAGGCACAACGTCTTGCTATAACTTGCGTGGACCAGAGCATAAAATAATTTGTACCAAGCAGGTAGGTAAAGAGAAAAAGGTGGGGTTCTATAACGTTATTTGTTCTAGTATTTGCATGTGCTTGAGTGTGTTTGATGGTTTGTGAGGTTTTATTCATTGGGTAACAAATGTTGAGAAAAAATTCTGATCAATTGTACACGGCGTCTTTGAATCTAGGAAATCGTTGGCCCAACATCACAACTCATCCGGAGCTCCTTGGTATACCGTGGGATATAAACATATCATTTCATATAATTGGAGTAGGTCTATTAAGTCAGTTGTTCGCTGAAAGAAATATAAAAGGTAATTTTGAATGGTATTGTTTTACTCGTTTGTTCCGTTCAGCATCACAGTCATTGTAATGACTGTCGTTTTATTTTTTGTATTTTATCTTTGTAACAGAAAATTATTTTGAATGTGTGTGTGTGTGAGTGTGACAATGATCAAGAAAACTTGCATTAAATTGTTGGGCTGTCAAAAAAACAACACTCGACATGCAAGAGCAACCAGCAAATCTAAAGAGAATAGAAAGGTAGGAAACGACAGAAAGAAAGAGAGAGAGAGGGAGGGAGCGAGAGATTGAAAATAAAAGGAGATGATAAACCTCGTATCATTTTTAAGCAGCCATGTTTCTGACGGGAAGTGTTCAGCAATAAGAGCATCTAGCTAAAACAAAAAATGACAACAATATATGACCAGCCATATGAAAGGAATTCACCACTGCGGTGTATACAACAGGAAAACAGACTCGAAAATACATCACCATTTCTGCGAAGTGAACGGGGAGCTGTATCTCAACGAGTGTTTGGGCTTCCAAGGAATGTCGAAGAACCCTGGCTTCTTTCTGAAAACTATCCACGGTAAAATGTCTGTGCTGAGTCTCCCGAGTTCCTAACCCGCCAACATCATTCGTGAGAAAACTTCGAAAACAGCTAGCAGTATACACAAAACTTTTTAAATCTCAACCAAGCACCTCAAATCTGGGGGAAATCTCTACAAAAATTAATGGTGGGAAAGAAGGAGTCAGTTTTTCCTGCCGTTTATCCGAGAAATGAAAGCGCAGGCACGATGTAGTTGTGATATCGAAATTGCAACAGAAGAAGAGCGAAAGTTCCTCGTGGTTTCCATGGTGTTTGTGTGGAAGCCCACGCCCAACTGGAGCGGGTGAAAGAAACTCCACGCCTGGCACGCAGTTTGACAAATCGACTCCGACAAGCCGCTCAGGGGAGGGTAATTGTCTTTATTGATATCTTTATCATATCAGGGGGGATCAAAGGGGTGGCTACCGGTACCAAGTGATAGCTGAACATCACATCCAACACCAAACGCACACACGCACACACACATACACACACGCACACACACACGTACACACACACACACAAACACACCCACACCCACGTAGATAATTTGATTCATATTCTGTGTCAACGTGCCCAATGTGTGATCTCATTTATTCCACCCCTTTGCTCTCACTTCTTTCATCTCTCTTTTGGTCTCGTCCAATAATCTTACAGCAATTGATATCGTGGCCCACATAACATGCCCTTTTGGTACCTAATCCTTGCCTGTATGACGTCTGTGACCGCCGAAAGGGTGATCTCTACAACAAAACACCGAGCACTTTACGAGAAATAGTCATATCAACTGACAAAATGACTTCGCATAAAAAATCAAACTGCAGTTTCAATAATCTACAATAGCATTCGTGATAGGTCAGTTTTTCTTGGGATTATTAGGAATAAGATAATTATAAAACGGTTGCAATATCAGTTGCAATCAACACAACTCGACGGAAAAACTTCATGAATTTGAAGAATTACGCACTACCCGTTGCAACTACAAGGATTAGAACTATACAGCACTGGCTGTCGTTGGATGCTAGCTCGGTGGTCCAGTGGATAAGACGCCAGCCCTGTCCGGAGATCAGGAGGTCGTAGGTTCGAATCCTGCCAGAGTGTGTAGGTCCATGATCTTTGTCATGGCTACTACTAAAACACTGATGATTTTAATGCTTATTTCCGTCGATGTAGGACAATATTTGTTAATCAGTTGTCCATGATTATGAAACGTTTCAATATGCTGAGAGAATAAGGGCGTCGGAACACCAATTCCAGAGTCAAACTCAATGTTACAATCTTATATAAATTTTGAAAGTTTCCCCGGGAGAAGTTTTTCTTTTCATCTTGAAAAAAAGTATGATAGAAGGGAAGACTCGGAGGACCCGAGTTCGATCCCCCCCCCCCCCAACCCGGGGTTCGTCCTATAGGACAAAATGGTTTTACCCATTATGTCCCTCTGAACCCAGGTAGGGCCTATATGAATGGGTACCTGGCAACGCTGGAGTAATTGTAATGGCAGGGCTCTCTCTCGTAGAGCAGTGCCAGCAAAAGAGGCTACTTTGGATGAATAAGTCGTTATTATCATTATTATTATTATTATTATTATTATTATTATTATTATTATTATTATTATTATTATTATTATCATCATTATTATTATTACTATTATCATTATTATTATAGATAATCATGCTTCGATGAAAAGCACTTTACTACCTGCAGCTGCTGCTGCGCTGCTATTAGGAGTGGATGGCAAAAGTGTAATTGCCTTTCAGAGTGAACGTCGCCCTCACCGAGAATCCGTGGGACATGTTGATCGGGAGCTCAGTTAGCAATTCAGGGTCATTATAAATCAGCAAAGATAAGAAATGATGGCAAGCTTAAGGACCACGAGAGCCATTGAAATATTTGTCATCTTCATGGGAAATCACAACGCTATCGCCATCTAAATTGGGCGTGACAGATAAAGCAAAACGGTATGTTTCTCGCTAAGTCAGTAGGGGGTAAGTTGCGTGATATATTACCTAGAATAATGATAATAATAACTCTTTCCGACTGGGTCCCCAATAACCTCCGCGCTAATCTTTACATGTCTGTCATCATTTTAATTGGCAGAGTCGTCAATCTTCGGCGTCTCCCCGGAGTCTCGTCCGACAACGCAGTAAACATTTCTCTACCTTCCACTGAATGCGTGACACTTTTCGCTTTTCATCCAAAATCTACCTCCTTGATAACTATGAAGAAGAACCCAGTTAGGTCGATCATAAGCAGGCGCTCTATTCTGAGTGGTAACACGAAATGTTTACAGTTTACTCGATGAAAAACACACGAAGAGGCATGTTTCACTGTCTGACAAATCTAAAGTGATGTGAACAAGGGAAAATAGTTTAGCGACTATAATTTAAGGTCTCTAATCATGCTGTCCAACACTCATACACCTGAGAGAGAGAGAGAAAAAAAATAGAGGCGACGTACAGTATACATACATGTAAGAGATGCGAACATCACACACATGCGCACACAGACAGGCATGGACAGACAGTGTCAATGAGTCGATGAAAAGAGCAGCCACATTCTGATTAAAGGGGATGGCTAGTAACTGATCAGTGGGAATCAGTGGGAATACTGGGGGATGATTGTTCCAGTCCTTGTGGGATTCATTTAAGAGTACATTATATAATAATAATAATTTATATGATTTATATAGCGCCAAATCCACTCTGCATAGTGCTCTAGGCGCGGAAGGAAGAGAAAGTGAAGGAGATATATAAAAGGACATACAAATATCAAGTACATGTAATGAGTAGTCAAATTGAGGCTTTAAACAAGTGAGTTTTTAGACTGCTTTTAAAGGAGTCTGATGAAGAACAATTTTTTACGGCTGAAGGTAAGTTATTCCATAAGGTGGGAGCAGCATGGCCAAAGGCACGTGTGCCCCATATTGTAGTGAATCTTGGAATTATCAGAGAACCGGAGTTGGATGAGCGTAAAGATCTAGCAGGGATGTAATTATGGAGTAAGTCAATGTTATACTGAGGAGCAGCGCCCTGAATGCAATGAAAAGTCAAAAGTAAAATCTTAAAAATAATGCGATCTTTGACTGGTAACCAATGAAGTGATCTCAAAATAAGGGTGATGTGAGTGTGCTTCTTGGATAGTGTGATGATGCGTGCTGCCGCATTTTGAAGCCTCTGTAGCATGGAGAGCTGAGTTTATGGTAAGTTAAATAAGACAGAGTTTCCAAAATCGAGCCTAGAGGATATCAAGGCATGGACTAATTTTTCGGTAGAAGAGCGGTTCAAATATGTTCTAATGAAGCCGATATTACGAAGTTGGTATCTTACAGATCTACAAATGCTAGAAACTTGATGAGACATATATCTATTGTTGTGTGAAAATTATTTGCTTCATATTGGTCTCATATTTAAGTAATGTGCAGTTCAATGTTTCCGGGTTAGCATGACTGTACAGTGTCGGGGCGATCGTTAACGGCCCGACACTGTTCAGTTACTAGCCATCCCCTTTAACAAAGGTGGTTTTCAGGAGATGAATGATTTTATGAGATATTTAATCACTTTGCCGCTATATATGAGAGAGCATAAACAGAGATGTGGCATTCCAATGGTTAACAACAACAACAACAACAACAACAACAACAACAACAACAACAACAACAACAACAACAACAACAACAACACACTGCACATGTCTTTGAAAGAATCAAACCAGGTCAGAAAACATTACGCTTCCGTTTGTTTCAGTAGTTTGATTGAAGTCTTGACATCACGTTTGTTCTCAAGTTTTCTTCAAACTTTCTGTGTGTGTGTGTTTTAATCTTATCGCCTCATTTTTTTTTACTTATCAGAAGTTGCTACTTTAGAAAAACTCGTAGAAACGTATTTATAACTTTTATATTATGACTTTGGCTTGGGTTTCAATTTAATGAAGTGGTTAATAAAGTGATAGGAACCCAGCCAGGCTTGATATTGTGTTTCAGCAAGAAGCCGATGATGGCAATGTTGTGACTTGACAGAACCACTAAGGTGCACGGATGTATTTCTCTGTCTCCCATCGGCCTCTCTATCTATCTTCATATCAATCTAAATATATACATACACTTGTATATCTATCTACCTGTCTATCTATCTGTCTATGTATCTCTACCAATCCGCATGTAACTAATCGATTTCTATCTATCCATATCTATCTATCTTATCTTATCTAGCTATCTATCTATCTATCTATCTATGTATCTATCTATCTGTCCCTATCTCTCTTTCTTTATATCTATCTATTCATTATATATTAGTTTCCATCTATCTTTCTGTCTGTATATTCTTCTAGTAATCTATCTATCTATCTATCTATCTATCTATCTATCTATCTATCCATAAGTCAATGCCTGCGTCGGTCTGTCAAAGTCTTTTACTTCAGAATATCGCACCATGAAGAAAAGCATGGATTGATATTCCCTTTAATATTTAGCGCCTCACACCCCTGCCGTCATAGTCGAATTTAAATTTCCTTCACAAGAATACACATCTTTTCTCTCGGCATTGTTTTGAATAAAATCAGTAGAGGTTTAGGAGGGGATCAGACCCAGCGACATTCAGACAAACACGGGAAAAGCCACCACGGATTGAATGTCAGCAGGTCATTCAATGTGGCGTCTTTGGAGACCCTTGAAATAACCGTGTCTGTCACGTGTTACCGTGACGTCACAAGCATCGAAAAGAAATAAAACAACGCCACAGACACTCACAGACACACACACAGACACACACAAACACACACACACACACACACACACACACACACACACACGAATTGTTTATATCAATTACAGATGTTTGGTAGTATGCTGCCCCTGCCTGTTTTAGTCGAGTTGTGGCTAAATCAAAATTGCAATCAGAGGCATTTTCCTCGCGGAGAAAAGGGAAGCAATTCACATAAGAAACTTCTTTAGCACAGTACGACAAAGGCGGCGTTTTCAGGAATTGATTTTCTTTTTCTATTTCTGTTTCATTTATTTCATAAATTTATTTCGTTGATCAACATTAGTTTGCTTTATTGCACTTAGTCTCAATATTCAATTTGTCGGATTCATGTTTGTTTCATTGTGTTTAGGCCCTATGCACTTCAGTTTTGTGCCAAACACGCACTCTTATCTACTAGGATATTTCGAAGTCTTCAATTTGCGCCGACTATATAGCATATCGGTAAACACTGATGAAGGGTAGCACTTATTTTTTTTTCCTTCCCGCCTAGAACAATCACTCCCCACATCGTCTGCTGGTCATCGATACCGTGCGCATTTTGTAAGCGATCGCGCTGATCCGGAAACGGGATAGGGCGCAATTGAATGCAAGAGAGACGGACCATTATGAACCGCAAGTTACCCCCGAGACTATACATCCATGGAGATTCGTGTTACAGTGATAGGGTGAGGGCAAAGGACAAATCGGACTGTATATCACAGTTAGGGAGGAATTTGTTGCATGTGTGACGGCTCTCACATACATTGTACTTCAATACAGCATGACGTAGCGGAAACGAATGCCCCCTACCCCAACCCCCCCCCCCCCCCCATCCATCCGTCGAGGTTAATAATACGAGGTTGACTGTTATTATCCCTGGCGAATGTACTACGTAAGGTGTCGATGACATTTAGGAGGAGTGGTTTGCATGGTCCAGAGAGGATCGACTTATACCGTACGTAGGCGTTTTCGAGAATAAATGGTCAGACAACAGAAGTTACAACGAAGACCAGCAGCGTCGTTTTGAGCGGGAATGTAAACAAGAAGCTCTCGAATCACGTGACAAGTGAAGTGTGATGGGTTGTGGTGTGATGTGATAATGTGATGTGATAATGTGATGAAATGTGATGTGATGTGATGTGATGTGATGTGATGTGATGTGATGTGATGTGATGTGGTGTGGTGTAATGTGATGTGATGTGATGTGGTGTGATGTGATGTGATGTGGTGTGATGTGATGTGATGTGATGTGGTGTGATGTGACGTGATGGGATGTGATGTGACGTGGTGTGATGTGATGTGATGTGGTGTGATATGATGTGATGTGGTGTGCTGTGATGTGATGTGATGCGACGTGGTGTGATGTGATGTGATGTGATGTGGTGTGATGTGATGTGGTGTGCTGTGACGTGGTGTGATGTGATGTGGTGTGATGTGATGCGATGTGATGCGATGTGATGTGATGTGATGTGATGTGATGCCATGCGATGCGATGTGATGTGATGTGATGTGATGTGATGTGACGTGGTGTGATGTGATGTGATGTGATGTGCTGTGCTGTGATGTGACGTGGTGTTATGTGATGTGATGCGATGTGATGTGATGTCATGCGATGTCATGTGATGTCATGTGATGTCATGCGATGTGATGTGATGTCATGTGATGCGATGTGATGTGATGTGATGTGGTGTGCTGTGCTGTGATGTGATGTGACGTAGTGTGATGTGATGCGATGTGATGTGATGTGACGTGACGTGATTTGATGTGACGTGATGTGATGTGTGTAATGTGTGTGTCATGGTGTGATGTGGTGTAGTATGGTGTGATAAGATGTGATGTGACGTCGTTTTGAGCGGGAATGTAAACAAGAAGCTCTCGAATCACGTGACAAGTGAAGTCACATGTGTGTAATGTGTGTGACATGATGTGATGTGGTGTAGTATGGTGTGATAAGATGTGATGTGACGTGATGTGTTGTGATGTGATGTTTTGTGATGTGATGTGATGTAGTGTGATGTGATGTGATGTGATGTGATGTGATGTGATGTGATGTGATGTGACGTGGTGTGCTGTGATGTGATGTGATGTGATGTGATGTGGTGTGGTGTGGTGTGGTGTGCTGTGACGTGGTGTGATGTGATGTGACGTGATGCGATGTGATGTGATGTGATGTGCTGTGCTGTGATGTAATGTGACGTGGTGTGATGTGATGTGATGCGATGTGATGTGATGTGATGTGATGCAATGTGATGTGATGTGATGTGATGCGGTGTGGTCAGGTGTGATGTGATGTGATGTGATGTGATGTGATGTGATGTGATGTGATGTGATGTGGTGTGATGTGGTGTGATGTGATGGGATGTGAGTGATGTGGTGTGGTGTGATGTGATGTGATGTGATGTGATGTGATGTGACGTGATGTGTTGTGTTGTGATGTGATGTTTTGTAATGTGGTGTGATGTGATGTGATGTGGTGTGGTGCGATATGGTGTGGTGTGATGTGATGTGATGTGATGTGATGTGATGTGGTGTTGTGTGATGTGATGTGATGTGAAGTGGTGTGGTGTGATGTGATGTGATGTGATGTGGTGCGGTGTGGTGTGATGTGACGTCACGTGATGTGATGTGTGTAATGTGATGTGACATGATGTTATGTGGTGTAGTATGGTGTGATAAGATGTGATGTGACGTGATGTGTTATGATGTGATGTTTTGTAATGTGGTGTGATGTAGTGTGATGTGATGTGATGTGTTGTGGTGTGGTGTGATGTGGTGTGATGTGATGTGATGTGATGTGGTGTGGTGTGGTGTGGTGTGATATGGTTTGTTGTGGTGTGGTGTGATGAGATGTGATGTGATATGACGTGTTGTAATGTATTGTGACATAAGAATGGTGTGGTTTAGGGTAGTATAATGTGATGTGATGTGATGTGATGTGATGTGATGTGATGTGATAAGATGTGATGTGACGTCGTTTTGAGCGGGAATGTAAACAAGAAGCTCTCGAATCACGTGACAAGTGAAGTCACATGTGTGTAATGTGTGTGACATGATGTGATGTGGTGTAGTATGGTGTGATAAGATGTGATGTGACGTGATGTGTTGTGATGTGATGTTTTGTGATGTGATGTGATGTAGTGTGATGTGATGTGATGTGATGTGATGTGATGTGATGTGACGTGGTGTGCTGTGATGTGATGTGATGTGATGTGATGTGGTGTGGTGTGGTGTGGTGTGCTGTGACGTGGTGTGATGTGATGTGACGTGATGCGATGTGATGTGATGTGATGTGCTGTGCTGTGATGTAATGTGACGTGGTGTGATGTGATGTGATGCGATGTGATGTGATGTGATGTGATGCAATGTGATGTGATGTGATGTGATGCGGTGTGGTCAGGTGTGATGTGATGTGATGTGATGTGATGTGATGTGATGTGGTGTGATGTGGTGTGATGTGATGTGATGTGAGTGATGTGGTGTGGTGTGATGTGATGTGATGTGATGTGATGTGATGTGATGTGACGTGATGTGTTGTGTTGTGATGTGATGTTTTGTAATGTGGTGTGATGTGATGTGATGTGGTGTGGTGCGATATGGTGTGGTGTGATGTGATGTGATGTGATGTGATGTGATGTGATGTGGTGTGGTGTGATGTGATGTGATGTGATGTGGTGTTGTGTGATGTGATGTGATGTGAAGTGGTGTGGTGTGATGTGATGTGATGTGATGTGGTGCGGTGTGGTGTGATGTGACGTCACGTGATGTGATGTGTGTAATGTGATGTGACATGATGTTATGTGGTGTAGTATGGTGTGATAAGATGTGATGTGACGTGATGTGTTATGATGTGATGTTTTGTAATGTGGTGTGATGTAGTGTGATGTGATGTGATGTGTTGTGGTGTGGTGTGATGTGGTGTGATGTGATGTGATGTGATGTGGTGTGGTGTGGTGTGGTGTGATATGGTTTGTTGTGGTGTGGTGTGATGAGATGTGATGTGATATGACGTGTTGTAATGTATTGTGACATAAGAATGGTGTGGTTTAGGGTAGTATAATGTGATGTGATGTGATGTGATGTGATGTGATGTGATGTGATGTGATGTGATGTGATGTGATGTGATGTGATGTGACGTGACGTGACACGCAGTGTGATGGTTTGACGTGAGATGCCTCGTTGAGGTGGTTTTAATAGTGCGGTGTGGTGTGGTGTGATGTGATGTACTTCATGCAATGTTATGGTATGTAGTGGTAGTTGCGCTGTGTAAGAATGCACTGTAATGTGTTGTTATGTGGTGTAATGTAATTTCATGTTATGTCATGTCATGTAGTGTAATGTAATGTAATGTAGTATTATGTAATGTAATGTAATGTAATGTAATGTAGTCAAAAGGGACCTGAGCTTTCGGTTCTATAGCAGAATCTTCATCAGAGGCAAAATGACCTTTTACTTTGGCTCGGCACTATTGGATAAGCAGCTTTCAGCAGCTTTTTTTTTTGCTACACGTAATGTAATGTAATGTATTGTAATGTAATGTAATGTAATGTAATGTAATGTAAATGTAATGTAATGTAAATGTAATGTAATGTAAATGTAATGTAATGTAAATGTAATGTAATGTAAATGTAATGTAGTGGTAATGTTGTGCAATGTAATGTAATGTAATGTGATGCAATGTAGTGTAATGAAATGTAATGTAATGTCTCGTGCGTGACGTGACTTGAAGGATTATCAAAGGATTGGAGCAAATGTCCACAAAGTCAGAAAACTCGACAGACGTGCTAATGCCTCAATTCTTCGATGAGAAGTAGTGTCGACAGGGACTTATACAGAAATAAAACTAACCGACAAGCGATCGAGATCAAATTTGGAAAGATCTTCGGGTAGATAGTGGAAACAACCGCCGGATTTTGCTCTCTGACCCTAAGATCGTCGTTTGCCGCCTGAACTGCCCGCGGCTAGCTCAGCGGGCGTTGTGGTAAAATAGTTCGATACACCGAGACTGGAACTTGATAGCTGAAAGACAAATACTTAGCTTCACTCTGAACAGGTTTAAACGAAATTGAGGGGAATAAAAAGGAAAAAATATTAATTTGCAGTCAAATATTCGAGTCAAATCCGCCTTACATCGCTAAGAAATCCATCGCATTGGAAAACAAAAACACAAAACTGATCGTAATTATCATATTTGGCATATCATTTCTAATTCAGCGAAGTTGAAAGAAAAAGAGAAAGAGAGAGAGAAAAAATTGTCTTCACATAGCCTACGTCTTCAGTTGTAGCTGACATTCACTCGCATTGATACAAACGTATTTTGGCTTCGCTTATACTCATTCCACGTCATCAAAGCATTCACTTTTTGGATGAAATTGGGGCTACTATCGAGTAAAAGTTTTTCTCCTGATAAAGCGACTGTCATGATTATGACGTCAGAAGGTGAGTTATAGACCACTTTGTATACACTGTACTTTGTAAATGTCAATTTGGGAGTCGGGAAAGAGATTCCGCACCTGCTTGTTTGTTTGTTTGTTTTATTTTTTTTTACCGCTTGTCAAAAGTTTTACCCCAAAGTTTGAATTGAAAAGATCGCATTATCACTGATCTGCCGACAGAATAACGAATATGCAGTATATAGGAAAAAATCAATCCAAAATAAAACTCTCGAAAATTTCAGCTTGAATAATGAAAGGGAAGATTGCTGTCAGTGATGTGTTATAGCTCGCGATTTACAATACTTTTACAATATTCATAGTGATTATTGTCATGAGCAGAAACATCTTAGCTTGGCAAACTCACTGTATTTCCCGTATGGCATTTTCCTTCTCCTTGCTACACTTTTTCATCAAAATTTTAATTGTGATTATCTGGTGGTCTTCTTCACATTCCCTCATTTTTCTGGTTTAATAAAACCAGAAAAAATGTCAAAAGCTTTGAGTAAGAAGAATGAGAAGAACTCATAAATCTTCATCTTTGCTAAATATTGTATATTTAACTTATTGTGTATTCTTTTATACATTTGGATATGAAGACTCCTTCAGAATATTATCATCTCTGATAATCGTGGATGAAGCATGTTCCTTACTATGATACACAGACGTTTATATTACATAAACTTCAGAATCATGGATAATTATAGGAACCATCCTATACCCCGAAACCCAACTCATACTCATCATCCACCTCTTCGTTTCCTAGTATTGCAGGAGAAAACCCTACCTTTAAAAGTTGTACCAGCGAAAGATTTCGTGAAGATATCCCGGTAAGACGATACGATGCCAGAGGATGCTAGGTGAAGAAATCACGCTGTACTGCGCCGACGTGTTTGGATAGGGCGAGTGAGGTTGGGGATGACCTGTTTCTTAATGATATGCTGAGTTTAGCCGTCAGCGGGCGTCCTCGTGGTATATTTTCTTCGAAAACTTGAGATGTATGCGGCTGTCGCAGTTAGACAAACATTTCTACGTATATTTCCATATATAGATAGATCTGTCTGGGCCTTGTGTTTTTCTCTCGCTCTCTGTCTGTTTGTCCCTATGTCAATATGAATTGTCAATATCAAACGACCGAAAGAAAGAGGCTTAGTTACAACATAAATGCAATGTTCGCTAGCTAGAGAGAGATGCATCCATATCATTAGGTAGAGACACGAAAAAATGTAAGCCTATGGGTAAGTACAGAAAGATATTTGGATGTATAGATGATTAGATACCAGAATACATAAACAGATAGATAAGCATTCTAACAATAGATAGATAGATAGATAGATAGATAGATAGATAGATAGAGATAGATAGATAGGTAGATAGATAGACAGGTAGATAGATAGACAGATATGTAGGTAGGTAGATAGATAGATAGATAGATAGATAGGTAGATGGATAGATAGATAGATCGATAGATAGATAGATAGATATAGATAGATAGATATATATATATATATATATATATATATATATAGATAGATAGATAGATAGATAGATAGATGGTAGTAGATCGGTAAATAGATAGATAGACAGATAAAGAAAAAATACATCAATATACAATTCCAAACTTACTGATGATATCAAAATTGGTTGTAAAAACAAGGCAGATCTTTGATATCTGACATTAGTAGTTATGTCATATTTCCCAGATTGATGAATAAATCTTACCTGAGTTGCGCGTCCCACGAAATGTCATAAATCAATTACCATGTGGCCATAATACCCCGCTGTAACAAGAGCAAACCGAGAGTAAAAGGTACAGGTTCGCATTGTACCAGTCGCATCACGTTTCCAGAGTTATGCAGCAGGCGTGAACAAATCTAACACCATTTTCTGCTCAGTCTCCACACTGCGGCAATGGACGTGAGAGAGTGTAATCTTACACACACCACACCATCATGTCAATCTCTCCTGGAAAGAAGACATTACACCTGTTTCAAGTATCTTGATCACCTCTCTTCCACTTCGTGTCATCGACTGTAACTCGAGGAGAAGTGCGTGATTTATGACAGCTGCTATTCACTCAGTGTCCCTCTTAAAAGTTTAGAAATAAATAGTTGACAGAAAAGACCCTAAAAACAAAAAAATCCTTTCTCGCTTTGACAGGGTTTACTGCATGCACCATTTCAGGCACAGCTCAAGAACCCGCAAGAGAACGAAACAAAACAATAAAAAAGCAGACACGCTTGGAGTGAGGCACAAGCTGTGTTGGTAGTGGTGGTGACGGATATACGCAAGTTAATCGAACCAAGACGGCCTGTTTATACACTGAAAAGCAATAGGAAGACAGATTATGTTATCTTCTATATACTCTGCGCACAAAAATGCATGCACACCCACACCCACCCATACACACACACACACACACACACACACACACACACACACACACACACACACACACACACACACACACTACACATACACAAACACACACACACGCATACCCACAAAATATCTTCGGATAGATTTTCGCTCCAGAAGAGTAAGCTCCGACCGCAAGATGGATCTCAAGGTCTCGTACAGACTTAACAAATATTTGATATTAATTCTTCCATTTTCTTATCAATCTTCTCCTTTTCTTTCGCTTCATTTCCTTTTTCTTTCCTTCTCCTGCCTTCCTTTCTGTTTTCTTTCTTATTCCTTCCTATCTTTCTTAGTTTCTTTCTTTCTTTCAATATTCTTCTTTCATATTCTTTTTTATTCTTCTTTTTCTTCCGCTTTTTTCCTTCTTCATTTTCCTCCTACTACTACTACTTCTACTACTACCGCCGCTAGTACAATACTACTATTACTATTACTACTATACTACTACTACTACTATTGCAGTGCTGCTGCTGCTACTACTACTACTACTACTACTTCTATTACCATTACTCCCACTACTCAGGTAGACGGTGTAGAAAAAGTCAGAAGCTACATTTTAAAAGGCAATAAAAACAACAAACCAACAACAAAACACGTTGAATTCTTTTGTCTTGGCACGAATAGCCTGTACCGTCTATGCTGCGCGTATCATGTTTTTAAACCTATAGAGATAATCATTCTGTACTATGAGACATTTGACAGTCTGGATTAGTTGCTCATATTTTCTAGAAATGATTGGTATTCTTTGGCTTTGCTTTGTTTTGTTTTGTTTTGTTTTGTTTTTGTTTTGCTTTTGGTAATGGAGAAAAAATCGTGGTAATGAAAGCGTATATCTCAACACCCCTTTTCACCATCCCCACCTAAATTACACGGGACTGTCGAGGAAAGCTCTCATTGTCAAGGGCTTGCGCGTCATAAATCAACTCATCATGAAGCGCTCTTGACTCCTGGTTTAATAGCCGTCAGAAATCCCAACAGTGATAAAAAGGGGGGATTATTTCAGTAAACAACTGGCCTTGTGCGTAATGACCTTCCTTTTCTACCTTGTCCTTACCACTTGCATCTCCTCATTCACCCACATAAACACACCCACGCACACACAAACGCACCATCACACTCACTAGTGCCTTTACGCGCAAGTGTTGGGCTCGATATTGTCCGTGAACCCGAGAAGACTGTGAAATCGGTCGAACTCGTCGGCTACGCAGGCGTTCAAGCACTGCGAATGCAAGAACAGAATTCGTCATTCGTCTCCTTCTTCAAGACCTCTCTTTCTCCCCTTTGTTCTTTCCTTCTTTCCCTGTCTGTTTGTCTGTCTGTATTTCTCTCGCTCTTCCGAGCTCCTTCTCTGCATCTTTTTATTTGCTTTATATACCTCTATCTTTCTTTTTTTTAACACTATTTTTGTCTCTTTTTCCCACTCTCTGTATATGCCAAAAGGGGCTCTTATTTCGTCTAGCAGCTGACGGTGTTTCGAAGAAGAGGCGATCCGTCGATCATTCACCTCACGATTCGACTGTCAACACGTGACTCCAGACTTCAGGTTTCAGCGGCAGTCAAATACGGTGAAATGGAGCGAAAACCGACACACGCACACACGTACGAACACAGAGAATAAATCTGAAATTCCATCACCGTTACGATGGGTGATTGAGATGTTATACTCGGAAAGTTTTGCCAACAATTAAGGGATACATGCTGATATGGATCTTTTAGTGTCAACATTACCAAAGCTGAGAGACACGGCAAAAAAAAAAAAAAAAAAAAAAATCAGAGTCCAATCGGAAACTGCAGTTTGGGACAAAATCACATTTTTTTTTTTGGTTGTTGTTGTGGTTGTTTAGAAAGCCAAAACAGCAAAATTCGCAGACGCTTCTAATTTTTACGTTAAATGACAAGCACAACGAACCAGTCCCTTCAAGAACAGACATACCTACACAAACATCTAAACTTATGAATATCTGAACAAGGTCAAGAGACATTTCTTCTTTTAACTGGAAATCACGATACTAAATGATGGCTTTTCTTTCTCCTTTTGTACATTTGGGTATATTTGTTTATGAAATCATTCGAAAACATCAACATTGCTCTAAGTGTTATTTAACAATAGAAGTTTTGACATATTTTCGTAGTTTTTTGACGCATATATAGCCCTAAATCGAAAACAGAAATGTTTTGGTGGTCTCCATTTCTTTTTCGGATTTTTTATCCTTCCTTAATTTTCTGCATTAAGTGGCATAAAACTATCCCAAGATGTGGTAAAGTGATTTCCCATGTCCATACATTCTCATCCCCTATCTCCAATTACATAAATCCGGAGCGATTTCAACTTCAATCTGACATGTCGAATACAATGATCGCATTACATTTTGTTGTTGTTGTTGGCTGTCAAATATTAGTACAATATTTTATTCCCAAGTTCCTCTTGCTCTCTTACATTCCAGCAAAGGAGAAACGAATTCAATTCCAAAATGGGATGGTTTTGGTCTTTACACATGACCTTCACTCAGCCGCGTAATACCCAGGAATCAAGACATATGTTTGTGATAACTCTGATTCGATTTTCACCCTGCTTCTTATTCTCTGCCAACCCTCCATATCGTCGCCGGGACTACGGTGTGATTTTTGCAAAGGTCAAATTTTACGCAACATGTGCACCATTCTCCGCTCTCTCCCTCCCCCTCTCTCTGTTAATATATATAATATATATATATATATATATATACATATCTCCATATGTAAAAATATTTATATATATATATATATATATATATATATATATACATATATATAGAGAGAGAGAGAGAGAGAGAGAGAGAGACAGGGAGAGATAGATACATTCAGCCTATGTCTAAACATGTTGAGATTTCACTTTATTGGCTCCTCCGAGTCGAAGAACAA
The DNA here is from genome assembly GCF_040938485.1 of Diadema antillarum. NCBI lineage: Eukaryota > Metazoa > Echinodermata > Echinoidea > Diadematoida > Diadematidae > Diadema > Diadema antillarum. The sequence continues at coordinate 150,957 of NW_027271964.1, read as the reverse complement.
ACTGGTATTGCATGTTTAGGAAGGTGTAGGGCGCCGAAAATTTGAGTCGAACATTAAAACTCATAGTCTCATGCTTTATTGGCCAAAAATGCATTACCAGTTTGTTTCTTCATTATCTATATATATGGTTTAGGGATGGAGGGGATCGTTGTGTGTGTGTGTGTGGGTGGGGTGGGGGATGGGGAGGGGGATTTTGGGTAAAACACCTCATCCAAGGCTGAAAGCACCTGACATGATTTGGGTCCAAGACACAGAGCACGCGCTTTAGAGCACGCAAGTAAACCTCAAATACTCGAACCCCCAAGTTTATTGACCCCATTCCCGCAATGACATTTGCCAAAAGATTAATTGTTATCGTACACCCAGACAAACAAACAAATTTCGATGAAAACATAACCTCCTCTCTTGACGAAGGTAATAAGAATGATTCAAGGTAAAGAATAGTAAAATTTCGTCTTGAACAACTTTCAAAAAGATTGTGCTAGACTCATAGAGAGCACATCCACAGTGCTATTCAACGAAAACGGATAAACATAGGCCTACATTGCCAAAAGAAACACTTCCTCGGAACCAAGGAAGGATAGAGGTCAGTTTTGAGTATCATTCCTCAAAGTTCCATCAAGGGGAGTGAATAAGTCCCTGTCTCCCCCTCTCCCACTCCCTCTCAGACAATATCCCCTCTCCCGGCCTCTCCCTCTCTCTATCACCCTCTCTATTTTATTTCTCTCTCTCTCTATCATTGTCGGACTAATTTGTGGACAAACAATACTAGTGTATGATAGTCAGTGTGTCGCCGAATGAATATCTAGAGGGTGTAGTCCCTGGTTTCCAATCAATCGAAAATGGAGCGATGGACTTTCGATGAAAAGTGGATCGTGACTTAAGACACCGGTCAGAAAATGGAAAGATTCACGCTACACATTCCATGATCCGCTCTAATTCACATGACCGAGATAAAAGTGCAGAAGAAACACCTGGAGAGAGAGGCTACCACGTACTGTTTAGTACCGGTATGCACATTTTTTTTTTGTTTATTTGTTTGTTTGTTTGCATATTTGTTTGTTTATTGCTTTTAAAAGCCCATCCTAAAGTGACACGTTAACCAAGGTTATGTCCTTGATTTCACAGTTGGAGGATTCCTGGCTTTTGTAGCCACCAGAATTATATCTTATGACAATTATTCATTGCAATTGATTGACAAATTGCCCTCACTCTACGATAATAAGTCGAGCAGTTGCAATGAAAACATCTCGGCGGAAGAATTTCATGAATCTGGATAATTATTCAATTCAATTCAATTCAATTCAATTCAATTCTGTTATCATATGTATAGCTGTCAAACCTTCGCGGACAGTAATTACAGTTACTTGTAGCCTCTTGTCAAGGCCCTCTTGCTGTAATGTGCGAGCGAAGCGAGCCCAGCCGAGCGCGACAGCGCAACCCTATAGGCAGCTGGGCTCTCTTCACCATACAGCGAGAAAGCCTTGACAAAAGGCTTATGATTAAAGGAAATCAAAACCCAGAGAGAAATATGGATTGAGTGAAAGTAGCAACATTAATAGAGCACATCGGTGAAGGTTTGAGGAAAATCGGACAGTCGATGCAAAAGTTAGGAATTTTAAAATTTTTGGTGTTGGAACCACTGGATATTAGGAGACCTGTGTCTATAACATCATGTGTGGACAACAATAAAAAGAAAATATAAAGAAAATTCAACATGCTTTCATTTTTCTAGCGTAATGGAAGAGCACTTCACTAACCGCTTTCAGAAAGCAGGGGGAATAATTACTATACCCTTAACATAATATATCAGTATCAAGATGATGGAATGTGTTATTTTCATGATTTAATTTTGTGTGTGTATGTGGAATTCTGTTGGTATTTTCTGTATATTGTTGTCCACATAATATATGGCGTCATAAACTCTAGAAGTCTCCTTTATATCAAGTCATTCCAACACCAACTTTGAAAATCAATAACTTTTGCATCGATTGTCTGATTTTCCTCACACTTTCACTGATGTGTTCTACTAAAATGTTACTGCTTTCACTCAATCCACATTGCTCTTTGGGTTTTGGTTTCCTTTAAAGGTGGATTGTATATACAGAAAAGAAATTCATTAAGCATAACGGACAAGTAATCATGTAGAGATTAGGTTATATACATCACGAATACAGTTGTATTTTTGCTGCAAAAAGTTATTATTACTATTATTATTATTATCATTATTATTATTATTATTATTATTATTATTATTATTATTATCATAATTATTATCATTATCATTATTATCACCATCATCATCATCACCATCATCATCATTGTCACTATTATTATCATTTGTACAAAAATAAAAAAATAATGATAATCATCATCACCATTATCATTAGATCAGTTACTATCGTCTTTCATAATCTTAAATCATTGTGATAACGCATATGTTAAGTCGGGAAAGAGTTGACTCTCACTATAAAAGTTTTGACGAAATCTTGTTTTATCTTCTTTTTTCCTCGCGAAGTGAATGACATGGACACTGGAATGACGAGTAAAATAACAGAAGGAATAGCCGTCCTTGTCTGCAGGTTTATGTGAGTGCTTGTGCGTATGTGTTTCTCCGCATATTTGGTGGGTTTCAGGGTTTCATGACATTTGCTCCTGCGACAATTGCTCCTATGAAATAAGTATTATCTCCCAAACATGCATACTTTCTACCCACAAATACTACCCTATAACCCTAATCCTTATCCTCACATCAAATTAGAGCTAAAACCCTATCACAACCTTAGTACTATCCCTGACACTTAGTCCTTGGAGAAAATAAAACCGAAGCAACTGTCGCAGGAGCAAATGTCGATCGTGTCGCCGTTTGTTGGGATAAATTTAAAGGGTGTGTACAGTTCTGGTCGAGGTGAGGATTTAGCTTTTAACATTTTGCGAGATATTCAGAAACCATTCTATGAGATGTCAAAGAGCATGCAATTCTAAGGGGTATCAAAAGTTTATTTGATGAAAATTGGTTTTGAAGTGGCCGAGATATCCAAAAAAAAAAAAGGTGAAACAAAGAGATCCTAATAAAGTTGTGGCCTGTAGTCTTTTATCACTATCACTCTTTTTGGATATCTCAGCCATTTGAAAACCAATTTCCATCAAATAAACGTTGAATCCTTCTTAAAATTACATGCACTTTCATATTGCATTAGAGGTTTCTCATTATCTCACTTAGGAACGTAAAAAACATGAATCCCCACCTCAACCAGTACTGTACAGCCCCTTTAAGATAGACCGAGTTTGTGACAAATAGGTGTATTTATATGCATGTGCCCATGTTCTATGATATGAAACATTTTGAAGTTAGGCATTGTACTTAACCATTGTGTTAAATCGGAATTCAGGTGACCTTATGTTTTCACGTTTCAATTCAATTCAATTCAATTCAATTCAATTCAATTCAATTCAATTCAATTCAATTCAATTGCACTTTATTGTCATCCATCACACGGATTCTTGTTTACCGTACATTGCACAAATTTACCCCTGCCTACTTTCAAAATACTCTTCATCTTCCCCAACCACCACGTAATCTCCGTTCATCAAACTCGTTAAAATTACAGGTACCTCGAATCAAGCATAATTGGGGGGATCGGGCCTTTTCATATATGGGCCCAAAACTATGGAATGGCCTACCAAAATCTCTTAGAGAAGCATCTTCCATTGATGGTTTCAAAAAGAATCTCGACACATATATTTTCAATTTAAATTGACGATATTGTATACCTGTATGTATAGTATGTGTACGTGTATAGGCCTATTGTTTGTTGGTTTATTGTCTTATTATTTTCTGTGACACTGTTGTAACGTGACACAATAATATATGTACTCTGTTCTATAGCGCCTTGAGTATCCTTTTTAGGTAGAGATGTGCGCTTTATAAGAGTCTCACTATTATTATTATTATTATTATTATTATTATTATTATTATTATTATCATTATTATTAATCAGGACACAAAGCATGTATTTCACAAATCATATTGTTCTAACAATTAGTAACACGTATACGATGAGTGACAAAGTACGCGACGTAATTATATCGGAGTTATGAATTGACTTTAAATGGAATTCATTTTCATAACAGTGCTGAGTAAGGTCATCGCTCCGTTGAAGGTCTGTTTTATGTTGTATATTTGTATATCTCTCAATGAAAGAAAACAATGCAATACAATATAAGCTTTAAGAAAAAGTGTCTCTTTTCTAATTGAATAATAGCCAGATTCAGTATCCTCTATCCTTCGTGTGGATTTTTAAAGATAATCTCTGCTCAAGGTGCAAGCAAATCTTTTCGGTTATACAACAAGGAAGCAGAAAAGGAAAAAGAAGGATTCAACAATTAACTTCTACTTTACCTTACATACATGTTTTTTTTTTTTTTTGTTTTTTGTTGTTGTTTTTTTTTTTTGGGGGGGGGGGGGCACTGTTGCCTTCAGATGCATTTGTTATGAAAACGGTAGAGTTCTCGTGGCCCTGTCACACATTTCAGGGCAAGCTACGTGGGCTTGTTTCGAGTAGGATTTTCCAGCACGCAAGATAATTTTCTGCGGGCGGATAAGAATGTCGGCGAGTTTCGCACTTGCGTCGTACCTGCTAGACGCATGCTACTTTCCTGCTTCTTGCGTGTATTCCGTGTGACCTGTGTGAGAGATTCGAAACCGGTCCGTTTTCAGTTACGAGCGACATTCGGAGATTGCGAAGTACCTTGGGAGGTGCCTGCAAGGTGCTGCCGCTAAAGGCCTCCTACTGGTGTTCTTCGCCTACCTCTGCGGGCAAACCCCCGCGACTCACTCGGAACAAGTTTGAGCATGCTAAAGGCCTTGTCACAGCGTATCTGGAGAAGCCTTGCGGGTTGACTTGCGGGGAAAATTTTCTGCCACCCGAACCTCCCTGCAGGTGGCGTACACCTGACAGTACCTAGCACGTACCTTGCCCGTAGGGGCGCACGCAAGCCCGAGGTACACGCAGTCAAGTTTTGAGCATGACCAAAGTTTTTTTTTTCTTTCTTTTTTCTTTTTTTTTTTCGGGTGAGTCGCGAGGGATTACCAGCAGAGGTCCACGCAGAACACCAGTAGGAGGCACGCAGCTGTCTCAAGTCACAGGCAGTTAAAGACCCGCTTGAAGTACGTAGGTTGCCCATTGATCTATGCCTATGCGCGTGTCATCTGCGGGCATTCTGCGAGCATAATATGCGTGTTTTACTGGCAATGAACGGTGTCGATATTGCAATATCCGTGTAGCTGGTCAGTTCTGCGGGCGTGCAGCGAGCTGGTTAGTTATGGCATTCCGTGGGACTTTGTCAGAGAGATTCCTTCACCGAGTTGTCAGCCCTCACTCGCCACCCATGCGCCTTTCATGCAGATCACCAATAATGCACTTAAATAGAACGTAAGTAGCACGGGTCAAGCAGGTAAGACGCATGCGAAACTCGCCCAATAGTTGTCCACCCGCAAAAATTGTCCTGCATTCTGGAAAATCCCCACACGCGACAAGCCCGCGTAGCTTTCCAGGAAAGGTGTGACAGGGCCTCAACTTGGCTCCGGGCAACTATACGGGCGAGATACGTGCTAGGCGCTGTCATGTGCGGGTCATCTGCGGGGAACTTCGGGTAGCAACAATTGTTCTTCGCAAGTCGGACGTAAGGCTTGCCCGGAAAGGTGTGACAGGGTCTTTGAGCAGCGTCACACATGATCGTCCACACGCATTGATACCCCTTTTCGCGCCTTCAGTCCTACACTCTAAACAAGTTTCGCGATATCTAAGACGTTCATAAGAGCAACGGAAAAAAAATCCAGATGACATTGCCAACTAAATTCAGAAAAAAAGGAGCATGCAGCAAAGTACGGTTAAAAGAGGGAAACAAATCGACATTCAGTGGTTATATAGCAAGTACGCAGAAAAACAAAACAACCGTCATTTGAAACGAATGTCATGGAATTCAGGAAACTTTGGGTGTCAGTTTCATGCGCTACTGTGCATGGAGATAGAGAGATAAGAGAGAGAGAGAGATCTTTATCTCTCCTCTCTTGTGTTATCTGCATTGTGATCATGATCAAATCGAGCAAACAATCGAAAGAACAATAAGCGCATCAAAACCATTCGGCTATTAATAACAGACATGCATAAAGTTGCATCATTATTGGGGTTTTTCACTGGACGTGTTTGCGTGTGAAGGCAGCAAACGAAGAGTCGAGATTCTTATCAAAACACTATTTCAAGGATTAGAGGGGGAAAAAAGATTGATGACGTGTGAAGCTGACTCAGTTGATTGATGAGTGGAGTCATGCAGAGGTAACTGTGAAAGTTTCAATCATGCTTGGGGAAAAAGAAGAACTAACAGCTGTGCAATCACTGGTTTAAAGGCATAATTAACCATTTGCAGATGAAACAGAAACCAAGCATTAGTGCTTTAAAATAGTTCTAACATGTGACAACACGTGTGTGAGTTAGGGATGGAAACAACCACTGTAAAAATTTGAATCCGTATAATGGATGTTAGGTGTTGTTAAATACCCAAAATGTGAACAATAGGTATAATAAAAATGTTTCCAGACTAAACCGTCTACAGTTATGGTTTTTGAGAAAAAGAAATACTGATATCACCTTACATTTTAGGCTTTATTGCCAAAATTTTATATAGTAGGATGTTTTGTGATACAACAGACCTTGACAAGTCATATGCATCAAATGCGATATCTTGAACAGTTTTTTTAAATCACTACGCCCAAAGCTAAACAGGACCTTTAACATCATTCTCATAAAACAATGGGATAAAGTGGTGATGGCCATCGTCTAACAAAGTTTCCGTTTTTATTAACACACATACAAACTCACACGCACGCACACATACACACAAACACGTACATGCATATATCATTGTATAAACACAAATCATATACATATATACATGTACATGTATATGATTATGACAATGAATATTATGTCGTATAATGCTATCATATTGGGTAATAGGATCATTTCACCCTGGGTCTTCCTAAAATTTGTTATCTGTACAAATAATTACAATAAACCTTCTCGAAAAGTGTTTATTGAGAAAGGAGGCTTTAAAGGTTAGGGTCTATTCAAACACCCAATCTCACCCAGCGGTCCTCGATCTGTGCAATGAATGTAATGTGAAACTCCGTAGAGACCCCAATGAAGGGATTATTAGATTATCTCGAAATTTTCATTGATTAGGAGGACATTCTATTCATGACTATACCAACCACTGTACATACAGTATAGCATCATCCTTTCAAAAGGGATTTTAAAACAATAGAAGGGACCTCTTACCACGTTATTCGAGAGAAAAGAATGTTCCAGAGAAACTGCGAAAAAACCAACAGTTTCAAATTCACTTTGTATTCCCAAACTAGCAGTTATGTAGAAGAAGAATTGCTCTTTCAGGATACTTGTATATTAAAAAACAACAACTGAAGACTAACCAGGTTGAGTAATTTCACCCATTTGGGGTCTTTTCGTAATGTGTTTTTGTGATGCACGGTAACATGAATGATACATTATGTATAGTGCGAGAAGGGGTCCCGACCGTGTATCCACAGAACCAGTGTAGCTCCTTCATATATATTTATATGTGTGTGTAAGTACAATGATATATATATACAATGAATATATAATTGGGCCGTGACGCGAGAAAAGGGCTCTTAGCGCCGCTGCGCGCAAACGCCAGAAAACGGCGCGGAAGTTTAACAAAGCAATACGCGCAAAAAAGATCAACTGGCTAACTACGCGGAAATGCATAGACGCATCAAAAAGTGACAGGATTTTGGACAAAACATGCTGTTTTGAATGCCGTAATTGGAGCATTTAGGAATGGAATTTCAGACAAAGGTTTGCATATCCAAATACGTCAGAGTTTCTTCTACAATATGGAGGTGAAAACTCATTTTCGGTATATAATGCCCTAAGGGCCCTTTTCTCGCGTCACGGCCCATATGTATATATAATATATGTATATATATATCATAACATATCGAATTTGTTCACTCTTGAAGGAGTGAATAATAGAAAAGAGTAAGTTTCGAGTAAAATTGGAGTGAATTTTGAATGAAAATCTTCATTTTCACCTGGAGTGACCTCAGGGATCACTCCAAAATCTTCGAGTGATTCCTGAGGTCACTCAAAAAATTAGTGAGAATGAACATTTTCACTCAAAATGCACTCCAATTTCACTCGAAACTCACTCTTTTCTGTTATTCACTCCTTCAAGAGTGAAGATTTGCACTCTTCTTTTTTCAGAGAGAACATGATTATGTGTAAAAATGTCCATATAAGGCGTATGCGTCTGAAAACGAGGTATCTTAAGGGAATTCGCTCCGAAGAGGAAATTTTTGATTCCCCTTAAGGTTTTGACAATGTTTTTCAATGCCTTATCAGTGATCTGGGGCCTAAGGATTACTCCACAGTAGGAAACAGATCACGACTTAAAGACTGGAATGGTCACTTCTGTGAGTTCGGTGCAACATTTCACCTGTATGATGTAAAAGAAATAAGAAAAGGAATTCCAGTGAGGATCAGCGTAAGTCATAGACACAGAGGTGTTCTGGTTAGCATAACAATTGAGTGTAACCAACATCACCACATTCCCCCCCCCCCAAAAAAAAAAAAAAAATAGCGCTAGATACTGTCAACATCCATATCTTGCCAATATTCTTTCCTAATCTTGATGACATATTTTTCAGTCTGTTTGGGGTTGATTTCCCTCTATTTACTTCCAGGCGATTCGGAACCTGGAGGGCAGGTTCAGTTGTGGAGTCAAATGATGCTAGTTGTTCATGAACAGAATAATCTATACTCTAATTCGCACAGAGAACTATAAATTATGTCACTGACTGAAGAAAAAGGCCAACGTTTCACCTCAAGCCCAGTTTTAGGAGCTGTCTGTCGATGCGTAAAATGAAAGTTTCACATTTTAGTAGCCAACCTCGACTCACTCTGTAATTGGTTCTTGGGCAAATCATTTTTTTTTCTCCTGTAAATCATGTAGCGGACGGAAGATGACGATTTTTGTAATGCTTAATTCAGTCAAGAAAGAAAGCTTGACATCAATCTACACTTCTTTAATTAGGGATACAGTGGGCAGAATTTCACCCGAATACCATTAAAAACAACTAAATCCTATAAAATGCACTCTGCCGCTGTGCTCTTACACTCATATTCTTTGAAAAAAAGTATAATAGACTCTACATATAGCCTTCACACTGGTTTTACATGATGGAAGAACAATGTATACTGTCATTGTCACGATTGTGGCAGAGTTGAGTTGTTTTTCTCATCAATATCTTCTGATTGACACCGACAGATGAAAGACAAACAAACGAGCAAACAAACCAGGTAATAATTCTACGTCCATTGTTGCAATGCGCATGCGCAGGAGTGATATATTGCCAAAATGTCTGCTTCCCTCTCCGTTCTTTGACAACAAAAAGTATAGAAAGATCGAATAGGACACAATGAACGCTTGGCCCAATTTGTTCATGCACTCTACACAATTGCGTCATCTCTGTCTGTCTGTCTGTCTGTCTGTCTGTCTGTCTGTCTGTCTGTCTGTATATACGTATATATATATATATATATATATATATATATATATATATATATATATCTCAAAAGAAGACAAACAAACACTTACTGACGAGTTCAAATTCTGGCAAGTCAACAATAGGAAAATACTCCGTTGAGCAGGTATAGTCAGAGATTCACGTGCCCTTATTCACTTTTGTTCACAAACAATTGTGAACAATTGTATAGGGCTCCAAATATTTCTCTTTTTCTCTTTCTTCTTTAAAACAACAACAACAACAAACAATTGTTATCGCAAGCATGCCCACGCAGGGCAAGAATCCATGCGAAATAAACAAACAAACAAACAAAAATCGTCACGGAATGTCAAAGTACCACATAATTATTTGCAAAGCAAAGACCATAGAACGGAAGAGGCAATTGTGTAAAGACTCAAAACTCTCCCATTGGTTTGAACCCAGGCAAAATGTTATTATGTTATCAAAAAATATGACTGACCGCTTTTTCCTAAAGGTCATGTTCAGTTGTTATCCTAACATCTTTAATGAAAGGGGACCCATGTTTAAAACCTGATTGATGAATAACATAAATTATTGTTACATAGAGCAAGGTAAGTTATATGCTTGAGGCTTTGAAAACAAGTAAAGCACTTACCAACTGAGACAAAGAAATGTCATTTCGGTATGTTCCAATGTGCACATGAGCCAACTCTGAACTGGCTTTAACATTTGATGAGAAAGACACTTTTTGTTTTCACTGTATGCATCTACCCCCACCCTCCCCCCCCCCCCCCCCCAAAAAAAAAGAAAACAAAGAAGTTTATTAAAGATTTGGGTTCAGCTAAACTGCAGTCTTTTGAGGTGATGACGTCATCAGCTCCGTCAGTTTGAGGGTAGTTTGTGGACACAAATCCTTGTCGGTTGTAAAGGAGTCTGCGCCAAAATACCTACATGCAACATTGGCCCTATCCTATGCATTATGCACTTTTTTTAAAAAATGAAATTTTGTCTACCTCTTCACCCCTAAATTTGCTGGTGATAAAAGCCTCACTCTGTCACAGGCTTCACGTGTAAGAAATGCAGCAGATTTTAGCAGGAATTGCTCTTGTTTGGGTTTTGAAAATTTCATTGTGATTTGGGAAGGTTACATATTCGTTTCTTCGATTTTTCAAACTCTCTTCGCGAGTGAATAGCCTTGTGCCAGGTACTAGTAGTCACCGTGCGGACCGGCTGCTCGCTGGCTGGGCGCCACGGCCACTGCAGAAGAACAGGTGTCTTCACCCGTGCGGCGGGAAACCGGCGCCACGTTTGCTGAGCTGCAAGTGTGTAACCGCTCTTGCTCGCGCATGCTCACGTATGGAGACGGCGCCAATAGTTAGAAGTGGCCCAGTGCGAGCGCGTGTAGCCTTCACATGGCACAGAAAATGGGTCATTTGGGATGAATTGTTCAAGCTTGTCGGAGACCGGAAAATGAAATGGAGAGTAAGAAGGTGGGGGGGGGGGGGGTGGGGGGGAAGGGGGGGGGGGGGGGCTAGAGAGACGGGTGAGAAAAAGGTTTACTCAAGAAATGGAAGGAGAAAAAAAAAATCATCGGTTACATGTCCAGAGGTTTTTAATGTGGCCTACAGAAGAAGTAGAAGTAGAAGGAGCAGCAGTAGAAGGAAAACATTAAAAAAAAAAACAGGAGAAGGTGGACAAGAAGACGGAGAAAAAGATAAAGACGACGAAAAGGAAAAACACAGAACAAAAAGAAAAAGAAGAAGAAGAAGAAGAGGAGGAGGAAGAAAAGGAAAAGAAGAGAAAGAGGAGGAGAAAGAGAAGGAGACACATCTATCCTCGAGAAAGCATTGTCCCCTGTCCAAAGTGTCGGGGCAAGATCAGGGCGGCGTGTCACTCGGGAGCAGGCAATTTTAGATTGAAGTCCCGGCACTTAATCAGGGGGTGAGAATGGGGATTTGAGGAGGGCAAAACAGAAACTCTTCTCTCCCTCAAAGAGAGAGGGACCGATGGATTTAAATCCTATATACTCAGAAAAAAAGAAGAAAGAGAGAATAAACGCAAAAACGCTGCTAGAGACAAAGACTTATGAGGTGCAAAGCCATGCTGAAGTTATGGCATTCGTGTGTTATCGCTCTCTATGCTCTGACTATCTTTATAAACCATACTGCATTAATACTCATTCTTTCTATATGTTTGTGGTATATATTTTGAGGAAACGGGCACGCTCCTACGTATTCCTACAGAGCTTCATGGTATCCCCATTCTTTAGTTACAGCTGCAATAAATTACTCAGTACCCTGGCTTTCCCTCGTGTACTACTAGTCTAACAACGTTAGAACCGCATGCATCCTTTTTTTTTCAAATCAGGAGCACTCTATCAATCGAACTGAAAGGTGGTCAATTTAATGTACTAGCGGCGGATCCAGGCGGGGGCGCCCCCTTTTTTCGTTTAAAACAAAATGAATAAAAAGAAATAATGAGGGCACATGCGCCCCCTTTAATTTTATAAAGGCGCCCCTCCCTTTACGGAGTTCCTTGATCCAGCCCCTTTGTGATGAAAGTGTAATAATTACTTTAAATATCACGCGAATAGTTGGACAATCTGGCAGCTCGCTTTTGTTTTTGGTTCTTAAATTTATACTGTGATATAGTGTCCATGTATGTCAATCAATTTCAACTAAAAGCTATGTTTCAGGTTGAAAATGATATTCTGGCCGTGGTAAGCATCAAACACTGCCATGTGTAAGAAATCTGTAAGCGAGACACCGTATATATCATTACACATTCTAGAAGAAAAAGAAAAGAGAGAGAGAGAGAGAGAGATAAATCCAAATCCAAATAAAACACAAGAAAACAACGTCATGATTTACTGATACAAATGTCTCAAAAAAGAGATTGTTTGCGGGGTAGATGATATTCATTAAATCATTTCCCCTATTGCAATGTCTACGGGTGAAAGACACATTGAACGGCACACACACACACTCACACACACAGAGAAAACAATAAAAAGTAATCGTCATGAATTAAAGTGATATTGTACAAACCTTAAACTTAAGAAAACATAAAAAATCTAACATTGTTTTGACTGAAACATGCGTTTAGAACTAAATTGATGCGTGGAAGCGGAATTCCATAGAAAATGTTCCGAAATGTGACTACCACTAATTTCTTTTTTGTCTCGTCATTTGACACTGATTTCGGGGATAAAATTCCTAAATTTTAGACTCAGACTTGCTAGACAGTTCCCACAGGCATGGATTCTGTGCTGGCGTTGGTGAATTAGACAGTCTGAATAGAAGCATGGAGCTACAAATCTGTCTGTTGTAGCTCCATGATGAGGGCAAGCCAACCATGATAGTCAACATTGATGTTTATGACAAAGGAGTGCACGAAACTGGGTTTTTTAGCGGCCCAATTCATCATTGACCCGACTCGATATCATCGTCATCACAAGTTTCATGAACTCTTTCACTGGTCTGACAAATCAATTTAAATTAACTTACCTGATTCTACATACAGAATTGTCTGGGCGATCTCATTGGAATGACAATAACGCCAGAACCCGTCAGGCAGCAAAAACAAGCCAATTTTATTCGCCTGTCCCCACGCATCAAGATTCGAACGTCAGCTCGTCATGTGTCCGCTATGAGGGTTATCTCCAGAACAAGTAGACTATATCATATCTTTGTTCCGGAGAATGCACAGAATGCTCAAAGTTTTGACGCTTTGACGCATAAACGGGCGCGGACCAGATGTAATGCGCATGACCTGTGAAATTTGGTAAATGTTACACCCGTTATGACATACCCGTGAGCACTATCTGAAATGACAGAAACGATAGGAAACAAAAGCGGCCGGTGTATTGACCTGCTCCGACGATTTATCTCAAGTTACTGGGGTAGGGATCCCGTAGACCCAAGCCGTCACGTTGTGCCCCTGGTGTCCCATATCCCCCCTCGTGGGATGATTTACAGAGGAGAAAGTTAATTGAACGCGGAGAATACGAGGACACCGTTTCTTCACCGTACCGTAATGTGTGCACGCCATGTGTTGATTTCCACTCACCAAAGAGGTATTATCACACACGGACACTGTCTTGAGCGGTGTTTTCTCGCTGTACGGAATTAAAGGGAGAAGTCAAAAAATTGTGTGTTTGTTTATCTCAGAGAAATTAGGTGCAATGAAACGGATAGGGGGATCAATACCTATTTGAAAAAGCAGAAAATCAAAGAATGTTTATGTTGCACATACTTAATTGCACGGACACAACGACATACGTCACGATCATGTTCATAGACTAAAGTAACGATTATATCAAGGAACCGTAGCATAATAATCAGAAATATACAATGTGTGTGTATATAATATACACATATACTACGCGTTACCAAAAAAAATCCACTTTTGTTCAAAAACTATCAAATAACACTGACACTGATATGAGCAAAAGCTGAATGGTTTACAAGTTTGTTGGAGGTAATTTAGAATGATAGCATATATCAGTTTCATTAAATTCAAGATTTATTTCTAAGTTAGGTTTCCGTCAAATTTTGCTCTGTTTTCAACCCTCTGTACAAAATGTTAATTTTGCACATGGGTCAATTGGTATGTATGGGAGTGGGTGGTTAACACCCTGACAATGGTCCTGAGCAAGGGCCAGAATTGGAATGCTCTTTTACATATTCATGAGAAATTCTTCTATCACAGCTAGTCTTTATTCATCCTGAAATGTAGTGAATGCAAGCACATGAAAACACGTGCTTATTCTTTCATGTGCGTGCATTTTACCATTCACCATGAATTTTGACTAGCAGTGCCCAGGACAATTCATCGTAATTATTAATAAAGCATTCATGTACCTTGGAGCATGAGTCCGAAGCCTAGTCAGCAGAGCTCTGAAAAGGTGGTATTCGTGGTATTCATGTCTATTGACCAGGGTCATTGTAAGCACACACTCATTTACGCATCTTCATGGTTCTTGTATAAAAAGTTCAATTTTGTACAGAGGGTTAAAATTTGACAAAAATCTGGAACTTAACTTTAAAATCAGTCATAGATTTAACGAAACCGATTCATGCTCTCATATTCAAATCCCCCAACTAAATTGTACACTATTCAGCTATTACTCATACCAATGACAGTGTTATCTGATGTATAGATTTTGAACTACTAAGGATCAAAACGGGGAAATGTTTTTTGCAACACCTATAGTGTATATACATATATGCGCAAGAAATGTAGCATCATGTAGGGCTATGTGTCATGCGGAAGAAAACGATAGGTACTACAGAGATGTTGCTCTGTTCTGATCAGTTCATTTTGTCTCAAGTTTTCTGCCAGCTTTGCCTTTATCAATAGTTCTGTGTAGTATGCTGAAAGAAGGATACAATGGAATCTTTCAGTGCTTCCGTGGCGGTACAACGTTGGGTGGTAGAAGGCTTAAAGGAATATGTAGCCTTGGTGGAGATGAAGATTGAGCTTTTAATTCCTTGCGAGATAGTAAGAAACTAGTAATCAAATGTTACAGGGCATACCATTCTAAGAGGAATTCAAAGTTTATTTGATGAAAATCGGTTTTGAAATGGCTGAGATATCTAAAAAAAAAAGAAAAGAAAGTAGAACAAGGCGATCCTAATGAAAGATGCGCCCCATCTTTTTTTTTTTCTTATTCTAAGAATCGCTTTGCTTTGGATATCTCAGAAATTTTAAACCAATTTTCATCAAATAAACCTTGAATTCCTCTTGGAATGACATTTCTTTCATGTTTCATAAGATATTTCTCATTATCTCATTAAAAAAAGGGTTACAAACCTTAAGTCAGGTCTCAACCCAAACTATTATACCAACCCTTCATCGAGGCACCACGTATACAGAAGTATTCTTTCTTGGGTATATGTAAAGGCCCTGAAAAGGACCACCCGACGAATACGATCTGTCTTACCGGAAACATAATTGCACACAAGCATAATGCATACGAACAGGCATAATGTATAAAGTATATGATTATTTACCTATGCGTATGTATGTATGTGTGTATGTACGTGTGTATGTGTTTGTATATGTGTACGTGTGTGTATGTATGTGTGTTTCTTGAAAAGTTCATAATCACATCAGCTGCTTTGAGTTACCGCCAACATCAAATTTGCTCGGTCGTATTGATTGTAGAATAAGTTGATATGAAGGGCGTCGAATAGCTTCTGTCTTCCTTTAAACAAAAGCAGAAATATTTGTGAAGGGAAGAAAACGCCAACTCAACTTGGCGGCATCGATAAAATAATGATTGATTTTCACGAAATACCTTATGGGTGACCGTTTGGCAAACACGGGATGTTCAACAGCTAAAGAAGAATTACCGATCAAAGTTTCAAAACAACGTTGTCATTATTTTTCGCTAATCCCTCTACACACATCAAGGGTGTCGGCAAACAAAAAGATGACGTCGACCTTCAAGGACGGAAACACGAATGAAACGATCCAAGACACACGCAAATGCCACAGTTAAATCGTGACACCTGCCCACATCGTTATTTTAAAGAATTTGATCGCATAACTGGTTAACCGCAATTTGTAAACATTTTAAAGTAAGTCCATCATAAGCTTTAATGCCACATATCTCAAAGTGAAAAGACTTGGGTTTACTAGTTCAGTGATCATACTCTTCATTAGCTTGTAAAAGGGTTGGCAGATTCTTAAATAGCGCGTCATTTGTCAGGTATATTCATACCTTTTCAATAATTTTTGAATTATGTAACGGACTTAAAGCTTTACATTTCATCATGATCCAGTTATTACAAGTAATGGAAATTATTTTTACTTCATATACGTAGAAAATAATTGCCATATGCCTCGTTATTTACTATTATTATCATTATCATTATTCTTATTATTATAACTATTAATGTTGATATCATTATTTTCATTGTTATTATCATTATTATCATTATTATTTAATAATGATAATAATAATAATAATAATAGTAACAATAATAATAATAATAATAATAATAATAATAATAATAATAATAATAATAATCTATTACTATCATCATTATCATCATCATTATCATTATCATTAAAATCGTTCCCACTCTAAAAGAGTTGGAACGTGGGACATCTCGTTTCCCTATCTAAAAGGTTTGATAGAATGAGGGACATAATGTTGTACTTATGTATTTGAAATAGAAGATATTTCCTTCAAAAGTTAAAAAAAAAGATCTCTTCTATTTATAGAATCCATGATGAGCAAATAAGCTACGATTCAGTTTGTAGAACAAAAGATAAAAAATTGAAACACTGCACATTCCAGACAGTCTAGGTGTTGTTTAAGGTGTTGTTAAGGTGTTGTTTAAGATCGAGGAATGCGGTTCTTTGTGTCAGTTATGTCACTTAATGGGTATATTGGCTTCGAAAGCACAAGATAGAAACACAGAAAAAAAAAAAGATTCACCGATCAAATTTTCAAAACAAAGTTGTCATCATTTCTCGCTAATCCCTCTACACACATCAGGGGTGTCGGCAAACAAAAAGATGACGTCGGCCTTCAAGGACGGAAACACGAATGAAACGATCCAAGACACACGCAATTGCCACAGTTAAATCGTGACACCTGCCCACATCGTTATTTCAAAGAATTTGATCGCACAACTGGTTAACCGCAATTTATAAACATTTTCAAGTCCATCATAAGTTTAAGCAAATTAAAGCCTTTCCAATGATACCGCGCCTGTTGCACACACGCAATGTGGCGAGGAATATTCTAGAAATTAAGATATAAAATGTCTCATGGGTTTTTTTTTTATAATCGTCTTTGTTTTTTAAAGAGATTTAATGCCACATATCTCAAAGTGAAAAGACGTGAGTTTATTCGTTTATTGATCATACTCTTCATAATCTTGTGAAAGGGTTGGCAGATTCTTAGACAGCCCGTCCTTTGTCAGGTATATTCATACCTTTTTCAATAATTTTTGAATTATGTAACGGACCTAAAGCTTAACAGTTCTTCATGATCCAGTTATTACAAGTAATGGAAATTATTTTTACTTCATATACGTAGAACAATAATTGCCATATGCCTCGTAATAACTTCTTTACTATTATTATCATTATCATTATTTTTATAGCTATTAATGTTAATATCATTTTCTTTATTATTATTATTATCATCATCATCATCATCATCATTACAATCGTTCCCACTCTAAAGAGTTGGAACGTGGGACATCTCGTTTCCCTATCTAAAGGGTTTGATAGAATGAGGGAAATAATGTTGTACTTATGTATTTCAAATACAAGGTGTTCCGTTCAAGAGTCAAAAAACGAGACCCTTCGATTTATGGAGTCCTTGATGAGCAAATAAGCTAGTTCTCAGTTTGTAAAACAAAAGATTTTAAAAAGACAATTTGAAACACTGTACGTTCCAGACAGTCAAAGTGTTGTTTAAAGGGATCGTATAGTTTTTGGTTGAGACCTAATTTCAGGTTTCTAACATTTTTGGTGAGATAATGAGAAACCTCTTATGAAATATGAAAGAGCATGTAATTCTATGAGGAATTGAACGTTTATTTGATGAAAATTGGTTTTGAAATGGCTGAGATATCCAAAAAAGAGCGATTCTAATAAAGTGTGGGACCCACACTTTATTACGATCGCTTTGTTTTACTTTGTTTCTGGATGTTTCAGTCATTCCAAACCCGATTTTCATCAAATAAACTTTGAATTCCTCTTAAAATGGTATGCTCTGTACTTTATAATAAGTGTTTTCTTGGTATCTCGCAAAAAGTTAAAAGCTCAATTCTCATCTCCACCAATACTGTACCATCCCTTTAAGGTCAAGGGATCGAGGAATCCAGTCCTAGTGTCAGTTATGTCACTTAATGGGTATATTGGCTTCGAAAGCACAAGGTAGAAACACAGATGAACACACACACACACACACACACACACACACACACACACACACACACACAAACAACATAGTCACACACACACAGATCTATTACATCAAATATTCTTATGTAAAAAGCAGTGACACTATAGTAGGCGTGTTAGGTGGTGAGATATCATCACTCTGTGCTGTTATGGTTTATACAACGAGATCAGGACCGGGTATCATAAATTTGCGTATACTGAGGTATAATTAATCATCCAATAAAATCATAGAATCAGGATTTTTTTTTTTTTTTTTTTTGCTTGTGCGCGAGTGCGCTTGCTTGCATGAATATTTCGGCTGTATGTGTGCGTGTATGTGTCTATGTTTGTGTGAGTGTTTCGAAGGAAGTTCTCAATCTAAACTGCTTGAGTAATCATCACAAGAAAATCACTATTGCTCCTTAGTTTCATCTCTAGAAGAAGTTGATTAATTGGATTCGATATCTTTAATCTGTCTTTTGTTCAAAAGAAAAGAAAAAAAAAGAAAAGATTTTTGTGAGTGGGAGATATTGCTATCCACCATAGCTCGGCAGTATGGACACGTGATTGATTTCCCTGAAATCGCTTATGGTGGTAAACATGTCATGTTCAGCAGAAAAATAAATACCCATCGTCGTAGTCTTCAGATACAAAGCAATATCTATTTTCGCTAATCCCTCAGCATACATCAGAGGTGTCGACAAACAAACGATATCGGCCTTCAAGGACGAGAATACGGAGGAGACAATCCCAGACACAGACAATCAGTGGCGGATCCAGAGGGGGCGCACCGGGCGCGCGCGCGCCCCCTCTTTGTCTTTGGTTAAAACAAAAGAAATAAAAAGAAAAAATGGCGGGGGTGCGTGCGCCCCCCCCCCCCTTAATTTTGCAAAGGCGCCTCCCCTTTACGGAATTCCTGGATCCGCCCCTGGGCAATGACACAAATAATCGTTACGCTTGCAAGCATCATTGTTTGCTGAAGTGCTAACACGTTCTTTAATGGGAACATCGTCTGTTTGATGTATCAACAATTATCTTTTATTATGTAGTGGGTCTAAAGCTTCACTATTGTAACGTATTTTTGTGTTGTGAAAGAATTGTGCCTAAATGCTTTAATCATACAAGCACACTATCCCGAGCAAAACACGATGTACAATCTGCCTGGGTTGCTTGCCAAAATATATGGCTGAAGAGGCACTCCTTTTGTTTTAACTCGCACAGCAAATTCATGACAATCATGCCACTCACACAGTCATGTACTCAAATCACCATCACCAATACCCAAGTCATCTCAGAAGAGGCTTAATAAAGTAGGTCGCAAGACAAGTACATACCGTTCGCTGTTGACTTTATTCAGGCAAGGATCAGCACAAAGACAAACTTGTCCACTGGAGATTAGTTTCTTCTACCAGGACCAAAACCAGACTCTCTCCTCTCTCCATCTACTCGGACTTTTATACTGACCGTCCAAACTTTTATCCCCTCTCTCTCTTTCTTTCTGTCACTCTCTCCCTCCCTCTCTCTCACTACCTAGCTAGTTACATAATCTTGGGCGTACACAGCCCTACAGTGTACACCAGGGAGGTGGTCCCTGCCTACCCCCAACATCATTGCCATGCACAAGGAGGATACCCCTCTCTCGTACACACACACACACACACACACTTATTCACACAAACACTACTACCTCGTAGCTTGTGCTCAGGGAGCATACATGTACAACAAAGTAGGTCTGTTCTCTGGGAGTTCCATTTCTCTGGAAGGGGTAACACTAGGCATGGTCCTTGCTTTAGGTCAATTTTGTTACATAACTCCCTACCCAGCTTGAAACGTCCTCGTTTCAAACGATTCCATGAATAACAAACAAAATTGGACGGTAATATAATTTTTTAAACAAACTACTTCTAACCTATGAATAAACACAGTAACTAACGTAACGAAAGAAAAAAAAAACACAAGCCTGGTAAAACATATCCAAATTATACGAATAACACTATCATGCCTACACCTTTTATGTTAGGCATTGGTGCTGCAGACATGTCGCATGACTACATTAATCTTAACGCAGTTTCGTTCACTTTCTCATCTTTTGACTAATATTCTTCTGCAAAAAATAACACATAAAACATGCAATTAAAACAAACATAAGCAAAATTTTGATAATACAAATTTTGTACTATCCAAGTAGAATGTCCTGCCAACTTCAAAACATACTTTAAGGATAACTTCTCGTAATCGGTTGGAGCATGTTTAGAAAAAATATATGATGCAGCTCTATACACAAGTCCAACAATATCATTTTCAGATGTCGGTCAACTGCATACATTTGTGAATGTTTGAGAATTAACTTCTTTTCCTTTAAATGTAGAAAAACATGTATTCTGTCATAAAAAATGTGAACAAACTCAAAACATTTAAATGCGATCCCATGACAAAAGCTGTGGACATTACTCATCCACACGAGTAATGGTATCATCAAATTCCATTCAGTACGATTTTCAGGTAATGTTGGAAAGAAAAAGATAGAAATGATTAGAACGAAAAAAAAAATGAAAGTCAAGACAAGGACAGGTATAAAGAAATAATTACCTTAAACGTAAACTAGAATAGATTCCGCTTTGTAAAACAGACGTAAAAAAAACAAATAAAAAACTATATACATACTTTTTATACAAAACTATAAACATAGACAGACTTATGTCCTATGTACTACTTCCAAGGCAGACTTATGCCATTAAAAACTGTGAGGTAGGCTTATAACTCACATGATGCTTGAATACAATAGTATAAAAGTACAAAATGGTAAGAAACTCAAGGCACAACGCGCGTTAAGGAATGTTCTTTCGGCTACATGTAAAATTCATAAACTGTAAAGCGTTCACAATTCGACATACGTACATAAAACTTCATTAAACTGCAGCAATTTGTTTCACAGTTTATCATCCGTTTCTTTGATAGAAAGTCACTTGATAATAGAAAATATATATGTGGCAAAAATATACTATGGCAAGGAATGTGTATCGCATCCTAAAGACAATTTACATGTCCAATAACATATTTTTGAAACATTTCCAAAAACCCTTCGCGACAGGAGAGTACTGCAGTTTAGGCTTTCCTATATTATTGTTGTTTATATAAATACATAGACATATAGTACATAACTTTTGCACACACTGGCAAGGTGAATGATGTCAAGATTCAGCAAACACACTGGATAATGAACAAATCTTTGGCAATGATCATGAAGGAGGGAATAACTCAAAAGTAAAATAAGCATAAACTTCCCAACCTGAGTTAGAATTATCCATTTATGAAGACAATTATGTGACTTTTATCTCCTTCAATTAGAGTTGTCTTGAATGTTCCACGAGATTACGTGCAACTAGTGGAAGCTGAAAATTATCATTTAACAAACAGAACTTCCCTTTATTCTTACTCCTATTTGAAGAATTAAGTTGATACAGAAAAAGCACAGAGAAATATTGGAGTCAGGAAGAGAAGCGGAGAAAAGAACTAGGATAAGACAGTAGTGAAGACTTAGGAGGTGGAGAAGGGGTTAAACAATCTAAGAAGAAGAGCGAGCAACTCCTGAATAAACATGTTAAAATCATTCTGTCTTCAAACCGTAATCTGGTGTAACCTTTTGATCCCATTCTTTCGGTACCGATTTGACATAAGAATCTGTAGTGTCACAGTTCTTAATTAGCTTCCCGCGAGAAAAATACTTAATAATTCGTCTTTCTACAACCGAAACAAGAATATTGCCCTCAACTTTCTTTCCCTCCTCTGAGTTCTCAAGTTGCTCGTCTTTCTCCTCGTCGTCGCTATCGGATGAGTTGTCGTTGTCTTCTTCTTCTTCTTCTTCTTCTTCTAAAGATTGGATTAACATGGAAAGGGGCTTTCCGGTCATTTTGGGGGGCGATGGTGAGGGAGTCGGGGACGCATAGAGGGAGACCATTGGGCTTCCGAACACAGTAGTGGCATTGGTGACTGGTGGAACAGGTCCAGGTTGAGTCTCATCGGGGGGTGACGGCTTAACCAGAATGTTGGGTGGAAGTTGCACAGTTGCTGCAGGTCTATCATTGGTGGGTGCCTTTGATAGGTTGGTCGTTGGTTCTGGCGCTTCATTAACGGTTGAGGTTATTGGCTTGATTGGTGGGGGAAGGCTGGGATGCTGAGTCCGATAATGTCGGGCCAGATTGGAGGAGCGGCTGCTAATGTAATTGCATCGCCTGCAGGCATAGGTCCGCTGTCGGTGTCTATCCTGTATATGGCGCTGGAGATCAGTGTTGTTTACGCATCTCCGCCCACAGTCCCGGCAGTACACGGTATCTCGTCCATGCCTCGGCATCGTGTCTGTGAATAGAGAGGATATTTCAATAGTGGTTGAAATATTAATTGGAATGTTGACCTAGATAAGCTGGACGTTTTCTGGTGCGTGTGGGATACCTATGGCTTTTCTTTCCCAGTGTTCCAGCATTGTCTTCTGAGGGGCTGTTCATTTGGGGTTTTGAGGAGGAGGCTGGAATTTGAGCATGATTCTCGTCGTGAGACGGTGGGTTGCTGTCAGTTGGGGACCTTTCCACTCCAGGAGGTTCCTGAGTGTGGCTTCCCTGGACTTCCTCATTTGTGTTCGCCTTGTCATTCAAGGGATCCAAGATGACAATATCTTCTGGTTTTTTCCATGTCCAGGGGGTTAAATTCTCCCCACAATATGGCTTTAGCCTGTCACAGTGTACTACTAGGGGTTTTGATTTGGGAGACCTCTGAATACGAAATATGACATCGGACAGTTTCGTCACGATTAGGAATGGACCCTTCCATCGTAATTGAAACTTTGGTGAAACTCCCTTCTTCTTTGCAGGGTCATGAAGCCACACAAAGTCATTCTCCCTTAGTCCTACCTTCTGGGTGTGTCGATCGTATTCCGTTTTCTGATGTCTAGCTTTCTTGCTTAGGCATTGCTGGGCACGATGGTGAGCGGCCTGTATGCGCCACCGTAGCTGTTGGGCAAAGTCACCTTCCACTTCTCCCTGGTCCTCATCATCAGACACTGATGGCATTTCCAGGTCGATGGGGAGACTTAATTCTCTACCCAACATCATCATATTGGGTGACTCGCCAGTTGATTCCTGTGGGCAAGCCCGATATGCACTGGTTGCGCATGCCAGCTTTTCATCCCAGTTCCTTGTGTTGTCTTCTTCCATCATCATGGAGATGATGTTAATCAGCGTTTTATTAAACCTCTCCACTAACCCATCGGACTTTGGGTTATACGCTGTCGTTCTTGTTTTTCTGATGTGGAGGATGTTACATACCTCTTTGAAAAGGTTTGATTCAAAGTTGGATCCTTGATCTGTGTGTAATTCGTGAGGAACCCCAAAACGGCAAATAAATTCGTCCACCAATTTCCTTGCAACAGTTTCAGCCCTAGCGTCCGGAAGTCCATAGGCTTCCATCCAGCGAGTATTGTACTCGCCAACCACCAATATCCATTGATTTCCTGAGTCGCTTTTAGGAAATGGGCCCATGAGGTCTATTGCTACCCGTTCCATGGTTGCCCCTACTCTGTACTGTTGCAATGGTGCTTTCCGTTTCTTGGATGGGGATTTTCTCCTTTCACAAAGGTTACACATTCGGAGATGTGATCGCACGTCAGCAGTCATCTTCGGCCAAAAGAACCTTGCCTTCACTTTGGCCAGGGTTTTTCTCAACCCTAAATGACCCCCCAAGGGTCCCCCATGAGTGCCTGTTATGACGTCTTTTCTCATTTTCTCTGGCAATACCAATTGCCTCGTGACCGACTTTCCATCGTCAGCCTCCCAACGTCTAAACAGCACACCATCATGGACTTCCAATTGGTTCCATTGGGACCAATATGTCTTCCTTGCTGCTGACTCGTGTGATATACTTCTCCACTCAGGTCGTGGATCTTCCTTCTCTTTCGCAGAGAGAATCCATGCAATCGTATCATCTGCTAATTGCATGTCACGCAGTTGTGTGTGTGTCAACGTAGATTGAGCCCCTATACCTCTGATGTGGACTGTAGACCCATCCTTGGACAAGTCTTCCTCATCAGGCTTACTGGTAGCTACTGGAGCTTCATCTCTCCTACCGCACTGTTTGCACTGTTGACGTGACAGGCCATCAGCATTCGCATGTTTTCGTCCAGGTCGATGTTCGATTTTCAAGTCATATTCAGTGAGACGTTCAAGCCATCGCGCAAGCTGTCCCTCTGGATCTTTGAAGTTCAACAACCACTTCAGTGATGCGTGATCGGTTCGCACTTTTACTGTACGGCCATACAGGTACTGTCTGAAGTGTTTCAACGCAGATACCAGAGCAAGCAGTTCTTGACGCGTGACACAGTAGTTTCTTTCAGCCCTGCTGAAGCGCTTACTGAAGTAGGCCAGGACTTTCTCTTCCCCATTTTGCAGTTGGGAAAGCACTGCCCCCATTGCATCTGCACTAGCGTCGGTGTCGAGCACGAAGGCGTCGTTTTGAGTCGGGAATGTCAGTATGGGTGTCGACTGAAGTCGCTGTTTGAGCTCATTGAAAGCTTCCTCGCACTTATCGTCCCAAATAAATTTGGCTGACTTAGCGCTAAGTGCGTGCAGTGGAGATGCAATCTCCGCAAAGTCTTTGACAAATCGTCGGTAATAGGAGGCAAGTCCAAGAAAACTCCTAACATCCTTCTTGCAGCTTGGTCTTGGCCACTCTCTTATCGACTTCACCTTGTCTGGGTCAGTTGACACTCCTGATGATGAGACAATGTGTCCCAAGTAGAGGACGGATTTCTGGAAGAGCTGGCACTTACTTGGCTTCAGCTTTAGGTTCGCGCCTCTTAGCCGTGAGAAGGTTAGGGAGAGACGTTTGATTTCCTCCTCGACTGTCCTTCCAAAGACAATCACATCATCAAGGTAAATGAGTAGGATTTCAAACTGAAGACCCCTCATTACCTTCTCCATTAGTCGTTCGAATGTTGCTGGCGCATTTGTTAGCCCAAATGGCATAACTTTCCATTTGTAGAGGCCATTGCGTGCAATGAAGGAGGATTTTTCTTGCGCGTCTTCATCAAGTGCAACCTGCCAATATCCGGCCGATAGATCAAGGGTTGAAAACCACTTTGCGGAGCCTAAAGCGTCCAGGGTTTCATCAATTCTGGGTATCGGATATGCATCTTTGATGCTTACCTCATTGAGGTCTCGATAGTCCACGCAGAGTCTTCTGGATCCATCTTTCTTTTTGACCAGGACGATGTTAGATGCCCAGGGGCTATCTGAAGGCTCTATCACTCCTCTTTCTAGGAGGTCTTGCACCTGTTTGTCAATCTCTTGTCGGTGAGAGAATGGATGTCTTCTTGCTTTTTGTTTTATTGGGTGTGCGTCTCCAGTTTTGATGGTATGCTTGACTATGTCAGTGCGACCGATATCTAGGGAGGAGGTTGAGAATACATCAGCATATTCGATCAAACACTGCCTCAGAGTATCGTGGTGTTTTGGTTCTAGATTCACCTTGCTTCTGATGTATAAGTCTTGTAAATGTCGTGGGAGATCGTTAGTTTGTGTTGTCCCCTTTGACGCATCATCCTCTATTTCGGCAGAGGTTATTGTTCCCGCTGTGATTCCTGCTGGAATTTCAAGTTCTTCGTCATGGGGGTTTAGGACCCTCATTGGAACAACATCTGTTCCAGCATCGACAAGTGTCCTGCCAAGCACCAGTCCTTTTAACGCCAGTTCTCCTCCTCCCTCTACTGGCTCGATAAGTGCTGGGCCGCCAATCCCTTCATGACGATCAGCTATCCTCACGGGAACGATAGCCTCGTGCCCAGGAGGCACTGTGATTTGTCGCACCGTCACTATCCTCGCAACAAAGGGTCTTCCTACAGAGTTGGAGCACTGGATTTGTTCTCCGTTGATGTTCAGAGATAATGTCCTAAAATCTAAACTTCCTCCTGTTGGGAGGAGAAAGTCCATGCCAAGGATTGCTTGGCCTTTGATATCGGCAAAAATCACTTTCACCAACTGGGTTGTTCTCCCAATGCTTACTTCCATCCAGGCAGCACCTAGAACTGATAGTGGAGTGCCATCAACTTGAAGGAGTTTTACAGTGGGGCTCATCAACTGTGGTTTGCGTTCATTTTCAAGGAGGTGATAGACGCTTGAGTTGATTATTGTGTCTGTAGAGCCAGTGTCAACAAGAAATTTACACTCCATTGAGCGCAATTTACCTGTCACATAAAGCCCATGTTTTGCCTCTGCACCAAGATTTGGGATTGTGATGACTGTATCGCTTACTGTGCATTTGATTCCTTGTTGCTCGGTTTTGATTTCGGCGGATCCTTTGTCTCTGACAGCTTTTCCGCGGACCCTTCGGTCGGCTGCCGGTCGTTTCCCTTATTGCTATCATTCCTCTTGGAGGACCAGCAATTATGCTTTAGATGACCAACTTTGCCACAGCCATAGCATTTTCTTGTTTCTTTCTGTGGGAATTGCCCTCCCCTTTCATTGTGATGAGGTCCATTAGATGCTGATGAAGCCTTAGCTTCTTTCTCTCTTTGTACTAGCAGGTTTGTCAGCATACCCATCTGTTTTGCTTGCTGGGTAAGGACCGTTTCAATTTGTTGTAAGCGCTGGTCTGTTTCATGTTCGATGCCACGGGTATATCTCCCAGGCTTACCAGTACCATGCTCACTTCTCCTCTGCATTTCAATCCTCTCGAAGTTTTCTGTTTCTATGGCAGCCCTGATTGCGTCATCCAATGATGCCGGACGTGATCTATGTATAGCCTCTCGGATCGATTGGCTTTCCACGGCGTCAATGAAATGATTCTTCTCCAGTCTCTCCCTTGAGACTGGAGGGATTTCTGGGTACGCCCTGACCGAGAGTTCGTGGATCGCTTGACCCAACTCCTGTATTGTCTCCCCTTGTCGCTGTCTCCTGTGACGCAGCTCTGCCAGATAGTTCTCGGCTTGTAGGCTGGGCCCGAACCTTTGTCCGAGGAGTCTTGTCAAGTCTCTATAGGAATTCTTAAGGCTTGGGGGGAGGTCACTTATTGCACGGAGCGCTTTTCCTTGCAAACTGGCAGCTAGGTATATGGCTGACTCGCGGTTGTCCCAGCCGTTAACCTCTCTACATGCTTCAAAATGCTGCATGTATTCGCTCCATGAGGTTTGACCTTGAAACTTATCCGGTATTATCAATGGTCTTTCCCGTCTTCCTTGGTAATTGGTGTCCGGGTTTGCATGGTAATTGAAGGCTGGCCTCATTCCGTCTATCTTTGTGCCTGCAGCCTCATGATACCCCTTCATATGGCCTGGAGGGTTAGACATTTCATATCTCCCTGTAGTTGGCACACTTCCAATGTCTGCCATGCCAGCAGTTAATCTAACTTTTGGGGCAAGAGGAGTGGACATGATATCATACATCATGTTTGGGGTGGAATGTGTGGTTGGATTTGTCGGCACCTTTGGTTGTCCTACTTGTGTAGAGCCAATGTCACTGTTCGCATTTGGTGGATGTAAGACTTTGAAAGCTACTTCAGAATCAACTTCATGGAAAGACTCTGGTTTTTCTGTGTCAGGAGAAGTATTATGGCTTTTCCCTGGATGAGGATTTGCTGCATTTCCCTGCCGTTCTTTTTCTGGGGTTTCAGATTGGGACTTTTCCCATTCCAACAATTCCACCTCCATCCTAGAACGGTTCAATGCTTCCCTCAACCGAGATAGCTCTCTCTCCATCTCCACGACCTTTTCTCCAGAACGTTCCATTTTCTTTCCGTCTGTCTCTTTATCACAGTAGATTCAGAACAATTCAGGCAAACTTACTCTAGGCTCGCCAACTAGTTGATAACAGTCCAATATCAAACTGACTGATTATACACAGATATGGAACTCTATTGTACCTCATATAACACACTCAGGCATGAACAACAATGCTCAGGAGCGCTCATGACTTCACTTTGCTCGTGAGTGCTCGTGAGTGCTCGTGAGTTCACTTTGCTCGTGACTGCTCGTGAGTTCACTTTGCTCGTGACTGCTCGTGAGTTCACTTTGCTCTTGGGTGCTCGTGAGCTCTATCTTGACCATTCCGTTTACTCACGGACAGTGTATATGACTGAGTACCACTCTTCCTCACTCCATGTATATACCCCTTTGTCATCATATTTTGACTTGAGCAATACAATTGCGTCAATCACTGAGACAAGGCATATTTTCTAGCTGCGAATAACCGGACTTTTAGTTGATTATTAATGCACTGCCATGAGCATATATATCAATTGCATAAAGATGCATTCTAACCTGCTTCTCATGAGTGCTCATGAGGACTCTTGAGTGCTCATAAGTCAGGCCCTTTCTCAAAATTCAAGAGAGTACATTTGAGTTACTACATATGAGGGACTATTTTGAGCAAACTAGGCATCAGTTAGTCCATCTTCACGTCAGTTATGAGCAAGTGTTTGCATCACTTCTGAGTCTGGATAGGTCACTGTCATGAGGTAACTTCAGTTTTGAGCAAATGTTTGCGTCACTTCTGAGTTTGAATAGCTTACTACCATGGCATAACATGTACGCTGCAAGTTGCACGGAAGATGCTGACGAGAGTTAAAACGATGCCAAATTAAATCAATCCCACCGCTGCCACCATTTGTAACGTATTTTTGTGTTGTGAAAGAATTGTGCCTAAATGCTTTAATCATACAAGCACACTATCCCGAGCAAAACACGATGTACAATCTGCCTGGGTTGCTTGCCAAAATATATGGCTGAAGAGGCACTCCTTTTGTTTTAACTCGCACAGCAAATTCATGACAATCATGCCACTCACACAGTCATGTACTCAAATCACCATCACCAATACCCAAGTCATCTCAGAAGAGGCTTAATAAAGTAGGTCGCAAGACAAGTACATACCGTTCGCTGTTGACTTTATTCAGGCAAGGATCAGCACAAAGACAAACTTGTCCACTGGAGATTAGTTTCTTCTACCAGGACCAAAACCAGACTCTCTCCTCTCTCCATCTACTCGGACTTTTATACTGACCGTCCAAACTTTTATCCCCTCTCTCTCTTTCTTTCTGTCACTCTCTCCCTCCCTCTCTCTCACTACCTAGCTAGTTACATAATCTTGGGCGTACACAGCCCTACAGTGTACACCAGGGAGGTGGTCCCTGCCTACCCCCAACATCATTGCCATGCACAAGGAGGATACCCCTCTCTCGTACACACACACACACACACACACTTATTCACACAAACACTACTACCTCGTAGCTTGTGCTCAGGGAGCATACATGTACAACAAAGTAGGTCTGTTCTCTGGGAGTTCCATTTCTCTGGAAGGGGTAACACTAGGCATGGTCCTTGCTTTAGGTCAATTTTGTTACACTATGAATAGAGAATTAACCCCGTAAGCACGAGATATTGTAATTTTCATTAGAGTTGGTACAGTTCGCATTCTTTCCTCGTATCCAAAGGTTCATATCGTATGAGAAAAATGAATGATAGTCATGAACAAGTGCGTACTTCATGCGAAATTTGTAATGCCCGTTTTCTGATTACCGTGGCTACAGCATAAATATGACGATAGTCTGGTAGTCAAAAGTTTTTATTTTAACCAAAATCTGAAGCACTAAGAGTTGCAGACAAATATCAAAGCATTTTATAGTCAAGGTATCTAAAGCGGTCTCAGTCATTGGTGGTACTGTATATGTCATTTGACATAATTAGCGCGTTGTCACTTCGACAGCGGAAGGTAGAAACACTGACACAAACACACGCACACACAGAAAACACACACAAATAATCAACATACTCACACTCGTATACATACACACATCCAGTACAGAGACGCACGCACATACGCGCACATTACTAGTAAGCAAATAATCAACGTTGGTGAAGGTGATGGGACAAACTATCACTTCCGAGGCGATCTGGATGTAGCTATCTTTCCGAAGCGCAGCTGAGGAAAGATAGCGTACACATTCAGATCGCCGAGGAAGTGATAGTTTGTCTCATTGCCTGAAACTAAAAGTTGATTATTTGCTTTATATTCCACATCTAGGGTCCTAGAAATTCCCATTTTATTCCACATCTGAAACCGTTTTAGCTGTCTTTAGGTATCCTTATTAGGGCTTAGGCTACGTGCGCTTAGATTACAAAACAAAACAATGAATTTGCTGCGCGTACCGCGCGGAACCGAAGTGAAAGTGCGTTGCACTGTGTACTATCAAGTGACCTAGGTCACATGATAGTCCACAGTGCAACGCACTTTTATTTCGCGCGTACTCATCTTGCGTTAGGACTGTGTGGACTGTGTGGAGATCAGCGAAACAAAAGGGACTATCAACATAGAGTGGAACAAACTTTTCTTCTCAGGTGATGTGATGGGCAAAACTATGCTTCATCACGTGATCAGCTCTGGACCAATCCTATTGCAACATTCTTAGTATGTGGAATATAATAAAAACTAATACCAAATTCACTATACATTATTATAGCATTACCAAGTTTGTACTGGTAATGCCATGATTCTACAGGACATTATTCGATAGAAGGGGGTTCGGGTAGCGACTACGTGACGCTGAAATCGGCTACGTACTCATGAATAAAAAATTCTGATGATACGCGCAGGATTGGCGTTGTCGCGGCGTATGGTTACGTATGGTTGCGCAGGAAGCGCGTATCCTTGTCGTGTAGGCCTATTTTGCGTATACTGTATTGGGCGTAGGGTTGCATATATAAACGTAGGTCGGGGGAACGGGTCGGGTTTCACACCGGGCTTTGCGTAGATTTGCGTAGTGTTACGTAGTGTTGCTTAGTGACTACGCAACACTACGCCACTATACGCTGTGAGAACGCAACTTTACGTAAGAGTATGCCGAGGGACGCAAAATAAGTACGCGAGATGTACGTAAGAAAATGAAATATGTTAAATTTTTTCGCGTTCCCTCCGCGAAGAGCTCTGATACGTAGGTTTTACGCAAGCCTACGCAACACTTCGCAACTGTTCGCCATTTATACGCAACTGTCAGCCACCAAACCCTGTATGACATGGCGTAGTGCTGCGAATACGTAGACATTTGCGTAGACTTGCGTAGACCTGGCGTACATTTGCGTAGTGTTGCTTACAGTCGCGTTGCCTAATATTATAGGTGCAGATTTGGCATTCAAAAACCTGACCCATGTAGTGTTTGATATCATTTATCCCACTGGACTCTGAATTGCTGGTGAATGCATAGGCTACTTAACTGTGCTCTTCGAGACTTTATTATTTCTTTTGTAGGCCTAATAATTGTAAAATGCCGAAAAAGAAGAGCAAAAGGTGTGGTAGGGGCAGTAGTTCTTCTCTTGCTCGTTATACATGCCTCTACTGATCAAGATGGAGACAATTCGCCAGCACTAGACCCAAACGCATTTTCTACAAACCGTCTGGCTCGTGAGAGCCTGTAGTTGTACACTCACTGCTGGTGAGTCATGTCACGAAGTGGCACAGGCTTCATCAGCCAAATCCTCAGCGCAAGAGCGTCATCTCCAACAAGGAAGTATTCAAGTGGCTGCATGGTCACCACAGGGCAGAGGGTCTGTAGCTGCTGGCAGGTTCGTACCTTCCCGGTCTTAATGGCTGTCTTGAAAGGGTTCTGCTTCGAAACCCCAGCATCAGAGCCACAGCCAGTCTGTCCAATGTCCATTTGCATGAACCTGTAGTGAGCGTTTACAATTGCCAGCAAGATAATAGAGAAGAAACCTTTGAAGTTATGAAACAAACTTCCGGTCTTTGCAGATTTCTTGATGACAAGATGTTCACGAACAACTCGAAATCCATATTGTAGGGTCTTGTAGCTATTGCCAGTGGCCAGAAACCTCAAAGTTACAGCAAGATTGAAGTTCCAAAGATTTCCTGAAGTTTGTGATTCTCAGTGCCATTCGTGTCAGGAGTTCATCGAATACCTGTGGCACCTTCCGCATGAATTTGATCACATTAATGAAGAAAAATCTTTGGCATGCAGTCATTTCATTAGTTGTTCATGTTGCCCCTGTATAGTAGACGCTGGATCCAAATTTTGACCCACACACTCCTTCTCATTCGACTTGCAACAGCTCGTTTTCTTCTCTTTTCTCGTTCTTGAAAACGTTCGCATTCTGCGAATCTCTAGGGCATCCAAATGCTGAAGAATTGTAGTAGCAAAGAATTTAACCCCCCCCCCCTCCCCCCGTGATATTTTGCTACGGGTTCGAACAGCGCAGGCAAGAGTGAACTGAGAAGCAGAAAGTTATATGCTGGAGTAGCTCTGCAGTTTCATTAATTTGTGCATACAGCGGCGGTATGCAACTTTACGCAACTGCAAGCAACTCTACGCGGTCCGTACGCCCGACCTACGTACATGTACATGTACGCAACTCTACGCCCGCTATACGCAAAATCTGCTATTACATACGCGCTTCCTACGCAACCATACGCAATCCTACGCCGTGACGTACTACGCCAGTCCTGCGCGTATCGCAGCTGATTTCGACGTAGTCGCTACGAAACTCTACGCAAATCCCGATGTGAAACCCTCTTTACAGTTTGCTTAAAATTGCGTACCGCAAGCGTATGCACAAATTAATGAAACTGCAGAGCTAATTCAGCATAGCTTTCTGCTTCTGTTCGAACACGTAGCAAACTATGACGGAGAGGTTAAATCCTTTGCTAGTATCACAGATTCTTCAGCATTTGGATGCCCTAGAGACAATATTCACAGAATGCGAGCATTTTCAAGAACGAGAAAAGAGAAGAAAATGAGCTGTTGCAAGAATGAGAAGAGGTGTGTGGGTCAAACCTTGGATCCAGCGTCGACCCCTACAGGGGCCAGCCACTTGACTACTTCCTCGTGGGAGATGACGCTTGATTGCGCTAAGTTGGACTTGGCTGATGAAGCCTCTGTCACTTCGTAACATGACTCATCAGCAGCGAGTCTATACTATAGGATTTCATGAGACAGACGGGTTGTAGGTCGACTGGTCGACTGGCAGCAAGGTTCCGCTGCCCTATGGTCACTTTGCCTCTAATTCAGAGAGAGTCATCAAGATTACCCATGCATGCTGTGTCCTACACAGCTCTCTACTATTCAGAAACTCTACAATATTGATGTAGCTACACTTGATCATGAGGACCAGCAGCACAACAATGAAGTAATTCTAGGTTCGTCAAGACAGGACGACCATCTGCCAGACATGGAACAACTGTAGCGTGGCAACACAAGCAGAGCAGCAAAGGAGCAAAGGAAATTCCTCGCGGAGTATTTCAACTCGCCCTTAGGCAGTGTGCCCTGGCAAGATGAGATGCTAATCATTTAGATCAGTGTGACTGAATGACATTGCAGTAGCTCCCTCTACCTTGGGCATCAAAGCCACCAGTAACAATTTGGAGACATTATGTCTTCGCCGACTTTTCCCTGATGCTCCTGCAGAAATCTTCAGAAAAATAAACACCGATCGAATTCTTTATATACAAAGCATTTTATTATTTTCACTAATCCCTGAACACCTGCTTACATTGCTATTTACTTAATGGGTCGACGGGTTTTTTGAGTATTCATATATTGGTCTGATACATGGTCTTATACGCAGGGTTTTTTTAAAAAATATATATATAGTTAGGCAGGGCGAATACGTTCCAAACTGGAGTTTGGGTGGGGAAGGTGGTGGGAGGGAGTATCCCCTCTCCTAGATACAGTCTAACCCTTACCCTAACCCACCCAATCCAAAGGGAGTTGAAAAAGTGGTTGTTATAGACAGGTGGTCGTTTTAGAGAGGCTCTTTAAGATGCTTTTCCACTTTATAAAACATCAGAGAACATAAAATTCTATTAAAGGGGAATTCAAAGTTTATTTGATGGAAAGTGGCTTTGAAATGGCTGAGATATCCAAAAACAAAGTAAAACAAGAGGTCTAAGTATCCCTCCTTTTATTAGGATAACTTGGTTTTGGATATTTCAGCCATTTCAAAATCATTTTTCATCAAAAACCTTGAATTCCTCTTGAAATTATATGCTCTAACATAATTCAAGAGGTATTCTTATTATATCCAAAAAAAAATAATTATCATCGAAAAACACTGGAAACCTGAGGCCCCATCTCAACCGAAACTATATTATCCTATTAACATAAATTCAACAGTTTTGTGAAACCTTTGACAGAATATTTAGAAAATGAATCGACGGGCGATGTGAATGGATAAATCGCGAAATCCACCATCTAAAAATTGTTCCGAGTGTGCGTCTTAACAGTGTACTAAGTCTTTGGAGCTGGACAGAGAACAGAGAAGGGGGGTGGGGGTGGGAGTGCAAGTGGGTATACCACATGTGGGAACTGTTGCTTCTTTTTTTTTTTTTTGTCAGAATTGAAATGCAACGATTTGCTGCACACTGTTGTTGAAATATTTGGAAAATCTTCAACCGAAAAATAAGTTTAAAAAATACATAAGTATTCTGCAAACACAAGAAAAGCAAACAAATATCATAACATTGTACGCGCAACTTTTACTATAGATCAATATGCCTATTTGAAAATGTAATATCCATGTCTATAGACAAAAGGAGGTTTAAAATTTTCGTTCCGTACGGCCATGGTTTGAAATATCTATTTTTATCAAAAATTGCCCGTATCATGAAGTGGGCTTGAAGCTTCACTCTGAATAGAACATTATATCCCTGCATACTGGTATATATAATGACGAAATATGGCAATTTGAGATGGAGATGAAACATGCATTTCGCATCCGGTTCTTTTACCCAAAGGTGATGTACTGGTATATATCAATTGAGAAATATGAATGTTTAAGTATGTCAACGACAAGATAAAGTCTTCGAATGTTTCAAATGAGTGACCTTTGATCACTTAGTAATATAAAGCTATGGTCAGTAGACAACAGTTTTCTTTTCATAGACAATAGGAAGCCTCAGGTCGAGTTGCAGACTTTCAACGTATTTGAAGGACATGAGATCTAAAACGGTGTCACTTGGTGTGCATAACAACTTCTTCTCCTCCTCCTCCCTTCTCTTCTTGTGTGTCATCCTGGTACAACCCTGCTTTATGGCTGAAGGGCCATTCAGTCACGTCGGTATACATACTGATACATGTGATAGTGTTCTTCACTCTCTAGTGGCTCGCTAATACTGACGAGACAACCGAAAGAAAGGTTAAAAAGATGTGACGCGTTTGTCTTTTTTTTACGAATGTATTACTCCTTCGAGAAATAATCCAGACACTATTCGACCCAAAGCGTGTTTTTACGTTCCCATGCATATGTTTCTTTGTCTGTCTGTTCGTTTCGATGTCTTGATCTAAAAGTCTAGAGATGGCTGAGGTCTACAGCACAGACAGATGATCCGAGCCTTTTACGGGGCAGTTAAGTGGGCGAGTATCATTACTGCCTGTGCTATTCTCTTTCCTTTTAAACGGACAACAGGTGGATGTAATGATTCGCTGCGTTGCCACGGCAACGAAGTTTGGATGAACAAGTTCAACATTGTTCTTTGTTGTCTCGAAGAATAACAGTATACTCGCCTTTTTATTTGTGTTGTATGTTGGTATTTCGCTTGCTTTTAGTTGTTGCTGTTGCTCCTTTTATCAGTGGGGGTATTGAAATTGTATCGAAGCCAAGTAAGCCTACCCCTTTGCGATGAAACATCATCGATCCTGGTGATGTTTAAGGGGCATTACTCTTACTGGTGTAATGAAATATACAGCACCCTCCCATCTCCAATCCCCGCGGAAGAAAACAACACTAAAAGAAAATGAGAAGAAGGCGATAGCTATGAAGGAGAATATAAAAGAAAAATAAGTAATAGTAGAAGAAGAGGGAAGCATAAAAAGAAGAAGAAGAAGAAGAAGGGTAGGAAGAAAGAAAGAAAGAAAGAAAGAAAGAAAGAAAGAAAGAAAAAGGAAAAACGGGGTAGGGGTAGAAAGAAGTTGACTGTAAGACTGATACACTGACATCAGTGAGGAAATCATCATTTCACGCCACATGAAACTAGGATTAATTCATCACTAATGAAAACCTGACAAAATCGCCGAGCATCGATTTGATTATTCGAATTGAAGGTTATTCGTGACGAGCCTGCCGGTTTCCATGCATGCCGCAAAGGAACATTTCACCACCTGACCTCCCTGATTTCACCTGACATGCGCCTGCCATTCGGATAGGTCGCTATAGGTCTATAGAAGCCTACAAGTTGCTCTATACTCCCATCCACCACTGCACTGCAAAAAATCCGGTGTTAAATAGTGAACACCGAGCTGGTGTTAAATTTTCGGTGCTCATTTATGGTGTTAAATTAACACCTCCGGGTGTCATTTCCAAATTTTAAACTGTTTTTTGAAGAGTTTCTTAGTAACTGCACTTCTTGTTGATTTTCAATTTAAACAAGACGATCAAGAATTTTACATTAAAATACTAGATTTTTGAAAAAATGTGAAAATAAATTTACACCAAAGTAACACCAGCTGGTGTGGTCTCTTATTGAAGCTGGACGGGTGTTAAACCATTGATATTAACACCAACAAATATCAAATCAACACCATGTGGTGTCATTTTTGAATTAACACCAGTACAGTGTCAAAATAACACCAGGTACAGTGTCAAATTAACACCACGAAGTGTCAGGTGAACACTTTTCAACACCATCACAGTGCATTTTTAACACCTGTGGGTGTGGTCCTTTATTGAAGTTTGATCGGTGTTAGATTTAACACCCGTGGTGTTAAATCTAACACCGATGTTTTTACAGTGTGTGACAGGGCGGCGAAGGGGTTACAGCTCGTTATTCCGAAGGTTCGTTATTCTGAAGGGAAGGATCTTTATTCCTAAGATTCCATATTCCGAAGGTTCATTGTTCCGAATTTCATTTTCGGACTAACCAATCTTCGGAATAACGAACCTTCAGAATAACGACACAAATTTTCGGATTAACGAACCTGTAGGTATTGGGATCGAATTTGCGTGTTTCGGATTAACGACCCTTCGGAATAACGAACCTTCGGAATAGCGAACATTCGGAATAACGAACAGCACCCGGCCAAGGTCTGCCCGTATAGGTAGGGCCTACAGATGTGGCTCTCACGGTTGTGGAATAGCTGGTGGGGACGTTGAAATGAAATATGGCACTGGACACACTTTCCGATGGCATCTGACCAGTGCTCGAAGCAGACAGAGATCGTTCTGATTTTTAAACAAAAAAAGATCATTATGCAGGGAAATGAAAACTGCCAAAGACAAAGTTTATTTTGGGCTAGGCAGTATGATGCTCTCGTTCTGTTCATGACAGTCTGAACTTGTCCAATTTAATCGCAATGTTTGCAGACGAGTTCAGCTAAGTGCCAAACTGACTGACTTCCTGGAATCTCATTATCATCACCATCATTGTATTCCCCGGCATGTATGCTGGAGGATACTTTGAATTCAGCAGCGTTACGCCGCCGACGCGTCACATTCTTGTGTGCACTCTAGCAGCCACAAACCTTGACGGATTCCTTTGAAATTTTGTATGGATGTTCATATTGGTAATATCTCCACACCTACAAGACAAGACATGCAACATGTATATCGAAAACAAAAGAAAAAAAGAGTCATTCTGGCATCACATTGCGACAACAAAAATTGTGTCGATACTTTATGTACAGAGAATGAGATGAGTGAAGTGAGTGCTGGTGCAAGTGAATGAGCCCAGCTTTTATAGGGTAAAATGCCATATTTTTTTGCATAGTTTGTGTGCGCTCTATAGAGGTGACATTTGTTAACGGATTTTGTTCAAATTTGATATGAAGGTCTACCACGATATAATTTACAAGCCTATGGATTTTGGATCTGCTGCCCCCAGAATGCCGAATTCTGAAATCCACGTATAATTATTAATACACAGGCCGCCAGATTCCCGTAGGCAATGGGTTAAAGTGGACGTGAATGTAAGTGGATGTGTATTGACTTAGTATTGAAATCTATAAGGGAGTTGTGCATCTTTTAGAATGTATACAAAGCCTGAGTGTTTCTCATGACTTCTTGAGTTCATACCAGCCAAGTTGTCGCGGCATTTCAGGGGGAATTTCATGAAGCATTCTGTCAGATATTTTGTCCGACAAACTTTTAAAAGCTACTGAAATTCTTGCATCTGATTGGCTGAGAGCAAATTTGTCCGGCAAGTTGTCGGACAAAATGCTTCATGAAATACCCCCCCCCCCCCCCCCCCGATGTCTTGTGATAACAGTTGAGCACATCTCTGGCAGCCCTTCTCGAGCTGGTGAATGGAACCTGACGTGTAGGGATCTCACACGGTGCAGCTGTGCTTCAGAAGAGGGCGCAAGAGGGTTTTGTTAGCGTTTGTTTTGAGTTGACTGGGAGTGTCTATAATGTGGGGATTTCGATGAAGGAAGGCTAAAGGTGTTGTTTGCGTTCGGCAAACACCAGAAACATGATGGTTCCACTTCAGACTGGGTTAATGGTGATACCCAGACACTTTGTAGAAGAAACAAAGTCAAGAACTGCATCATTCAAGGTGTACTCATGATGCAATCTTGTCTTCTTTATATTGTGACTGAGGTGCAGCAGCACTTCTCTGCCCGACAGTTCTATGCATTGAGCTCCATCATCCACTTTTTTGAAAATCTGTGGAGTTCGTCAAGGTCTTGTTGAAGACTTGTCTTTCTATCAGCTGCTATGATCCACTTTAATTATTATTTTGAATGTACCTTAAGTGCACTTATGCATTAGAAACAAACTATACCCAAAAGGCCACCGCACACTATGCGACTCTCGGTCGCACGACTGACCGACTTTGGGTCTGAAATACACAAGCGTGTTTATTCCGAGGCTATTGTGATTTATTTCGGATCCAAAGTCAGTCAGTCATGCGGATGAAAGTTGTACAGTGTGCGGCGGGCTTAACGCATCTCATTTTGTATCCATATTCCATCATCACAATGTCCCGATATAATTATGACGTCGCAAATTGAAATGTTCAGCTCTACTCATGATAAAGTTCCTACCGAGCGAGTTTACCTGGAAGAGGATCATTTTGAAGTCAACCACAGATACCAAAGATTGTTTGATGAATTAGAGTGAAAGACAAGTCACGCAAATAACATGTACACTTTAATGTTGGAATATTAGTCAATAAACAAGAAGGATTTTCACTTCGAAATTTCATGTAAATTTAGTCGCTACCATGATACTTCATTATGGGCTGGCCTTCCAAATGCGTACCGTTCTTTATTAAAAGATGGGTTTTTAATTTCTATTAATCATGTCGAACTAGCGGTCATGGTATGTAATAAGGTGCCGGGCAGGGTGCCGAGACCGTTCCTGTTCAATGATGGTAAAAACGACTCCCCTCTGTTGACCTATACTTGGAAGGAATTAGATTTTATGTCAGGAAATAATTAAAGACTTTCAAAAATACTGGTTTCACCAAAATCTATCGAGACACATATAGGGCCATTACATGAACCCTGCACGATGCATAGCCATTAATTGTCGGACCGAAACAGCTGCAGTCGAGATCCATTAAATGGAGACCTTTTACTCCCTGCTGGAAGGGGGCGGCTGTTTTTGAAAGAAGGGGTTGTCTTTTTTCAACACCTTTCCCTCCACTTGGAACCGTGCGTAGGCCTAATACACCCACACTGCAAAAAGTCCGGTGTTAAATAGTGAACACCGAGCTGGTGTTAAATTTTCGGTGCTCATTTATGGTGTTAAATTAACACCTCCGGGGGTGTCATTTCCAAATATAAAAATGTTTTTTGAAGAGTTTCTTAGTAACTGCACTTCTTGTTGATTTTTGATTTAAACAAGACGATCAAGAATTTTACATTAAAATACTAGATTTTTGAAAAAATGTGAAAATAAATTTACACCACAGTAGCACCAGCTGGTGTGGTCTCTTATTGAAGCTGGACGGGTGTTAAACCATTGATATTAACACCAACAAATATCAAATCAACACCATGTGGTGTCATTTTTTAATTAACACCAGTACAGTGTCAAAATATCACCAGGTACAGTGTCAAATTAACACCACGAAGTGTCAGGTGAACACTTTTCAACACCATCACAGTGCATTTTCTACACCTGTGGGTGTGGTCCTCTATTAACACTTGATCGGTGTTAAATTTAACACCCATGGTGTTAAATCTAACACCGATGTTTTTACAGTGCACCTCTGCTCAAGCATTGATACTTGCTTTTCCTCCGAGGATGGCATACATCAAGACCTAGATCCTAGCTCCTGGAGGAAAATCAAACTATACCCTTGTCCTGAATAGCACTTTAATGTTGTTGTTGTCACGCCTGGGATGCATTCTGGTACAGTCGATATCCCAATTCATGCTTTTCGCTCTACCTCCTGCGAAAGAAATCCTTATCTTTTTTTACGCATACCTGCACCATGTATTTAGATATTTCAAACTGCGATGAGATAAGGGTATGTATAGGATGAAGTGCGTTATTCAGAAGGTTCGCTGATCCGAAGATGAATCAATGGTCGTTATTCCAAAGATTCGTTATTCCGAGACACACACAAATGCTCTATACCTACAGACATGTTTTCTTAATTCGAAAATAAAACAGGGTTCATTAAGTCAAACATTACGTGGCGTTACTCCGGAGGTTCGTTAGTCTAAAAATGCAATACGGCTTGTTATCTCCCGATGGCTCGTTAGTCCGAAAATGATAGTCTTCTTAATTTGTATATCCAAAAATAAATTCAGGTTTGTTGTTTTGAAGCTTTCTTCATCCTAAGATGAATTGATCGTTGATCCGAATTAAATGAAAAGAAGGTGAGTACTAACGAACCGTACTTCATTTTCGGATTTGCCAACCTTCGGAATTGCGAATCTTATTATTTCATTTTCGGATTTATGGACCTTCTGAATAACGAACTGTAAGTGCAACCATGGTGTACAAACTAACCTACACACGCTATTGTTACACAGTGCGACTCCGTCCTCCGCGCCCTTTCTCAACATCCACAAACCTAAAACAATCGGTGGAAGAGATGACGGCTTATCGATACGTGTATTTGTGCGTCAGGAGCATCACAACTCGGAAGATAATGATAATGTAAAAGAAAGGACTTGTTCTTAAAGAAAACGACTTATTTTCTTTTATTAATCTTGATTTTTTTTTAAAGAAATTGATTTTTTTTTGAGTCGCAGCTAGCTTTTACAGAGCTGACAATGTTTATGAACCGGCACAGTTCTGAAACAAATAAAGTTAGAGGACATGAAGGATGCTGCCTTCGCCAGTTAAGGACAAGTCAAGATGATGACGTTGTCATATTACGTTACCAGGATTTACCAGAGACCAGACTGAATATTTGCTCATATGAAGAGTAGCAACAGAAATGAGAATACTCGAATGCCTGATCTAAGGCAAACTATAGCTATCGTGATAGATGACGAAGTTGCGACCTTCTGCCCTTGTAAGGTTGTTGAGGACCCTTGCTTATCGATCAAACATTCGCAATGCACTTATCATAACAAATGTTGTGACGGAATAATGATGAACACGTGGAAAATCAGAGTTGTTTATGAAGTTGTCCGGCAGATCCAATCTATCATTGATTTGAGAGGGGCGGAATGACAGAGACTGTTCCATTCTCTGAAATATGCATTTTTTTTTCATCTTCTATTTTGTTTGATTTATGATGAAACATGTTTTACGCATGAACGACAGCCCAGCTGGCTGAGCACTTAATGCGAAAGGTCCGCTCCGAAATGCAATACATCAGAGCTTGCCACACTTCGAGGCGTGGGCAGCGGGATCTGCCGGCCTGAGAGAGGGGGACGATGCCGCGTCAAAGCAGCTAGATGGGCGACTTAAATAACCACATCGCGCTTTTAGAGAAGGAGAGAATAGAAAGAAGGAGAGGGAGGCTGTTCCCGTTCTCCATTGTTCTCGTTCCCTTTTTACCCTCAACCTGACATTCAAAGACCTGTTAAAGTTGCATTGAATGATGAGGGTGTCGGCAAAGAGGAAGAATATAATAGAGATTAAAGATTTTACATGAACTCAGTCAGGTAAAGTCAGTCAGTAGTCCCCTTCCACAAACCCTCCTAATAGACGTCCACAAACGTTCAGGAGATGCCATGATGTAACACCCAGCGTCATTATTTTGGTGGACCGAAGCAGTAGCCCATAACAAGCCCATCCTCCTATAAGATATTCGGCATGTATTTTTGTGCTTTCCATATTGTAAACGAGGAAGGTGGCGTGTATAAGTAGAGTGCCATTTCCCCTGCACTATTATAACTACACCCTATTTTGTTTGCTTGTTCCTTTGAACATTTGATTTGATTATTGAAAGTGGCAAATATTATTATAATATGGCTTCTCATTTTTTTTTCAATTCCCAGACATTAAAACGGATGGAAGTGCCAATAGAAAGGGGGGTCGTTGGCTTTGATAAACGCTATATATTTTTCATCTTCCTCGTTCCGCGTTTAGGGCACAATTACTGGGGTGGTTTTTTTTTTCTTCTAAAAACTGCATTTCCTTTACCGACCTGCTCTCGTACACTTTCTTTAGCAGATTGTTCTTAAGAAATTGGAGTAAACTGTGTGTTACTTGAAAGCCTTAAAATCTATACAAGTGTAAAAACAACAACATCAAACAAGCAAAAAAAAACTATAGTGAAAAAACGTCTAGGCTGACAATCTATCCGGCTTTTGTGATGATTGGTTACATGTATCAACACGTAACTATACCCTTTAATAGTGAATGTTTGAATGACGAATTACCAACCATGCACATGCTGATGGAGTGCGGCCCAACAGCAGAATATTGGGAACTCCTAAGGAAGACACGATCGACAGTGTTGTGTAGAAATGGTGAGATTATACGGTGACTTTCAAGGCCGAATTACCAATTACACAACATTTGTCATGAAATTAAAGAAAAAAGAAACTATCGCAAATAATTTCACACAGTGCAAAGTATAAGTTAACGCCATCAACTAGATGTAAAATGTACATAGATTATACGGGACTTGTTTGTCGTGCACAGAACAATTTCACCATTTACCGCAATAGACACAGATTCGCCTTAATGTCCCTTCTTTATTCGAAAAGCAGATGAGTCCGTATCATTGTTTTTATATCTCAAACTATTCTTAGAAGGAAAAAAGAAAGAAAGAAACAAGGGAGAAGACGGAAAGGGGAGAATTCTCCATTCATGTTGTAGTATTCCCAGACCTAGCAGGCCAGTATCGATTATCAAAATATCTATAGGCACAAATCAATGTATCATCTTCACCTTCTTATCCTCAAAGTGACAAAGACTGAATAATAAAAATCACAACTTACCGTGTATTTAACGAGGCCATGGTTGTCATGGTAACTTGGTGAACTGCTTAAATGTCCGGGGGGGGGGGGGGATGGGGTCGCAGAGTAAATCACTTATGCTCTCGTTATCTATCCGTCCTTTCAAGCCAGTCGTACCACAATTGTGAATTCCGCGGAAATCGGCTAAAATGGATCCACCACTACTCTCAGACTTTCCCCGTCAACGCTCTTCCTCCTCCGTGTCAGATTTCGATGATTGATGCGGAGCA
Organism: Diadema antillarum; assembly: GCF_040938485.1. Lineage (NCBI taxonomy): Eukaryota > Metazoa > Echinodermata > Echinoidea > Diadematoida > Diadematidae > Diadema > Diadema antillarum. The sequence goes on along the minus strand of NW_027271964.1, from coordinate 106,872 downwards.
AATTACAAGAAGAGCTGAAAGATACTGATCCATTTCGGCATATTCATATGATAGTTCCATCTATCTTTTTTTTTTCTTTCATAAGCGCGCAAAGCGATGACAGATACGGAAGATAAGATTGCCAGATGACTATTATACCTACCGCTGTGTTTTTGAAATCCAAAACGTTCGATGAAAGAAGGGATGAAAAAAAAAAGGATTTTCAACGAAAATCTAATGAAAATTCCTGTCTGGCATTGTCTCATGACTGTTAACCTTCTCAGTGTTAGCTTCCTTGCACAACCAACTCAATAAACTTGCAGGAAATAACGCGAATGAATGCATCTTCTAACCAGCTTGTTCTTCGACGAGAAATGTCGCACTCATATCTCAAGCAAGGTCGAGTAATGTGACTTGATTGACAATGAATGATTCTCAATTTGTCATTTGTTGGTGCTCATTTCCATAAACACTTAAGCCCCACATAAACTATCAAGATTTCGTCAGACGGTCCGTCTCGTGCTTACTTGTTTATGATCTGGCTCGTGCATATTATTGTAAGCTGCATGAAGCTTGAAGTAACGATGGATTATATAGATTTGATATGGGTCCTTTCAGTTGGCTCGACACGATAGGATGACGTAGTAATAAACGATACATGATGATGATAGTCACTGTGGAGGACGCTCACATCAACACATCCATTATGTTATATGAAACAGTGAACACAGATGAAATCACCTTGACAACGCCATGATACGGTGATAGGATGCCAGTTGGATGGATGGATGCAGACAAGGAGTGTTACGGCTATATGTCAGTCAGTAACTTACCAGCCCGAAGTTTGGATGGGCATGTTCATGAGGAGGCATTGCTGGATACACAATCACTTCGCAAAACGATGGTGTCCTGATCACACGAGTTCTTTGTTTTTGTTTTTTAAATGTCCAGAGTTGTCCTGAGAGTGCTGTTTGGTCACCGAGAGCTCTGAGACGTGCCTCGAGAGTGCGGTAAGGGTGATTCTATTTTCGGCTCGATGTCTCCTCTCGGTCGCTTCCCAAACTCCGTATAGTTTAGCCGCTCTGTGCGCAGATCGCGATTGTACTCCATATCGATTTCCATTTAAGAGCTCGTCGTATAAAACTTTTTTAAAAGCATTTTGTACGCCGCGACCGATTTCCGCCTGACTGACGGCGGTATTATGCTAGGTAAGTCATCCGCCTAAAGTTCGACTTCCTAGGAATTGATTAAAGTAGTCGCCCATTGTCACCTCTTCGGAATGTGCTCATGATTGCATCTGCAGCCGGTTTCAGCGCCAGAAATTCTAAACAGAGCAGTGTTACGGGGTGTCTCGTTTCGTAAGATCATTCTTTCGAGCAGGGCGCAGTCACCCTTCTCCTGACTCCAGTTTCGCCTGTCCATTCTCATCATCATCATCATTACAATATACCAACTTGATATATCGCGGAAGATGAAATATGATCGACATCATTGTTTCTTACTATACGTTGTCATTCACGGAATGACCATCGCTGTAATGTGGGACATCCATCACCATTATCATCATCGTCAAGTCATCATCATTATCATCATCATTAATCATCATCGCCCTCAAGAGTTGAGGAAGCTGAAATGGGACCACCATCAGTGTTTACTACCTCGTTGTCAGTCCGGCAATGGTTATCGTTACATTCAGCGACAGCCATCATCATCGTCGCCATCATTATCAATAATATCGTAATCGTCTTCAACAGCTGTGGAACAAATTATGTGTGTGTGTGTGTGTGTGTGTGTGTGTGTGTGTGTGTGTGTGTTTGTGTGTGTTTCTCTCTTTGCTTTGTTTCGTCTTGTTTTAGTTTGTTTTACTAGTCCATTCATGTTTCATCAAGCATGTCAAGAGGGGATGGTAGGTTGTAGCACAGTTTTACCACTGATGCTATTTTTGTTACCATCTGAATTATATGTTTACCATTGATTGCCGTCAATCTTCGTCATTTTATAGCAACGTCATATTAATCATCATTTCACTTCTCTTGAATTATTTGATTATCGAATTAATCTACACTATGTTTAAGGATTCTCGAAACGGTAACTCTGTGTAATCATGTACACTAACGATCCAATATCATAACTGAAGCAAAAGCATTTTCATTTTTCTCTGGCCAACAGTAACTGTTTCAAAAGGTCTCGCTATACCACTCCATAAAGTCACCATACCACAAACAATTACGATATAAGTTATCATTGTTCTTAATCCTTTTACAACTGCTACCATACGTATCATTCATTACTCTTTAAAAAACAAAAGAAAACGAAGGCAAACAAACGAATAAGGCCACTTATAAAATAGCCGAGCCAAGTCAGATGATTCATTCTTTAAAATCATATCATTTTCACAATACTTTTCACTTCATTTCATTTCATTTTTCTTTTCCATTCAACAAAGAGTGAGAGAAAATACAAAATACAGCTAATAATAATCATATTTTCCCCAAGGCTAGAGGATTATGGTTCAGTGGACACGCCCTTGGTCTCTCGCACATCAGATCGTGGGTTCGAATCCTGTCCTGTGCCTCATCCTCTGATGAGGTGCTTCACGCAGATTGTCCTTCTTGGCGCATCTAGTTGGTTGCCTGGCAACGCTTTTGATGAGATGATAATGACCGAGACTCTCTGGAGGAAAGATGATTTCAGTAAGAGAAAAGTTCAGGTAGATAACTTAATGTTATAATTATCATTGCACAATTTTCACCTTCATTTGTCATGTTATCGTCATAAGTATATCTGCATTTTTCATTGGTAAAAATGGTATTATCAATCTGACGATTTCTCTATTAATCTGATGTGTTGCTTTATTGCTTGCCATTTTATTTTTTTTCTTTATAATTTTTGTTCTGCTTCTTTTCTTTCATAGTCTTCTCTCCTTTTGTGTGGGGATAGAGGAGGAGTGCAATTGTGCATTTTTCTTTAATTCTGTAAATTGGATGTGTTTGTCATATTTCATAACAGACAGTAAAAAACAATTCATATCACAGGAAACAAAATATCAAAATCATTAAAATACAATTTGAAACATAGAAACAATTACAAAAGTAGATGCAATGATATACCATGAGCAGGATATGTAACATAATGTTATATGTACGTATTAATGGCGGGACCAAAATTTTAGGTCCATAACGAAAAAGCGCGTAAAATATGCAGGAACCAACTGAAAGCAATGTTTACATGAGGGTTAATCGGTTCCTTCGGTTGTGTATACACTGTAAAAACATCGGTGTTAGATTTAACACCACGGGTGTTAAATCTAACACCGATCAAACTTCAATAAAGGACCACACCCACAGGTGTTAAAAATGCACTGTGATGGTGTTGAAAAGTGTTCACCTGACACTTCGTGGTGTTAATTTGACACTGTACCTGGTGTTATTTTGACACTGTACTGGCGTTAATTCAAAAATGACACCACATGGTGTTGATTTGATATTTGCTGGTGTTAATATCAATGGTTTAACACCCGTCCAGCTTCAATAAGGGACCACACCAGCTGGTGTTACTTTGGTGTAAATCTATTTTCACATTTTTTCAAAAATCTAGTATTTTAATGTACAATTCTTGATCGTCTTGTTTAAATTAAAAATCAACAAGAAGTGCAGTTACTAAGAAACTCTTCAAAAAACAGTTTAAAATTTGGAAATGACACCCGTAGGTGTTAATTTAACACCATAAATGAGCACCGAAAATTTAACACCAGCTCGGTGTTCACTATTTAACACCGGACTTTTTGCAGTGTAGTTCTATACCTATATATTACACAGATAGAGATTCAAAGTTCTCGAGACATGAATTATCCATACAGACGAAAATACTCATCTTTTATATCAACAATGAACAATAACATACTTGTAGTGGGGGAAAAAAATAAGGTAGAAAGTACCAAATGACGGCAACAACTAAAAGCTACGCATTATAAAGGTCGGTAGCATTTCTGTTATATACGGTCCTACATACATATGCCTACCATCTAATAGAGATTAAATGTCTTTTGAGGTACAAATGTATCTATAAAGTCAAAAATATTCATTTTTTTTATATCAATTATAATCAACAACAAAGCGGGAAAAGGGAAAAAAAGTAAAACATAAATCACTATGTTTACTTTATTTCAGCAAGCAGCTCTCTAAATTAGAACTGAGGAAAGAGAAAGTCAAAATGTCAAAGTGAATCTCAATCTGCCCGAACGCCAAAGAATGAAGAGACAAAGTTTTTATGAACATAAAATTAGCAGATAAAATGGTTTCGTTAACAATAAAGACTGTGTCTGAGGCTACGACTATTATAAAACTGCTCAGTGAAAAGCACTGTGGACTGTGCACCCGCGCGAACCGGCCTTTGTACGTCAGAGTTTTGGGTTTATATACTCTTAGAATCTCAAAAGGAAACACATGAGATTTGGGTTACGAAACTATCGAAACTGTATCATACTGTGACCAGGTCATCTGAGTACGCGAAGAACACAAATTCCACAGGTAGATCTCCAATCTTGAATAAACACGGAATCGTAATTGTTGCTTAGAGTATAACTGTTTTAATAACGGACGATTGTTTGCGTGTGATGGATTGTCCTAGATGTTGATCAAAACATCGCGGCTATGAGGCTCCGGGTCCGTACCAGAGGTGAAATAGCAGGATGCATAATCAGAAAATTGATCTAAGTGGGTCGCCTTTTTACCCTGGGCCACTTATGACTGTACGTTCATACGTCAAAAAGTAGCCCCGGAGCTAGGGAGAAATTCTGATTGGGGAAAAGGGAACACGATTCCAAACCTTGATCGGAACCAATCTGATGTGCTTCATTGCGCAAAGGCAACCTGGTTAAGATACAAATCGAGTGTTGTGGAAATTAATTGACCTGATATTGATAGGATCATAACAGATATTCATCACTCTACACAAGCCTAATTTGTTGTGGTGAGTCCGAGGGGAATCTACGCGAAGGAACTATTTTTTGTAAGACTCAGTTTTGATTGACTACAAATGCCCGTTATTTTTTTTTTCCATTGAAGACAGTGTAACAACTGTACGGTTTGGTGTTTAACTTTTCAGAGTCAAACGACCTTTTCCACTAAATCGTATAGTGCTCCCACAATTCACTCGAAAATGGCAAAACTGATTGCTTGAGACAATTCAGATTTAAGATTCTACCAAGATGGCACCAGTGATGATGAATAACGTAGAAGAAGACACAAGAGTGTTTTATCCTGACATAAGGCCATGTAAGTACCGAGACGAAGGCGAGAGACTCGCCTCTGTCTCCGAGAGATGGCGCTACAAACCCTGGCAAACTGATTTTTTCCCCCTATAACATTGATGTAGATTAATTCGTTGTGATTGTGTCAATGTAATTTGTGTTTACTCTATTACTTTGGTTTCCTAGTGCCATTTTCAGCATCTATTCACTGCGGGTCTAGGGCAATTGTAAGTCTGCTCTGCATGATATCTCTGCCATCCTCAAGCTATTCACCATAATGTGATGTGGAATGGCATTTCATTAAAATTCAGTGTTTGTTTGTTTGTTTGCTTTGTTTATGTTTGTTTATTTGTTTGTTTTGACTTATTTGCAATAATCATTCAGAGTTCAAACTCTGTCATAAAGTTGCTCAAAAGCATGCAGCTGCAGGAACTTGCCGTTTGCATTTCTTTCTTTCTTTCTTCTTTTGCAAGTGCATTCCGAATTTGTGCAGTCCATCTTAACTATCACGGTCTGGCAACAACCCAAATGTAAAGCAGAAGTGTATTTTCATTTTTAATTATCATTTCACTCTTCAAAAGTTTACTAGTCTTGCAACTGAGAAAAAAAAAATATAGCTGGCACGTTTTGTTTGTTCGTGTGTTTACTCACCAGTAGCTGGCGCTATTCTGTTGTCGTCTAAAGTTTTTCATTGCATTTAGTCGTCGAGGTCGTCACCTCCAGTGCCATTACTTCATTATTGGGCTCACATGACTTAATATAGTTCCCTATTGAGACGTGTGTTAAAATTTACATTTCAAAAATTTCTGTAAAATAGCTGGGAGAAATGAGGTATTTCATCTTCGGTGACCTGAAAAAGTGAGATATACCCTTTCATCTACCAAATTTCTAAGGGGTGTTCTTTGGCTCAAATTCTGTAAAAGGGTTCGCAAAGCCAGACTTCGAGTTTTTTTTTTTATTCAACAAAAATCACATACTGTCACTCTGTAAATGAACCCAATCAAAATAGTCCCTTCAAATTCCATGAGAAAAGCGGTCATCTTCAAACCAAAAAATGCAGTTTGTAGAGGAATTCATACTCAATATATGGAGCTATCTTTTTTTTTTTTTTTGCCACACTGCATTTCTGATCTCATTAAACATATTTTAGTATCTTTGGTGAGATTTTGTGATGCGGTTAGAAATATTCCATTATATTTACAAGTATTTTCAGGTTACTAAGGCTCATGTATGGCAGGCCTAGTCATATTCATGACACCCAGTACGAGTTATTACTATGGATCTTTTTTTTTTTAGTCTTTCATAATTCCATTTTTTTTTCTATTTTCTTCTTCTTCTTCTTCTTCTTTTTCTTCTTTTTGTTTTGTTTTGTTTTTTTTTTTGGTGGGGGTGATAGAAACCTTAAGTGCATTTTTTTAAAGAACAAAAATTTGACATTTGAAAATCAAAGGGGGCTGGGGTACCGGGCCTTTTTTATGATAATGTTTTCGGTTCAAACTGGTTGATGACTTCATTGCCTGTTGCGACAAATATTGTTTTTGTCGTAACGTTTTATATATCATTTGTTCATATTATGAAAAGTTCCATACTTCTCCTATAGTTTATGTCTTATTTTAGTGAAATAATTTGTGTCTGTGTGTGTGCGTGTGTGTGTGTGTGTGTGTGTGTGTGTGTGTGTGTGTGTGTGTGTGTGTGTGTGTGTGTGTGTGTGTGTGTGTGTGTGTGTGTGTACTATGGTAACTAGAGTCAATATCGCAAGTAACTCTACTCTCTATTTCAAGAGCAGCAAAATGGAGTGAGCAGGATTGAAGTGGCCGTTCAGGAACAACCCATTAAAAAGAAGAACCATCAAATTCATCAATAAAATATTACAAAGTGTCAGGATGAACGAAGATAGATTTACATCTTCAAAAATAGGGGACGGTCGTGATGACCACGCTCTGAGGTCATAGGAGGTTTGATAGCGTTCGTGGCAGGAGTGTAAGAGTTTCTGGTAAAGTAAAGTAAAGTTTGCATGATGTTGCAAGTATAGCACTCATAAAACAAAATATGGATTGTCAAAGTGTTGTATTACTTTCGAATCCTTGTGATCTTCTACTGAACAATTTTCTTAAATCCAAAAGAGTTTCAAATTTTTGTTACCCATACTTTGTAAAGAATCATAAAACACACACTTTCAGAGACAGACCATCAAGTAAAATGGGAAACTGATTTACTGTTGAACTTACAAGATTCTTTGTTATGGAAGTCTCGATTTTCTTTGATCTATAGATCATCGATAGAGAACAGAATTCGTAATTTTCAATTTAAGTTCGTACATAGAAAAATCGCTACTCAATATTATCTATGTAAAATAGGTATCAGTGATTCTGCACTTTGTAATTTTTGTGACTCTCATCCACAGACATTATTACATTTATTTCTGAAATGTACCCATGTGTCATCCTTCTGGTATGAAGTATTTTTTTGGCTCAAAGCTAAAAATGTCCGCAATGTTATGTTCACAGATGAAGAAATCTGTTTTGGAACTTTGCATGTTGAAAGGGGACATTTCGTGAATACAATTATCTATTATGCAAAATATTTTATATTTTCTTGTAAAATCAAAAATATCATTCCAACTCTAAATCCGTTTCTGTTTTCTATGAAGCATTTGGAAAATACAGAACGCATCATAGCTATGAAAAAGAATCGTCTAGATTTTCATGTGAGCAAATGGCAAGCTCTTATACCATAGTTTTCTATGTTATACATGTATGTTTTTTCCATAATGTACTATTCATTATTTTCCATGTATTTGGTATATGAAGCAGCATGTGAATTGGGAAAATAAAGTTGGAAAAAAAAAGTATAGCACTAGAGCAGTCGCACTATCATTTCACGGTCCTCCTAACCGCCATCGCAAATGCTCTCCCGAACGATTATATACAGCTTTGTGACAGCATAATTTGTATCCGTGGTTATCTGCACATCTCACACTGATTGCTCATAGTATTGGGTTATTTGAATCAATGCTTGCTAAGGCAACACTTAGAATTGTGTAGAATTTTGGAGTGTTTTCTAAGGCTGATAAAAAGAATTTTAGGCTGGCGCTCTTTCAATGGGCAGGTCTATTTTGCAATAATTGTTCTTCATTCGGCTTAAATTTTCAGCGCCGAAGTGAAAATGCGATGTGAATATTCATTCACTCTCTTTCATATTAAAATGGCCTAAAACATTGTAATCAACATTGGCCAACTGCAATAGATGCGGTGATATGCTGACTTTGTATGCAGGTGTTCCACACGATACACACACCTGTGCATGGCACCGGCGGGGAAGCCCCGAACGATACACAAAGCGTCTCAGCTGCTGCAGTTGCCATGGTTTCGTATGGCGCTTATTCTGTACGTTGAAACGCCGGACTGTAATATCGTGTACACGTCCGCAGCGGCGGCACAGCTTTCATACATGGACCAGTACGAGTATTCATCATACTGCGGCTGTCAGGTACACACACTAAGTAACCGCGTGAAATGAAGAGAAACATCTTCGCATAGAGACTGTCACAACATCACACAAATCTAAAATGCTTCCAAAGATCCTCAACAGACGAATTCTTGGTGCGTTTTGTCTACTGATGATGATGAGGTTGATGATGACGGTGATGATGATGATGATGTTGATGATGATGTTGTTGTTGTTGTAGTTGTTGTCAATCATTAACGACGAGTGTATTGTCTAAACATTTACATCCTTGATGTGCATGGTTATTACGTCTTGCACGTATTGTAGAAATAAATCATTGAAATTGTATAGAAACTGTCGAAATGTTCTTTATAAATTGTATTTTTTTCATAGGGCCTAAAACAATTTTTTGGCTTGCGTATACTGTCCTCGAACACAGCTATTATTAATGCTATCGTTCTTAAATCGATTCAATTTTCAGCACGCACGCAAAAATGATGAATATTCATGTTCGTATGTAATTGACGTATACGTTTCTATATGGAAGGTTGCTCGATGACGCCAGTTGGGAACCATCGACCTGTCACTGATACACTGTAAAAAAATCATCGGTGTTAGATTTAACACCACGGGTGTTAAATATAACACCGATCAAAGTTCAATAGAGGACCACACCCACAGGTGTAGAAAATGCACTGTGATGGTGTTGAAAAGTGTTCACCTGACACTTCGTGGTGTTAATTTGACACTGTACCTGGTGTTATTTTGACACTGTACTGGTGTTAATTAAAAAATGACACCACATGGTGTTGATTTGATATTTGTTGCTGTTAATATCAATGCTTTAACACTCGTCCAGCGTCAATAAGAGACCACACCAGCTGGTGTTACTGTGGTGTAAATTTATTTTTCACATTTTTTCAAAAATCTAGTATTTTAATGTAAAATTCTTGATAGCCTTGTTTAAATAAAAAATCAACAAGAAGTGCAGTTACTAAGAAACTCTTCAAAAAACAGTTTAAAATTTGGAAATGACACCCGAAGGTGTTAAATTTAACACCATAAATGAGCACCGAAAATTTAACACCAGCTCGGTGTTCACTATTTAACACCGGACTTTTTGCAGTGTATGCTCATCTTTGAGTGTGATTGGTAAAGATCGATCATGGGGAAACCCGTCGATAACGAAATAATACTTGTATTCAATAAACGGAGAATTCATACCGATTGCTGTAGGGCATCAAAGAATTTTGAGGTCAAGTTCAAAATCTTGCAATTCATATTCGTAGAATGGTCATTCAAAAAGAAAGATACCTTGTGTTTCGTGTCTGCTTGTCATTCCGATTAGTATCACAAGAGCTGTCATTTTCGTTGTTCAACACTCGCAAGTGTGATAAAGGAAAACAGTATTGTTAATGCGCAGTGTAATTTTGAAATTTATGCACTCAACTCAGAAATTCACTTCTGGTGGATGTGTTTTCAGCCTTCAAATGTCCCTTTATGATGTTTGATTCAACATTATTCACTCAGATCAAAGTCACTGTGTATGGTGCATCAGTGTTGGGTGGACACACGTAAAGACGTTTGGCATGTTTGGATATGACATGCATACACACACAAACGTACATGCAATTTTCTTTCAGATGTCTTCTTCTCTCTCTCATCATTGGGCGTCGGACTGTATCGGCCGAGGGACCTTTCGTCTGGCCACAGTCTCTTGCGCCATGGAGAAACACACCAGTATAGACCACTTACGAAAATCTATGAACAGCATTTCAAAGAAATTAAAAAAAAAAAGATGTGAATTACCCTTATATGCCAAATAATATAGTTCAGTATTTCGGCAAACTCCGCCCAATTTTGGTTATGTACTTGATACGAAACTTCTATGCATTCCCGATTTTACTTCATGAATAGGCTATAATGATAGAGCATTATAACGAATTTATATGTCCATTCAAGCGAGACACACAAACGGACAAATTTCACTTCTGGTCGACGAAGAACATCGCTCCTTTTGTCAAATCACTTGGAATGATCTGATCACTGACCTGTTCATTTTGAAACACCAAAGACTAATTCGAATTCTTTCTTCTTCTTCTTCTTTCTTTTTGGTAGGGGGGGGAGTTGGGGGATGGGGAGTTGTTTCTCTGTTTGTTTGTTTGTTTGTTTGTTTCTTTCTTTCTTTGTTTCTTGCATTTAGGGACAAAATATCTCTAAAAAGGCAAAATTCATAGTATGAATTTGTATAGTATAAATTAATTGATAGAAGAAAGTTCGACATTGACTGGTCAGAGGCCCTTATCCAAGTCAAAGGAATTGCTTATTAATAATGGTCTCCTCCACTTGTATACCTCACGATGACACATGATTATTATTATCTTTTTTATTATATTTATGTATTTTGTTTTCAATTCAATTCAATTTTATTCGGCACAAAATAAATCAAAAGTACATTGTGTACACAATAAAAACAAAAGCAATGATATACAGTGTATATAATTATATACATGCACATGTTAAGGAAATTAATGCCGGGACCCCTTTAAAGCATCCAGTGCTTGTTGTTGGGGCCGAAAACAAGATTTAAAAGCACAGTCGTTAAATGGCATATTGTGCGAAATGAAAAGAAAAAAAAAATTAGGCAGCCCTACACTATACACACACCACATTCTTATCACACACGCAGCGCACACCCAAGACACACATTCAGTAGCAATGTCAGGATCAGAGAAGTGAAGAGAAGAAGAAATCTGGTATCAAGCAGTCTACTCAGTCATGGATAACAGTTTTTTAAAAGTATGCACGAATATTATGCATATAAGAATATATATATTCGTAATTCAATGTTTCTTTGGAGTAAACCTATTTATATTTTGATAGAAAATTTGCTGATTTTGTCACAAATGATTTCATTTGTACAAGTGGACAAATAAAACAAAGTGAAGCTGAAACTGAAATCATACATGGGTGAAATGCAGGTTTTACGGGTATACCAATCAAGCTCTTGCACTGTTCTCTTATCGATGTTGTTTGGTATAAAACACCGAGCGTGCCGAGAGAGCTCAGAAATTTGCGAATTGAGCATACGATCTCAAGTACAGATTCTCAAAACAGTAATAATTGTGAGCAAGCTGGAAAAAAATGCATTATCAATCTTCCACTGTTCGATGTTCGATACAGATACTTGTAAAGCTTGGAAAACGTGAGACTATGCATGATTATAAAATTTAGTAGTCATACAGAAAAGAAAAAATGAAAGCCATATTTTCAACCAGTGGCACTCTCCACGATTTGAAGTATAATAGGCCTATTATCATTTGCCTGCTACATTGAAGCAAAGTCTTCAACCATAGGTGATATTCGTAAGCGAATGAAATGCAAAATTAGTAGGTACCTATAATCTCACTCTCTTGAAATCATATGACACGAAGAACATAGACACAGATATTTAAACAAAATTGAATAGATAGCATAATGAAAAACATACATAATCATGCATAAAACAATAAGTCAAAGGGGAAAAAAAACACGGTCGTTCAGCCTACGTTGCTGCAAACTGCCGCCGTCTTCCGTGACCGGCCAGGCAATGCAGTTCCATGACGATGTCAATCTCTGGCCACTTCTATAACGGGCTACCAATACTCGTATAGAGAGTCACCACACGTTGTAGGAATCGCAGAGACCACATCTAACCACCCACCCACACAAACCGCCATTCACAGACTGCATGACCGCCGCGTCAACAGTGCCCTTCCAAGTTTAAGTACTATATCTCGACATTATGATTTTTAGCCATGGTTATTTTACACCCCACTTTGATTGCTGAAATAAGTCATTTGATGATCCTTTACAATCATTTCTATCGACCGTGGCGCTATAAATGTAAATTGCAAGGCAATGGAAACAGGTTTGTTTCTAAATTATGCCGCTGAGTAGAATATAAGTAACAAAATGCTTTTTATGTAGCTAGAATTTCCGACGCAGATTTCAAGGCGCGTTTTGAATATTCATTTCTCTGTATGAGATTGACTTGTGTGTGATTGTGGGTGTGTGTGTGTGTGTGTGTGTGTGTGTGTGTGTGTGTGTGTGTGTGTGTGTGTGTGTGTGTGTGTGTGTGTGTGTCACAATTACTCTCTCTCTCTTCCTCCCTCCCTCTCTCACTCTCTAACTATCTCTCCCTCTACCATATCATTCCGCGTTGCTTTCATCATCGGTTGCTAAGGCTCATTCTCTACGGGTAGGCTTAATCATGTTTGTGGCGCTCAATGTAGGAGCTAGGTATGATGGACTCTTTTTTCTTCTTTTTTTCTTTTTTTTTACAAATTCCGTTATTCTCATTATTTTTTAGGGGTTGTACAGGGGAGGACAAAAGTGGTGATGTAATAGTCTGTTGTTAGATTGGGTTGGAACCAGATGCACGCACAATAAACACCAGGTGAGGTGGTATTGAGCCAGTTCCATGGCGATATGGCCATGTATGACATCACACTTTAGTGCTCTTGAGTTTAAGTCGCGTTTATCGAGCACCTATTATGCTCTTCCTCAGAACAGATATTTATACCCAAATGTTATCTACACCTTATACAGTAAAGCCCCTTTTACACTTTCACGGATTGCTTCACGGATGACCACGGATCGTCATCCGTGGTGTTCCGGCATGCAAAATATCGATTTTCCTCTCAATGCCGCGGCATGCCGGTGTGAATACGATCCCAACTGGGTGTCTACACGGACAAGTACGGAAGCTACAAGGACAAGTAGGGTGCCTACACGGACAGACAAGGAATGAACGCGGACCACAGCGGAAACGATACGGAGCTAACATGGATATCAAGGAAGAGCACGGATGCAACTTGGTCCCTTCGCGGTCTTTACATGGATATACCCAAAGAGTTGACACATGACATTTGCTTTTGCTTTTGATACTTTATCATTTTTCGGGCGACATGCTTCCAGAGCTAAGTATAAACCTGTAACAAGCACACCAGAAAATCTACAGCAGCCTACATACGCATCTGCTTGTTCGACATCATAAAGGCATATCTCTTTGTTGCAAAATCTCATTTTGCGGGAACATCATAACATAAACAAAGCAAAACAAACTAAGACAAATCAAAAGACAAAAAAAAAAGACAGCAGGAAGATGTGTGTGGGTCACTGAAGCTTCTCATGCGATATAGACCTACTAACAGTAAGAGGAGTCGATTGGCTGTACTGATGGGGGGGGGGGAGATGTGAGCAAATTTCATCGACTTTCTGAGCTTGTATTGACAAAATGCACGAATTTCTCATCCCGGATGGAACCGATGCTGATACGGACGTCCCGATGTTTTCACGGAGGCAACACGGAGTAGCCGGTGCCTACAAGGAAGGAATACGGATGCAACACGGAGTAGACGGTGCAAACAAGGAAGAGTTTGTATTGATTTTCATCCGTGATTTCATCCAAGCTCAATTTTTTCAGCGGACATGCCGGATGATCAAGGATAATGCTGGATGACTTCACGGTGTCAACACGGTCTTACCGGAAACAGTACGGATGATCCCGGATCGACGATCCGTGGTCATCCGTGATGTGATCCGTGAAAGTGTAAAAGGGGCTTAAGCAAATAATCATCGACTGCGATGGCGATAGTACAATTAACATCGCCGCGGTGATCCGCGAGGTGTCTATCAGGCCGAGCAGAAGTCGAGGGCTAATAGACACCTGAAAGATTACCTTGGCGATGTTAGATTGTATCCATTGCCCGAGAAATAAAATGATCATTTGCTTTAGGGTGCCTATATCCCATATCGCTTGAAAAACTTGGTATCAACTTTTTATGAAAATGTCTTCCATCAACCACGCAGATGTTTATTTTATAATCGTGTTGGATATTACAACACAGGTGATACAACAGCGGTCCGCGGTATTAGTCGAGTGAACGAGAACGACGATAAGCCCCAGTCACACATAAGCACGGAGATTTACATATTAACATATATAAATCGCCGTGTAGATCCTCAAGCTAGTTTAAGCAACAGATGATCCTCAAGGATCTACACGGCGATCCCTGGATCATGCCGGCGATGATCCGGGGAGTTCCGGACTAGATTTGCCTCGCTAGCCAGCTACATGGATGAGGCCGGTCCAGCACGGCATCTACACGGCATCCACACGGCGCTTACATGGATCTCTACCGACCATGCCGGACCCACCCGGCAACTTCAAAGTCCATGTCGGTAGAGCACGGCGTCTACACGGACCGTCAGGGCGTCCACACGGACCAACACGGCAGCTACACAGACCAACAAGGCAGCTACACGTACCACGCCAGCAGACGATAATCTATCATAAAAAAAGCAAGCCCTCGTTCTCGTCACTTACGGACCGTGTAGAACCGTTTTCATCCCTGTAATACCGTGTTTGAACATGATGGTCCGTGTAGTTGTTGTGTGGCTGCCGTGTTTAGGTTCGTGTAGATGCCTTGATGATCCGTGACGGTCCTTGATGTGAAAAAAAAACCCTCACGGACTGCCAAGGATAGTCACGGCGCTCACATGATCGTTCCAGGCAGCCACATGGACCTTCACGGCAACTACACGGCAGCCACATGAACCATCCCAGATTGCTCTGGCAACACGGAAGTCCACGGATGTTTTGACCTCCAAAAACTGCCGTGTTGGCCTCACGGACCTGCACGGACCTCCAAGAACCTAAACGGATGCCCAAGGAGTTTCTACTCTCAAGGCGGGTCTCTCCTCCGGATCACCCCGGATCTGATCTGGGGTGATCCGGCATGTATGTGACTAGCTGGGGCTTTGGATCTAACTGATTGTGTTGTCGATAGTATTGTGCGATGTGCACGGATGTGTGCCACGATTGCAACCGTGCACCATAATGGGTATGTTAAACAGTGTGAACGAAAAAGTATGTAAGACATGAGAGAGTAATACTATTTGGGCATGGATGTTGGGAGAAAAACATCTCTCGGTCGCATGCTTCATATTCAAGTAATCCCATCGGTTAAACATACTTATGTGGGATATAAAATGCCATATATTTAGGTGTGTTACTTTTTTCTTTCTTTCTTTCTTCATTACTCCAGTACCACCTTCACATTAACAAACCCCGGTAACCCCTGTTTTATACATATAGATCATCTTACCATCTTGGGTACCATGAATGATAAAAGTCTGCACTATGGCCGCTATTTCCCGCAATATCAACAATCTACATTACACATACAGCTGTGACATGATAATACATGCGTTATAAATTACCATACACATGGCCGGCGTTGTGTTGCTGTTGTTGTTTGTTAGTTTGTTTTAGGGGCGTTCCTATATATTGGAGTATTGTTTTCTTGTTAAGAAACATCTGACACTCACTATAGAAATAAGTTTGCGGAAGAGGGGCTGGGTATATACTTATTTCCTGTTTATGATCAAAAGGGGGAGATGAAAAGGGCTGTAGTTGCTAAATCATCAACGAAAATGTATAGTTACTTGCTGTGACCATTTTGATATATCTGTTCTTATTCTCAATGATGTCTCGCTCGGGTGTCTTTATTTGACTTCATTTGATCACATTTCTTTGACTAATAGTGCAATTTTATGGAGCATTGAATCCCTGAGTTTTACCTTGACCATCATAAACTATTTCGTACATTCTGTAGAGTTTATTATTATCTCGACATACCGATTTTCGCTTGTGTTTCGTCATCTTTCGTAATTAGCATGTTGTACTAAACGCTTATATTGTTTCTTTGGAACCTACATTCTACAAGCATTGCTTTTTAGTAGGTTCCTCATATTTACACATCATTTTATCACATGTCCTTATACATTTGTGAAATTATGTCTAAAATTGAATGTTGTGTTATACATATTTTACTCCGAAATCAAATGGAATATGAAGCCTGAATATGGAATGTGGAATATGGAACTTGAATAAAAAAAAAAAAAAAATGTGACTGTTATGATAAAATTATTTTCCATACAAATAGTCGGTTTTGAGATGATGACATCATCTCTTTTTGCAACTAATATTGCTTTTCTAGAAACATCAATTATGAAATATTCCATACAGATATTCTCCTCGCGTAGATCGTAAGCTGGTGAAATCATTTTTACATTTTTACTATAGTAACTAGAGTTAATATTACAGAAATTAATCTAGATTTCAAGGGCAGCAACGAAGGATCGAAGCTGTTCGGGAACATCTCAGTGAAAAAAAAAAATAATATGGAACCATCAAATTCGTCAAATTTCAAATGTGGTGGTATAAAAGAAAGTCAAGACGAAATCTGTATTTTAAAAAAAAGGAGGACGGTCGTGATGACCACGCTCTTAGGTCATTGGAGGTTGTTGATAGCGTTCGTGGCAGAAGTGTTGAGTGTTTGATAAGTAAAGTAAAATTTGCTGGATTGCAAGTATAGCACTAGAGCAGTCGCACTATCATTTCACGGTCCTCCTAACCGCCATCGCACATGCACTCGTGAACGTTTATATACAGCTTTGTGACAGCATAATTTGTATCCGTGGTTATATTTTCACATATCACGTTAATTGCTTACAGGGGATTGGTTATTATGAATCAGCCTGGTAAAAAAGCACATAGACTTATGTAGGCTTTAGGAGTATATTCTGAGAATGATTAAACCAAATGTGGCTGGCATGCATTCAGTGGGCAAGTCTCTTTGCAGTTCGGTTTGAATTTCCATCGTCGAAGTAAAAATGCGATGTGAATATTCATTCAGAGTTTGTCAAGATCAAGTAAACACGATTAACAATCCGGGCACGCAATAACATGTCATGTTGACTTTGTATGCAAGGCATTCAACAATACGCAAACGTTGTGCATGGGATGGGGAATCCCCGATCAATACACAAAGTGAACACACCTGAACAGTCGCAGTACAATTAGCTGGACTTTGTGCAGCTGATCTATATCGTGAACGCGTCCGGACATAGCTTTCATCCATTGACCTGTGGATTTACAATGTAGTAGTGTACTATATGTGATGTTTATAGAGAAACCTCAACGCCACATGGAGACAGTTTTAACTTCAACACATATATTTTTGAAACAACAACAACAAACCCGCCTTTGCGATTTTCATCATTAAGTTAAGCCTAGTTTGAAGGAATGTCATATGATAACATCAAAATTTTGTATCCATGGTTATCACTACATATTACATCAATTGTCTTATTCGTCTTATCATCCGTAAAATAGTGAGGCTAGGCAATTGTTAATAGGCCTACACATGTGTTACAGTCTTATATTATTCCAAGCTGGTTTGTATGATTGTTTGCTTGGTTGTTTAGCATTGTAAAACGCTTCGAAACATGTTGTATTTAGCGCTAGATAAATATTTCATATCATTATTATTATCATTATAATTCATAAATAGAAAATGCTTCTGAAGTGTGGTGCCACAGTGTAATGTGGGCCTACTATTCCCAGTTTAGAGTCACGTATGTATCAAAGGGGTTTAGAAACATTCTCCAATATGGGGAGGGGTGTTCAAAGGTTAATGATCCCCTCCCCCTCCCCCTCCCCCCCCCCCATGCAAGTATGCCTATTTTATGATAATTCATTTCATGTTAATTGTTACGTTTACCATGCAGAGGCCATCTTCCTAATGAAGCTTTGCTTATTAAGGTGGTCCCTGCATTTCAAAAATTGTCTTTAAAATTTGCCTTGTGTGTTTTCTCCTAGTGTGCCTTTATCTGTTAGCTCTATACTACAGTATTTAGGACCTATACTTTACTTTGTGTATACACGTACTAATTTATCATTATGAGTAGGAAGTTGTATAACATTGAATTGATGATGAAATGCAGAAAATCAAACCGAATTAAGCTGAACTGAAGTGACTACTAAAGAAGTAAAATCAGATGAGATAAATGAGTGACTCTGGTCGGATAATAGAAAATTTTGTAATTAGACGAAGGCAAAGTAAAAACCCACTTTCGTTAAAAGTGGGGGACGGTCGTGATGACTATGCTCCAAGAGTCATCGGAGGTGCTTAGAGAGTATTAGAGTCTGAGATTCGTATTAGAGTAGAGCAGTTTTTGCCAGCATTTCACAGTCCTCCTAACCGCCGTCCTCAGTGAATTGGTGAAAGTTTTTAAACAACATGGGGGACAACATACTTTGTATCCACGGTTATCACGGCTATCTTTACCCCTCACACTAATCTTTGAATGAAATCTTCTTAGCTATAGTACTATAAGCTTAGCAGTCCAGTTTCGAAGTATATGCCCAATCAAATAAAAAACATAATTTGGTCGTAGAGTCTGTCATAAAGGAAGTAGATGCATAATTTCAGTGCCAGTTGTTTTATGATTCGCTGAAATTTTGCATAGTTGTTCCGGGCGCTATGAATATTCATCCCAAATACAATCCGGAACCTTGCCAAAGGAAATGATTCACGCGAGTTGCCATTGACTATGTGACGTCCTAGGGGGAAAACCCGCAGTGTATGATACGCATTTATAGCGTTTAACCAAACCGAAGTACAGAAGATGGAAGGTGGAAGCCATTTCCGTTAAACACAGATAACGCTGTCCTAATATAGCTGCCAGGCTTGCGCGTCAAAAAAACAAACCAAAAAACAAAAAACAAACAAACAAACCCAAAACCATCCCTCCCCCCCCAAAAAAAAAAATGATAAAAATAAAAATAAAAAACCTGCCGTTTTGGATAGTTTTCTTTCAGTCGAAATGTATACAACTTCTCCATGTTTGGGCAGCATGTACGGACTGCCATTGAACATTGAGCAATGTGTGTCGCAATTAAGCATTATTTCGGAGCTATAATTTACTAGTACAATATATTACGTGTGAGGCTTCTTCCACTGTTCTATATCACTGATTTCAGTTTCTATCTTGAAGAGGTTTGAAGGATCTCGTGTTCCTATCAGAGACGGGTCTGTATTGTAGACTTTAACGTTTAAAATTGGTTGAGAAGTTACATAACTAGTTACATAACTATTTTTTTTCCATAATCTTTTATTCATTCCATATTCAATACAATTTCATGATAAATCGAATCACTACAGAATCCACGATTCAACAAAACACAATTATAATGAAATCAAGCCAAGCTGTACTTTCAGCAAAAACAGTGCATTCGTAAAGAATATACAATGCACCGAAAAAAACAAAAACAAACAACATACACTGCTTACTTACTTTCATTAAAATCAAATGGAGCTGTCCTTTAATGGTGCCTCTAAAACGATTTGTATATCTAAATAGAAACAACTGGCAAGTCTGTCAGAGACTTTGAGGGTAGTGATCCCTGAGGGTAGTCTCCCTGAGCAATTTTATACACAGTCATGCACACAGTCATCTCATTTCAATGTTACTATTCCTAATTGATCATAATATCAAGTGTCTTGGATACCTGCAACTGACGTTCAGAACGAGTTTATATATATATATTTTTTTATTTTTAGATTGACGTTTTGCCACAATTTGCCCATACCATACATACTACATCAAAGTAATCCAGTCCTCCCTACATGCCCTATAATTATATAGCTGTCTGTTGTTGTACAGGGTCGTATCCGTTTTAACAAAAACACTCTACAAATTACGTACTTCCCTTGATTTTTTTTTTTTCCAGCAGGCCTATATGCTGATCCCAAGACGGATACTCATCAACAGTAACTCCTAGATATGTAATACATGTTAGTCGTTTGATCTGACATGATTCCATATATAATAACATGTACATTAAGATGCTTTATGAACGTTGAAGTCGTCTTGGTGGTACCGAATGATATGAACTTACACTTGTTATATAAAGTACAAGTTTCAGTGATTTACATGTAGGCCTACTCATTTCGAATCACTGTTGAGAGTCGACCACAGATTCGGCTTCTTATTATTATTATTTGTCGTCAGCATACAGAGACACGTTGCAGTCATTAAAGGAGAAATCCACTCCAAATATCCATTTTCATAAAATTTTCCAGATGTCATTCTCGTGACATCAATGGACTCGAACGAAAGAGACATACCGTATAGATTATAAAGTTTCATTGACAAACTCGAACGGATAATACGGATGGTATTCGAACACCAACAATAAATAGTCATAAGGAAAAGAAAACTTGAAAGGACGGTCATTATTGGACTACGTCAATGCACAGCTGTCATTAAACTCATTCAATAATCCCCTTTCATTCATTCGGGAACTTTAATACTTGTAATGAAGCTCGGTACATTTGGGGTTAGGAATTAAGGGCCGTTCACATTGGAGCGGTTTTGCGGCAGCGGCAGCGGCAGCGGTTTGCCGCTAAACTCTGCCGCAGCGGCACGCTGTGCACACTGGAGCGGTTTGCCGCGCGTAATATGCAAATTGGATTGTTGCCCTTGGGCACCTGCAGTTTACTAGTAACCAATTACATAATTATCATGCACATGTATACCGTGAATACATTCCCCATGGATCTGAGAATTTACAAAATCACTTTTCCAAAACGAAACAAACAATCAAGGAAATCAAGGATGCGTAACATGCAAGAAGACTATTGGACAATCAGTACCGGAATCTCAGCTTAAAAAAAAAAAACACTTTCAACACAGACTGTTCAATGAAACTGCAAAATATTCCTTGTGTTACTGATATTGGTATGCACGCAGAAATTATTGCATCGGACCACTGCCATATATACTGAGAAGGCGGTACATAAAATGTGTACATCCAACACCTCAATATCTCAAATATGATCTGCGAATGTCACATTTTCCTTGTTTTTGTTTGTTTATTGTTTTTTTTAAACAAAATTAGTCAGCATCCAAAGTAATGATATCTTATCTTGTTTCGTGTTAATGAGAAAATTACTAGTATTTTTTTTTTTTTCTGGTGTCGGCAAAGTAGTCAACTGTATGAAAGATGAGCTCTTAAAAAGAAAAGAAAAACCAGCAACATACTTCTTTACTTGTCATACCAATCTTTTACCATAGAATATTATACCGGTATTATGATATATATATATATATATATATATATATATATATATATATATATATATATATATATATATATTTAATCATCATGATTGTGTCATTCATTTTCATGTGCATGTTTGTGTAATGATTTTTGTACTTCACCATTAAATGTATACTGTATTATTACTATCATTATTACCGATGAACTCTATACGGATGAAATGTTAATGTTTGATTTGATTTCTGTCACAGTTCATGCTCTTTCTGGAATCGTAGTTACAAAGGTGAGGGGATGTTTTGGGTAATATGCCTACCATTCACTCTCCTACTCAAGCCTACTAGATCTATACGTATGTAGAGTATAATGTAATCCACAAACGGCCCATAATAAACTCACCCACATACTGTACTCCCAGCTATGGAAAAACAAGAGTAGCATTTTCACTCTCCACAACATGTGTTTTATATTATGCATGGGGAAGAAATTAATGGCAGTTTTGAATCCTCTTAGAAAAAACAAACAAACAAACAAACAAACAAAAACAAAAACTACACACACACACACACACACGATCTCAGTTTGGATTTCAAATTCATACATCTGTATTACACCATCAAATCTACGCTTTCAGAAATCTGGATAGCATTTTAACAGACAGTCGATTTCCAAGGGAACCACGCAATTGTTGGGTAAAGTGTTTACCAAAAGCCAACTGAGGTCGGTTTTATCTTAAGCAATTTTTGTAGAATCGCACTAAATCTTTTCTTCGATTAATTTAACCACCGAATGAAAACATTAGTTAACAGGAATTTTAACCAACTTACGTCCGTAAATGACAAACATCACTCGAAATACACATCAAACAATGTACATACACTAATACAAACCACACATGTCAAATTTAGTACTTGAGACACTAATTCAGGACAATTGTTGCAACATACAATCTCATTTGATGTGATCTAATATGGCAGTTTGTTGCAGAAATAAAGTACAGTGTATATACATATACTGTTAACATTTGCGAAGGGAAGTAATATAGCACATTCACATGTAAAATGAAAATTCACAAGATCTGACACTGTATGAGCAACTTTGTAAATCTGAATGCATACACATGAGTTGTCAAAACAATACAGTAATGGTAGTATGGTACTGGATTTTATGAATGATTACATGAGTACATGTATGATAATTAACACCAATGTAATTTGTTTCTTGGACCAATTTTCTATGAGCATATTATTCTCATCTCCTACATCTGAAAAAAAAAAAGATTTCAGTGCAAATTCCTAGCAGAACTGCATACTTTACAACATAAAACAAATCAGTCGTTTACATTTCACCTTTCACACCTCTTAAGGACCAATCTTTCTAAGTAATAAGAAACAAAAAGAACTTGTATTACATGTACATGGGTCTAGGGCAATTACCCCTTGGGCAATTACCCCCGACCCTTCCCCTGGCCCTAATCCTGAACCTAATCCTAACCCTAACCTAAACTGCTAACCCTTGACCTAATCCTAACCCTAATCTTTACTCTTACCTTACCAATAACCAGTATTTAGCCAGGGGGTAATTGCCCTCTGGGGCAATTGCCCGGATACGCATGTACATACATGTAGGACAGGGAAAATGTAGGAGAGAATAGGATTGAGAGAAAAGAGCAGTAGTTCATCAAATGAAGTGAGCAAGAAAGAGCGGATACATAGGGGTGGATGAGGCTTGAGATTTACAATGATATGGACATGTATTGAAGTTACAAACACAAACACAAGAAAATCAGGATAAGCAAAGGAATGCAACAAAAATGGGCACCTAGATGCTTACATGATTCAATTTAGCTAGTCAGATAACAAAATCAAGTAGCAAACAGAATAGCAACATATTACGCATATAATGCACTGACCCGTTATGAGTTATCTGACATCAAAATACTAATTTAATGCAAGGAAAGTACAAACTGAGTGTTCAAGATTATACATGTAATGAAAATAATATTCGATGCCATGTCAACATTTATAGTTCAAAGTTCAAATTTATTTCATACACTATGTATTTCCATTTTCTCAATGATGAGATTACAAAATTATTGACAACAAAACAAGAATACAAAATATATACAATCATGTCTTTTGATTGTAGAAGAAAAAGAAAAAAATATACTTGACACAAATATACATGGTCATATTGTGTGAAAATGTCACTTGTAAGTATAAGAAATATGATGGGGCCTACATTAAAGCTTTAAAGCTTGTAAAAACTGTAAAACATTTATAGATTTGGGTTTGAAGATAAACTTGAAGCTTTCAAAAATCTGTAGTAACATGCTTCAGGTACACTATAAAGTGCTTGCTTTACTGCTAATTATTTTACTCATTGCCATGCAGCATAATACAATATTGCATCCATACTCCAAAGTCAAATACACAAATGTGACAGGTACTATGTACACTGTAGGTGCATAGTGAAAAGGTGGAATTTCGTCACATTTTTGAATAGTATGTTGGCTACTGGCCTACCTGGGAGCAATGCGAAGAATTCTTGTGTTGTGGGCCTGTACATGTATATGCTATCACATTTCTCCTGAGTCGAATTCTAACTGCGAAGTGATACACAATAGCCTGCCTTGTATGATAATCATGACGAACTTGATCACTTCTTACGAACATAGATGAAATTGCTTGGGGTACATCTTCACTACTCAAGTGATAAATGAAGGATGCCAGTTGAAGACAATTATATCTTGTGTTTACAAATTACCATTCACATTATAAAGACTGAAAGTAGTTTGATCCACAATATTTTGGTTAAATTTTCTATGGATTTTTTTTCATTACACTGGCAACAAATTAATTACATACTGCATTTACCTGTAATAGTGGCCACATATGCCAAGTTCTAAGTCAACTCCTAAAAAAGCAAGAGAGTTGTTGAACTTGGGCTGGAACCAGGTGCAAGCATGGTTAGCAACAATTATTGTTGCTAACCATGCTTGCACCTGGTTCCAGCCCAAGTTCCTAAATATCTCTCAACACTATTATAGTGTTGAGAGATATTTAGGCCAGGTGAGGTCATTTAGAACTAGTTTCCATGGCGATGTCACAGTTTGGTGCTCTATACATCCCTTGTCAACTTGTACACACTATGTGTGGGAGTGGTGTGTAATAATGGAACTAGCAGCTTTTCACATATTCGATACTTGTCTACATTATCATAAGTAAAACTAACTCCTTGAAAAGTGAATACATATTTCAAAGAAGCATTGACCACTAATAGTATCAATATAAGTGTACCTTATCATTCATACACAGTACAGATGCATAGTCAAAATACAACAATATCCATATGGCAAATGGCTTGTGAAATAACATGGTCACTGTTATGAGGAGACCACAATTAAAGGTCAGTGCCTATTTCCCTATAACATTGTATGTACTTCTCAAGCAAATGCTGTTTTATAATGAAGACTTGATATGGGAAGGGTGGAGATGATAAATAAATGGTTGCATTATGGTTGACTCGGCAAATTTAGAAAATAAGGGATGGATGCCAAAGTTTCAAATCCTCCTTGTTTGTACAGGAGTCCCTTTTAAAATCGTCTCACCGCCATGCAATGTGGCCAGCAGTTGCGATTTAGAACGAAGATCAACTTGAAGACAAGATCAGCTGCACCCACAATGCCTTGAGGACTGTGCCCTGTGCTTCACAACTGCAGATACATGTACCTGAAGAGGGTATAATTTGCTTTCTCCAATAAATAGGATGAAGGGCTGTGACTGCGGATGTTCTGTGTCGACCACATATGAGCAGTTAAAACAGTCCTTCCTGGAAGAACGAAAAAGGCAAGCATATATGGAAACAGTGTAAACATTTTGAAGACATATCGATGTGCACTATTTTCTTATGCATTTATACACGTGATATTTCCAGTAATTTTGTATCATATATTTACTAGCAACTCCAGCAAACTAGGAGCAAGAGTGACCAAGATCAGAAGGTCATTCTTTAAAGCTGAAGATCTACTATGCACATACAGGAGTGAGTCAAACATGATATCTGGAAACAGGGGGCAAAATTGTTTCAGAAGGGAATGGGGAGGTAGTACAGGCCTGTAAGAAAGCTACAGATCACAACAGAACAATTCACACAATCCTGGCCTTCATGGTGCTATTTGTTTGTTTGTTTGTTTTTTTCCCATGTCTAGCTTAATTACAAACCAGAACTATCTTTGCAAAGAAGTGTAACTTGGTCTAAAGTCAATTTTTTTTTGGACCAACCCCCCCCCCCCAAAAAAAAAAAATATAAAAGTGACAATTTTACATTCAAAGTTACATTTGACTTGCATTTTCATGTCCTCCGAAACTGATTAAATTGGTATGGTCCAATTACTAGACCTAGGCACTCATGGTACACTATAATATACACAATTAAAATGATTGATTGGTCCACACTGCATATTGTGATACTTGTCAAATGCATGGGATGTTGCCATATACATTATAAAGAAAGAGAAGAATCTACATACATGTACATTTCCTTGGAATGAAGGGGCAGGGTAAAGATTAAAAGATGTGCCTTCACGGAAATTTCACTATTAAGTTAAGTTCACTCTTTAGTTCTAGGTGACATACAAAATATGTACCTGTGTTGTCATTAGAATTATCAGGTACAGTACAATACATGTACCATCACTTCCAAAATAAAGTTGTTGTTTTTTCCTCCCACATGAGTAAGGTCAAGTTCTGAACAATGGTCATGGTATAAATGTACCTAGAATGTCAATCTTTTGAATAATGCACTTTCAGTAAATCCTGAAAGCTGAAACTCACAGCTTTCCAGTCAATGAGTGAGCTTGCATCAAAGCCTGGTCAGGGATGCAGCCTCCTTTGCATGGTCTTTCCGCATTCGCTGAATAGGAGGGAAGCAGATTCAATCATTGTTTACCCGAGGGTAAATAATATTCATACAAGTGAGGTGTTATACATGTACAATGCATTATAACGTTATTTCCTTACATAAATAGGGGGAACTTTTTACTCAGCACAAAGAAAATGTAATATAAACAGCTCTCTTTTAAAAAGCACCTTAGCCCTTTACTCCCATATTCACCCAACACCACATGCAGGAACTGATTGCCTGAACTTTTGATATCTGATTTTGCTCTTAAATTGCTCATTTTGCAGTACAGTGTAAGTGCTACTAAAATGCCAAGTGCTTATATCAATGAAACTATTCATGAAAATATACATTTGGTATTGCTACCAACATGAATTAATGCACTGAATTACCTGCAGAACACAATACAGAGGGTCATCTTTCCTACCGAGGAACACAACACTGGCACAGCCTCCCAGAAGAAGTAGTGGCTGCTTCAACCCTTGATACAATATGTCAAGGGTCAGCAATTAACCAACCACTGCATCACTGGCATCTAAATTGTATGAATGAGGGTACCACCTATCGGCACCCTATGAATTTGCAGCTCGTTTATTCCAAAAGTATAAAACAAATTCGCCTAAGTTTTTCCTCAAATAAGCTGTACCCTGCAAATACTGCAATTTCAAATCTCGTGACCGTTCTGTTGATTCTGAATCTCCGTTGTAAAATTATGCAATTTTAGCGCGTGCGATGCATTTTCTCAGCGTGGCTGAAAAAGGGTACCTCACGATCTGCACCCCTTCCCTCCATAGGTAATACATGTGAATTTCATAGTCATGTGTTGTTACTGAGTGGATGTGTAATTGAAACGTGTTTAGTTTGTTTTGTTGGCTTGATTTTCGTTTCTTTGTTACTGTTTTCTTAGCTATAAAATGGCACTTAATCCCACGCGTACCTTTTTGTTCTGTACGCAAACAGCCATGATACGCAGGGTGTCGATGTACCCTGCCAATAGCTGGTACCCTTACCATACATTGAAGAAACTGTCCAAGTCTATTGATTGTGGGAAATGTGGGCATCTTTGGAAAGGCAAGACAAGATAATGCACATGCTTACCAGCTACAGTACAGTTACAGTTAAAGTGATTTTAAAACATTACCCTTAACTTGGTCAGACTCAGCCTGAGAGGATTTGATTCACTTTCTAACAAGACAAATCAGTCCTACTTCACTGCCTGTCTGATGATGCGAGACTGAACGCGAGTAAATTCAAGTAGATCGTCTTTGTCATGCCAAAATGATGCCAATGGACAAAGTTGTGGTTATGTGTATGCATTTATACCAGTGCGGTGGCAGTATGGCAGTACAAAAACGTGACCTAGATCTAGTCCTGTATAGAGGCAGAGTCAATACCCAGAACATACTTTTTTTAGGGCCTAACGCACGTTAGGTCTAGATACTTTAGACTAGAGTCTAGAACTATGTCTAACGTTAACAGTATTATCAGAGTATCTAGTATCAGGCCTAGAGGCTAGGTGTTTCTGTTGTTGTTTTCATTTGAATTTGTTTGCCGTTTATCATTGATCATTTTTTCCCTGTATTGATTTATGCCAAATGTTTACTTTTGAATTAGGATCTACTACCTAGTACTTGGATTGGAATTCCAAAATTTTCCCTAGGCAGGGCCTACATTATTTTAATTTGATTAGAAATAATTCAGAAATACTCTATGATATCAAATATATCTAACGATAGAGTGTCTAGTATACTAATAAGCATATCATAACGTTAACCACTTGGCTGCTGACCATGTAATATTACGTCTTTGGCAACTTTTCATTGTGTCCTGACCACGTACTATTACGTCTTCATGCTATATTGTGTGATTTGAAGCCTCAGCACTGTGCTGCCCCAATCCCTACAGTGCAAATAGCACACAGCCCAGTCGCTGTACGTAGGTACGTCGCACAGCGTACTTACAGCGTCTGGTTGGGCTACTGAATACCAAAATTGAATTTATGGGCAACAGGTGCCCCCAAAAAATCAGTGATTTAGCTGTGATTTGTGAGGATTTTGATTGATCTCCAAGGTGTCAATAGAGTCTTAATTCAAAATGGCGACCTGCAGTGGGAAGAATGGTTTTGATGAAACCTTTGATGATAGAAGTGAAGTTGCCCTCAGTGAAGGATCTGTGAAGGTATGAGGAGAGGATGATGCCTCACTATTTCATATTTTTAATTTTAGCAATATAATCTTGGCCAAACTTTTTTCTTTTGCATGGCATGATATTATATACACATGCATTATTATGCATCAGCACCCGGGGGTTCAGTGTGCACAATAGCCTGCAGCAGTCAAGTGCTTAAATAGGTTGTATACGCCTACGTAACCTTTTTTTTATGACTTATGACTGAGGAATGTTACTAGGCCCTACCACCTGCCTACCGGTATACAATCGACCATATTGTGGTCCATTTATCATATGAGAAGCCCTTCCCATCTATGGACCCCATACATTACTGGTCATCAGTAGGTGTGAGACTAGTCGGACAGTAGGAGTGCTCCTACTGGACCTAACAGTAGTTCTAGATCTACTCTAGACTTCAAGGCCTTCAGTACCACGTTGGCAGAATACTGTATCAGACGTAGATAGGCGTATATGGGACTGTGATATTGATAGACTGCTTTCTTTCGCTGGCGAGTCTGCGTCTATGGCAAAATACGTGGAAAGTTACAATTTGCAATGTAGCCTCTGCAAGAGAGTGACCGCTGTCAAGGGTCGAAACAAATGGCGAAACCTTGAGAAAACCAAACGAGCAACTTACCATTTAGCCCGATTTCATCACCAATGGTCTCTAATTCGACATTTTCCTCAGGAGTGTTTTTGTGAACATAATTGAGTTTATTGTACAAAAGTTGTCTTTTCTGGACGTCTTCGTTCCGCTCTTCGATCGACGTGTTGGACCTTCGCGAGACTCTTTTTCAAGCTAAAGTTTATGACCCCACCCACATAATAACGTCACGAACTATACTCTATCATGATTGGTCAATAGCAACCTCGCCGCAGCGGCAGACTAGAAAAATCGCTCAGCGGAGCGATTCGAGAAAACCGCTTGCGGTTGCCGCTCTAAAAAGTCACCGCTACCGCTCCAGTGTGAACGGTTGTACATGAACAACACGCGAGGGATTTTTGCGGCACGCCGCTGCCGCTGCCGCTGCCGCAAAACCGCTCCAGTGTGAACGGCCCTTTAGGGAGTGATCACTCAGAGCCACGCAACCCTTTCTACGTTTATCCGCCAAACTTCGTAGTCTACTTAACCGCCACAGACACATTTGTATTTGAAGTTTATGTACCATTTCGTGACGCAATCATTTCCAATCACGGTTATTTTTGCATATGTATTAATTGCTGAAATGAGTCATTTGATAATTTAATCATTGCTTAAAACTATAATTATCGACAGTACCTCTATAAATGTAATTTTAAAAACAAGGCAAACGCATTTCTTTCGCATTCAGTCATTATGCAGAACAGAAAACGGCTTTTATTTGGCTTGAATTGCCCGCGCAGAATTCAAGGCTCGTGATGTATGAATATTCATTAGGTGCCGGGATAACTCGTCCTGGACTCAGTGACAACTCGGCCTCGCTACCAATACGAGACCGAGTTGTCCAGCTGAATTGAATCGATCATGAAATAATAATCTGTCGGGTTTTGTTTTGGGTTTTTTTTTTTTGCTCATAATTTAAAACAGGAATATGTTGAATGATAATATTAAAGGTCATTTACAGCTTTTCTTTTTTATAGATGAAATGAAATGAAACTATAAATAAATAAGGGCGGTGAGTTGGCTCAGTCGGTAGCGCGTCTGCCTCACGATCACGCGGCCCGGGTTCGAACCCGAGTCTGGACTGAGCAATGTTGTGTGTAAACATACCGTCCCCTCTAGCAAGAGGCAAAACACTCTGTCCCTCGGATAGGACATAAAATGGAGGTCCCGTGTATGAGAGAGTCAAAGCTCATGCACGTAAAAGATCCCGCTTCATTCATTCATCGCAAAGAGCAGGGTGTTTAACCCGGTGAAGTGGTCCCACCTCACGTCCAACTGGACCCCATGGAAGACCAGCTTAGCATAGCTGAATATGGGCTATCCAGCCATCTTCTCGGATGGAAATGAACAAACAAACAAACAAACAAACAAACTGATTTTTCAGATAGTTTACTCGCAGTTCACGATTAATTGGCATAGATCGATGCACATTCTCTTTACTGTGCATTGACGATTCGGTCTCGTTCGAGTCGCTGGTTTTATCGGTAAATCTAAGCAAAATAATCGCTTTGATCTTGAATGAAGGTCTTTTAAATTTATGCCTGAAACTAACTTCATCTTTTTAATGTCGGATGTAGCAGGGCCTATACACATCAGATGAGATAAACGATATTGAGTGTTCACTTACATGGTCGGGAATGACCGGACTCCTGTATTAGTCCAGCTACTAGTACTTGGAGCAGTTCGCTCGCTCGCTCGATCGATCGATCGATCGATCGTGTGTGGCCAAAAAAAAAAAAAAGTACATAAAAAAAGAAAAAAAGGTACAAAAAAAAAGTCTTGCAAACTCCGTGGCCGTCCGCCGCAGCACCCGTTGTTGCGGGCGGGGAATTGAAGGAAGGGGCCTATTTTTGTGATACGGACTCGTGCACTATCAATTCTACTCTAGCTACATCATTACCATTGTAGTCATTCGGAGTAGAATCTAATGAGGCTCCAAATATTAAGCTTGGCTTACTAGGGATTCTATAGAAATTCCCTTTATCTCTGTATTCTCTCACGATGATTTCTTCACCGGCCTCTCGTGCAAAGTCATCCATAGATTATGATGGATCATTGTGAATGTTTTCTTAAGTAATTTGCCATGCAATAACAATAAATGAAATGATTACCTGTTTTTTTTTTCTTGTAGGCCTACATCATATACCTCCAGATTTTTTTTATATTTTTTTTGTCTCATGATCTCCTTTATATGTCTCAACTTCGTAGCTTTAATGCCGAGTGGAGACAAAAGCACATAATCTATCTCAGCTGGTTAATTCAAAAATTTTCACCCAATCCTGTATAAGTATAAAGTCAAGTGAACTTCGGAGTTTTGCATAATGCCAAGATGCACATTCAAATTCAAGTGAAGTTCATCTAAAGTTCATCTAAAGTTTAAGTTGCCAGAAATCTATCTCTATGTGAATTTGCCTACTCGCTGTATTATCCGTGAACCCGCGGTTGTTAGTGTTTCCCTTGTGCCACCATATTTAATTCCTTTACAAACTCGTCAGTTGACATGCCTTTATATACTTTATGACTCTCCTTATGGCTAATCGACTCAATGCAGCATTTGATTCTCTAGATGATGATGAACTCTTTGATTTGTTTAGACGCTTCCCTTCGGAATTAAGTCGGAATAAGTTACATTCGTCTGCTTTTTTTGACAATCTTATTGCCAACAATGTTAACTCATCGTCAAAAGATTTATATAATGCTGTTGATTTTGAACATGACTTAACTCAAACTCCTTCTAGGTATGTCACTGTTGATCAATTCAAAGATTTTACAAAGAGTTTTTCACAATGCACATTTTCTATGTTACATCTAAATATAAGGAGTATTAGCAAACATTTTGATGAATTACAGATATTATCAGATAACCAAAATAAACATCAAATTTCAGTAATAGGTTTAACTGAAACATGGTTATCATCTGATGATAATTTACCGTATGCATTAAATGGTTATGGTTTTATTGTTAATAACAGAGTGAACAGGACGGGTGGTGGGGTTGCGTTTTATTTATCTCACAAATTTGAATACAGTGTTTGTGATGAATTTAATATCATGAATGATATTTCAGAGTCCCTGTTTGTGGAAATTTTCATTCCGCAAAGTAAAAATATTATGATTGGTATTGTTTATAGACCCCCAAGTTCAAGTCCTAAAGATTTTCTGGATTGTATAACAAACTTATTAAAAAGCCCCTTTTTTACTTATAAAGATATTTTCATAATGGGTGATTTTAACATTGATTTGATTAAGAATGATGATAATACATCTCAAGAATTTCTTGAAATTTTTTGTCAGCTTCTTTTTTGCCATTAATTTCGAAGCCAACTCGTGTTACAAATCATTCCGCCACACTCCTTGATAATATCTTTACTAATTCTGTGCAGATTTTAAATTCTTCTATAATTTTATCTGATATTACTGATCATTTTCCCATTGTAGCCTGTTTTGACCTTAAACACTGTGTTAATATTTAAAGTTTCATTCTTCTTCATCCAGACGTAGAGCTACACCAGAAAAATTGGCTAGCCTTGGTGCTAACCTAGATAGGGCTGATTGGTCTAATGTTTACGATAATGATGATATAAATGTATTGTTTGAGAATTTCTCTGGGATAATTAATAGATATTTAGATGAATATATTCCCAGATTAAAAGAAAGGTCAGTTAATTACAAAACTTCCCCCAAACTATGATATAAAAAATACATGAAAGGTGTTGAAGCAGGCTATGAATATATCAAAAAAGAAATCAGAAATTATAAAAATAAGACATGATAAAGTTTTTGAAGATCCCAATGATATAGTTAATATTTTTAACTCTTATTTTTCAATGATTGGAGAGAATTTGGCAGAAAAAATACCGCAGTCAAATATATATTTTTCTAAATTCTTAGGTCAATCCAATTCCAGTTCTATTTTTTTTTTGTTCCAACAACAAAACATGAAATAATAGATATTGTTACCGCAATGAATAACAAGCAAAGTGCCGGTTATGACGATATCAGTAATTTTATTTTAAAGGGAATTATATCTTCAATTGCTGACCCACTTTCATATATCTTCAATAAATCCTTATCAAGTGGTGTTTTTCCTGATTTTATGAGAAAATAGCTAAGGTTTTCCCTTTATTCGAAAAAGGAGATGATTCTGATATATGTAATTATAGACCTATTTCTTTGCTTTCATCTTTATCTAAAATATTGGAAAAATTGATATTTACAAGAATAATAAATTTTCCGAATTTGCATAATGTCTTTACAAATTGTCAATTTGGGTTTCGTCAGAAACATAGCACCATTCATGCTCTTTTAAAGTTTATTGACCACGCTGCGCACACTATTGATAATCATTCTCATCTTATTGGTATCTTCCTGGACTTCTCCAAGGCCTTCGATACAATTAATCATGAAATATTACTTTATAAACTGTCTCATTATGGAATACGCGGGAAGGCCTTGGAGTGGTTCAGGAGTTACCTACAAAACCGAAAACAATATGTATCTCTGAACGAGTACAGCTCGAGTTTAGAATTCATTAACTGTGGCGTCCCACAGGGTAGTTTATTAGGACCTTTACTTTTTATCATTTATATTAATGACTTTTGCAGATCATCTGACATACTCTCAAACCCCGGCCGCGTCATACCAAAAGACGTTAAAAGATGGGAGTTGCTGCTACCTTGTTTGCCGTTCAACAGTTGAAAAGGTTAGAGCAAAGTCGATCTGGCGCTGCTCAGTGGCTGCCGGGCCGCGTGTTTTTTTTTTAGACGGCACAGATTGGGGAAACTAAAAATCTATCGGGGACCCTATCCCTAAACCTAACCCTAATCCTAATCCTAACCCTAACCATCAAACCCTAACCCTAACCCTAACCCTAACCCTAACCCTAACCCTAACCATAACCAAAAACCCTAACCCAACGTTTTCCCCATAGGTTTAACACGCGCCATGCCCCAATCTGTGCCGTCTTTAAAAAAAACGCTGCCGGGCCCACGATCAATTGGGCAAAAAGAATTTCCATTCTTGGACAATAAAATTTGGAGTTTATATCCAAAACAATTATTATCATTATTATTATTTATACTTTTTGCTGACGATTCAAATATTTTCTTTTCTCACCAAAATCCAGATACTCTTGTACGCATCGTTAATTCCGAATTAAAAAAAGTAACTCAGTGGATAAGATCTAATGAATTATCTCTTAATCTTCAGAAAACTAAGTATATGCTTTTTAGCAATTCTTTAGAAGATTTAGGCACAGGTATTGCCTTTGATGACACTTTGTTAGAACGAGTTTCTCATATAAATCCTTGGTATCACAGTGGACGATAAACTTTCGTGGAGGCCACATATTACAAACATTAGTACAATAATTTCACGCAATATTGGTGTAAGACTCAAGTTTCATATTCCATTGTCCTCTTTGTTGACGTTGTATTTTTCTCTAATTTTACCTTATCTTAATTACGGACTACTAGCGTGGGGTATAGTGCCCATCAAAACTTACTAGATAAATTACTTTTATTACAAAAAAAAAAGGTTATTCGTATTATTTATTCACAATCTACAAGCTTTGCTTTTCAGTGGACCTCTCTATTCTTTCTTCCTTTCTTTTTCAACTGAATCATGACTTTGTATTATTATTTTTTTTTTATGCCTCCGCCACGAAGTGGTGCCGGAGGCATTATGTTTTCGGGTTGTCCGTCCGTCCTTCCGTCCGTCCTTCCGTCCGTCCGTAATGAATTTTGTGGACAAGGTAACTATCAAAACCTGTTGAGGTATCCTAATGAAACTTGGCATGTATGTATATTAGGGGGTGAAGTTGTGCCTATCAACTTTTGGGTGCACATGCTCAAGGTCAAAGGTCAAAAGGTCAAGGTCAAATACATAAAATCTCACTATTTCCACCGTATCTATGCAATGCCTGAAGATATTTTCTTGAAACTTAGTGTATGCATGTATTACCCAATTAAGATTCTCTGATGAACGTTTGGGTCATGAGGTCAAAGGTCAGAAGGTCAACTAAAAACATTAAAACTTCTTTTTTTTTTTCTCCGTACCTTGGAAAATTGTTCAAGGTATCTTCATGGAACATAGTATATACATGTACTGACTGGCAGTGATTATCTAGAGAATGTAGGGTTCATGGGGTCAAAGGTCAGGGGCCAAAGGTCAAGTGCAACACTTCAAAATTTTACTATTTCCCTCATGTTTATGCAATGCCAGCAGGATTTTTTTTTTTTTTTTTTTTTACACTTGGTGTATGCATGAGTGTAACCTAATAGAAATTCTCTGGAATTTTTTTTTTCTTTTTCTTGTTTTTGCCTCAAAGGTCAAAAGGTCAAAGATCAAGTGAAAGTGCTGAACTAACTTTTTCCTCCATATCTCGGAAGTTCCTCAAGTTATCTTGAAACTTACTACATATTTATGCATGTTCTACCTGAAAGTGATTATCTTATGAATTTTAGGGTCAAAGGCCAGATGAAAATGGTAACAATTTACTATTCAATACAGAAATTGCACTTTTTCTCCATACCGGTACCTTGATAATTACTTAATGCATAAATGTATGAATGGGTGAAAGTCAAGTTAAAGTCCTTAAATCCCCAAATATAAATGCTCTCCTATTCATCCAATTAAACCTATGTCAAGGAAGGAGAACATTCAACACATTTGTGACAAACTTGTCATTTTAATATTTTGCCAATTTTGTGAAAATGTAATCACACATTGTCCACATGTATCATCTAGACCTATTAGGAGAATCATGCATTATGGCGGAGGCATGCCAGTCGCCATAGCGATATTTCTAGTTGCCAGTATGCGCTCCTTTGTTTATCGATATCATTTATTTATTACAAAGGCAAATGTTTTGTTTATGATGTAATACCTGATTGTGTTATGTTTTTGTTGAAAGAAAAAAAAAAGAAGAATGAAAATAAATGAATTGAAATTGAGTTGAATTGAAGTTTTTCTTTGTTTTTTGTTTTACCTATAAACCTCGGGTTAGGTTTTGGATTATTGCTCTATAAATTCAAAAATTAAGGGAAAGTGGGGAATAGAAAAGCACAACAGGTAAGACAGATAACCCTCTCTAACTGCTGAAAGACGGAATCCAGTCCAAACATAAGTTAGTTTGATAAAAAGATAGTAAAATCTTACGAGTTTAAAGGAAAAGATTGGACTAAAATCGGATAAGAAATGAGGAAGTTATGACATTTTGAAGTTTTGCTAATTTCTGCAAATAGTTCTTGTACAGTGAATATGAATATGCAAATGAGTGACCTAACCATGTCATACCCTCACAATTTTACAGTGATCATGTACAAAAAAAAAATGACGAAAATTCAATTTATGTCATTGAAGTCTGAAACATGATAATGTTCCTGGTTAAATAATTTCAGAATAGTGATCAGTTAGATATACAAAGATTTGAGCCTCGGGCATAATTGCGTTTGAATGAAAAAGTGGAAATTTCAAAATTTTATGTGCAAACTATGTGGCAAGTCGTGAGAGAATGACATGCTCACTTCGCCACTTGCATATTCATATATGGAAATAAAATCATTTGAATTGAATTAAATTGACTGTTCAAGATCTGTCAAAATGTCATAACTTCCTTATTTTTCATCCGATTTCAGCAAATTTTTACAGTTGAACTCGTAAGATTTTACTCTTTTTTTTATCAGACTAACTTATACTTGGATTAGATTTCCCCTTTAATTACTCGCGTGCGAGGCTAATCAACGGTATTCCATGATTGAACCATGATTGCACATCTCGATCAAGGAAGTTCACACTTAAGTTTATACCACAAAATGTTGAAATCTGAGAAAAATACTCGACATATCATCTATGTTTTAAGTAAAGTATATACCTACACATAATCTAAAAAGGTTCATACAAATATTATTTAGACAAATTGTGTCATTTGATTATAGGACTGATAGAGTCCGGTAAAAGAATTGGCTTTCTTCTAAGATTCAGTTATATCATACCTTAATAGGCGCATACACGTGAGTGTCCTTGTGAGGGTAAGATGGCCTATTTCTAAGTGTCAATAATTGGCCATGGACCCTCTTACCCCAACTAGTACGAGTGTGTATCTGGTTTGCAACTTGCATAAAGCATGATAAATAGTTGTTATCTAATCATTTCCTAACATCTGAGGAAGTCGTATCCCTCTAGAAGATAATAAAACGTAAGAAAATAGACGAGAAATTCATGGAGATCACAACATGCTTCAGGCCATAAAGGATTTTA
Organism: Diadema antillarum; assembly: GCF_040938485.1. Taxonomy (NCBI): domain Eukaryota; kingdom Metazoa; phylum Echinodermata; class Echinoidea; order Diadematoida; family Diadematidae; genus Diadema; species Diadema antillarum. The sequence goes on along the minus strand of NW_027271964.1, from coordinate 69,270 downwards.
AGCATCAAACAAAACTTTGAAAATTCTTATCGTTCTTAGAGGTACTCTATATATGAGTCGAATAGGTTACATACTAACAGGCAGTTGTTGAATCCTTGCGACTTGCAGTATTTGAAAATAGGGACAAAATATTCCATTGAATATCAAATTTGACTACATAATTTGCATCAATACTCATTTGTTTAACATAGACACTAATCTGCTCAAGTTTGGAATATTTTGATGTGAAACAATTTGGTTTTGTCATGATGATTTCATTTGTAAAAATGGAGAAATAAAACAAACTCACATGAGTAAAATACAGGTTGTAAGGTTTCACCAGTAAAGCTCCTCCTACATTGAGATGTTATCAATCTCATAGTGGTATCACACGATAAAATTGAGATATCGAGATAGGTATGAAATTTGATTATAATTTCGAACAAGAGTATAGATCTCAAAGAAATAGTAATTGTGAACGAGTAAAGCAATGGGCTCTTCATTATCTGTCTCTTCAAAATATAACTTTTTTTTTTCGAAAGACATACTTGGAAATTTTGGAAAATCCGAGGCGATGTATATAGGCAAGCATGCCAAGGAAATCATATTTTCGTTCAATAGCACACTCCTCGGTTTGAAGTATAGTCACTTTTTCATATAATGAGGCAAGCTAGTTTGTAATCGTAGTGATAATGGTCCTATATTAAAAGCAAAGAAAACGGTGAAATATAATAATCTCACTATTGAAATCAATTGACCGAAAGGACAGACAGCAAGTTTACTATTAAATCAAAATTGAATAGATAACATCTACATAAAGTCAAAAACAAAAACAAAAGACGGTTATGATAACTACGACACAGACGAAGAACAGGCCGTTACTTCGGCCGGCAAGATAAATCCGTATACATCCCATCAATTCGGGATAATTCAATATTCGTACGTGCGCCCCATCATAGGGGAAAGAACAACAACAACCGCTCACCCACCCACACACCGCCGCAACACACGCAGTCTACCTAACCGCCACGTTTTCAGTGCTCCTCAAAGTTTAAGTACCCTGTGGTGACATTATGATTTTTTACCCATGGTTATTTTCCACCTCACTTTGATGCTGAAGAGAGCCATTTGATAATCCCTCACAATCATAACTCAAAATAGCGGCGATATGAATGTAAATTGCAAGGTAGTAAAAACAAAATTGTGTGTAAATTATGGCGTTGAGTGGAATATAAGTAATAAATGCCTTTTATTTGGCTTGAATTTCCAGCGCACATTTCAATTCTCCTTATAAATATTCATTTCTCGATATTATATTTGATATCGAGTGTGTGTGTGTGTGACAGCGAACGTGAGAGTGTGTGCGTGCGTTTAATGCAGACGGCAAACAGGGAATTCAATAATGGGAAAACCCCAACGAGCCCAAAGCATACATGGTCGCTGGCCACGCCTGAGTGAATAACAACAAAACTGTTTACATTCTTGTCGAGATCATTCCCTTCAGTGGAATGCTGGACTGTGCACAGTACGAGTGTGCAATTATACTTATGAGAAATAGATATTCACGTTTTCATGAGAAGAAATTAATTCTAAACTATTGTTTGAAAAAAAATATTTCTTTGATTTGTAGTTTTCCTATATGCATTTTAATTGTAAAATGTATGAGCTGCATTGATTTCGATGTCGTATTGTACTTTATACTTTTGCTGGAAATGCCATAAATTTCTAGCTTTCCCATTTCAGCTATTCTTTGCTTTTATTTCTTCAGTTTTCAGATATTTTATGATAGCACCTGGTATCACAGTACCTAGATAAACGTGATTATGTTTTTGATTATGTTCAGTTATCATACCTGGGAAATATACATGTATAGTGAATGTAATCAATGAATACTTTGATTATATATAAGTTATTACTTATGTTACTATATATACACTGTACTTCACATTTCACTTTTTTGTTTATATATCATTGAAATGTGTATGTGCATGCATATATCTATGTATCTGGTGTGTCAAACCATGTGAAAACTGAATTCCCTTTTTTGACAATAAATCAAATCAATATAATCATAGGAGATACGCAATGCTTTATAGGCCTATGATTATATAGGTCCTATACAGCTATGAATAGTGCAGGGTTAGCACTCAAACTGTGCTGATATTTCAATTTGAATTAAGAAAAAAAGAAAAGGACAAGCGTAAGAAATGGACTAAAAAAAGTACAGATTAAGGATAGCAGTGGCAGATCCAGGCGGGGTGTACAGGGCGCCCCCTTTATTTTCATGTTAAAACAAAAGAAATGAAAACAAATTTGGGGGTGCCTCCCCCCCCCCCCCCCCACACACACACACCCCATTTAATTTTGAAAAGGCGCCCCCTCTTTACGATATTCATGGATCCGCCCTTGGATAGTATAAAGGATTGGAACAAACAAATAAACAAAGAAACAAAGAAGAAGAAAGCACTTATAATCATCACGATCGTGTGAATGGCAGAACTATAGAACACTAACCTGTTAGTCATAATGATATAGACCCACCTTCAGTAAAATGGTAATGGTAATGGTTTATCCCAAAAAAAAAAAATCATTTGCAGCCGTGGAATTGGCTGAATTGAAGAATTTTGTACATTAATTTTTCATTTTATAACAACATACATAATCATACAATCATTCTCCGATTAAAATGTACATAATACTGCAATAATTATCATAGCCTTCTTGAATATTGTACAGCAGTATACACCTGTTGCACGAGTGTGGCTCGCTTATTAACTGCATACAATAATATTTCATACTAGGTTTCAATCACGTATTACGGCCACTAATGGACAGGAAGGGCGCCCCATGAAAACTGACCTATATTTCAGTATTTTGAACTTTATCCCAAGACACTCCAAAAAAGAAAAATAATTCATCATCATAACAAACCGTATCAAACAAACATGTTACTTGGTAAACTCTTTCGATAAAAAGGTATGAATATTGCAAGTAAATCACCAATAAACTTTGAACACCCCTGGGAACCATATTTGGATGGATGGTGATTTCAAAGCGTTGCACTATTTCGCAGAAAAGTGCAGTTGAAGAGATCGAGAGGGAGAGAGAGATAGAAAGAAAGAAGAACGAGGGAGATGGGGATAGAGAGAGGAGATATATAAATAAAGGCCTATGGAGATAATGCCTTATAGAGAGTGCAACCGAACAATAAAATGTAAATTATGTAACAATACAACCAGTCTCCGACTTAATTTTTTTGCATGCACAATAACATACAAAATGTATAATTGATACCCTGATTACCGGTAAAGCGAATTCAACAAATCCATGAGAAACGGTACTGAACTGTTGCGAAATCGCTCAGTTTTGCATCTGAATTGTTCTCTGACATTTGATATTGAATATATTAGTTTCTGTCGATTTATGTATGGCTATTATGGCTCATTGGGGGATATGATCCAGGGTCTCTATAGTTTGTATTAAAGGGATCGTATAGTTTTGGTTGAGACCTAATTTCAGGTTTCTAACATTTTTTTTTTGTGAGATAATGAGAAACATCTTATGAAATATGAAAGAGCATGTAATTCTATGAGGAATTCAACTTTTATCTGATGGAAATTGGTTTTGAAATGGCTGAGATATCAAAAAAAAAATAGCGATTCTAACGATTGCTAATTTGTTATACTTTGTTTTATGTTTACATCATAAGTGTTTTCTTGGTATCTCGCAAAAAGTTGAAAGACCAATTCTTATCTCCACCAATACTGTATTATACCATCCCTTTAAAATGGCGTGCCCAAACACAGTAGAAAAAAAAAACCAAACTTTGTAGCTGCCCAAAGGCTGTAACATTCTGGGAGTCATTGTATAGTAAAGAAAATAGAGGAAAAGTTATTGATTGCAACTGCACTCATTAGCACTGCTTCTATCTAAAGGATTGGTATTACACATAATTTTCTTTTGCCTTGGTCGAGGTAGGGCAACCGTGGTGTCGCACCTGTAATGTGGCTATGCAGGAAGGTGCAGTGTAAAAAAAAAAAAAAAAAAATGTGATTGTGCTTGATGCGGCCTAAAATTATGCTAAATTGCCACGAAATAATGTTACATCATGCAACCACTATATTGTGGTGCCTAATCACCTGACACCCCCCCCCCCAAAAAAAAAAAGAAAATAATGCTCTGATGTTTTTTTTTTTTTTTTTTTTTTGCAAAAAAAAAAAAAGATTGTTGTCCCTAGTCGACCGACAAGCAAGAAATAAATTATGGTGCCCAATCGTCCTCACATATTTCGCTTGTGGTGCCCATCAGCTGATAAGCAAATTAAATAAATAAATAAATAAACAGATGAAGAAATAAATGAAGAAATTAAGAAATAAATTAAGAAATTAAGCAATGAATGAGTGAGTGGATGAATGAATAAATAGATAAATGAATAAATCGATTAATTAATTAACAAAGGTCCTCAAATGTTATGCTCCCAACTGCGGTGCTCAATCGGCAAAACAAAACAAATATAACAGGTCTTCACAACTTTTTATTGCCAATTTCGTCGACAATTAATTACTTGACAAACTAACAAAGAAAAAGTGATGCCGCAGTACAGAAAACGCCTTGAGATTTCTTTTTTGCAATAATTATGCTAGAATTATGCTAAAAAACAGACAAGCTATGCCTAGCATGATGCCAGATGCTGAAGCGTCTAAAATTATGCCAGAAAGCACAATTATGTTAATTCTGACAAAGTTGGGGAGGTGACTAATTATGCAAACCACAGAACTCTTTTGCAAACCTGCAGCGTAGGACCATTCGCAGCGCTCCATTACAGATTGCATGTGTGGGGAAACCCCACTGATGCGTACGAAGACGTCAGATTCGTTGTTGTTGTTGTTGTTATTTTGATTTTTTGGCGTGTATCATTCATTTATGAATATTTACGCCTAATGCCTGTTAAAATTTATACAAATATCTTTATGATTATTATTATTCATCATTAATTCAAAATTTTCCGCTACATTATTGCTGCAATTGTGGAGATTTTATAAACAGACTGTCACCCACCCATTCGCTGCTGATGTTCGCTGCTGATGTTATTAGCTTGTTTTCCAGACGTCTGTTGCTGTAACTTAGAAGACAGGGGGACAGAGAGAAAAACAAGTCTTATTCTCTGAATATTTGGGTCATTTCTTGAAGTCAGAGTACCAAAATAGGGCATCAATGACCATTTTGGAGGACAAAAAAAGAGAAAATAAGCCACCAAGTTCAGTCTGTCTTAGCCAGTGAAGAAGGAAAATGCAACAAACACCTATATCAAAGCTAAGACAAGGACCTGTTTACAATACAATGACAAGCGCAATCGCTGAAGATCGACAGGGTTGGGTCTTGGGTCGTGTACGAGTAGCTCCTGCTGAGAAGCGTAATATTAACGTGAGTTGCAACGTATAAAATAAATGTTTTGTACGTAAATTAGTGTAAGCACCCTGCATGCCCAATTCCCAAACATCTTACATGCTCTATTTGGTGAATTGCCATCCTTTTTACTTTAATACTGAGCAAATATCAGATTGAGATACCCATGTTTCTGTTTAGTGCCGTAGCTGTAAGTAGTAGTGGGGATATGTCAATGTACGACCATCCCCAATTTACAATTAACTGCTCCCACAGTAACTGTGTACAAGGAGCGCCCCGGCCCCGGGGTTAGTGGGGATAGTGATCTAAAGTTAGGACTTAGGTAAATTCATCAACTGTTCATGGAGCTACAATCGTTTGTAATTGTAGCTCTGTGGTAAAGTAAATTAAATTTACAGACACTGAGACAGTGTCAGTGACAGTGTATCAGTGGCAGTGATACAACTATACACAGCCCTGTGTACACAGGACTGTGTATAGTAATACAGTGATACAGAACCTGGTAACTGTTCCTCCTTTTTCTTCCAGGTGAAGTACATGTCGGTTCTACTGACCTCTGGGAAGAGTATTTTCAATTTTTATGTTGTACAGAGTCAGTGGCAGTGCTAAAACTAGTGATCCACTGGGAGTGTGCCATGCTGCATTGTTTAATACTGTTAGTTTAACAAGTAAATTTAGTCTGTCTGCTGTGTATTGTACCAGTATAAAAGGTAAGAAGTACTCCTTGTTGTTCAAGTACTAAACATAGCTCCTCTTCTAACTGGGTTTGACTAGGTGTCATCCAAGACCAAACCAGCTGCCTCCTAATAAAGCAATTGATGTAAACTGTATAGAGTCTAGGGAAGAAGCGATCGTCACACTGGTGGGTAACCCCGGGGCACTCCTTGTACACAGTTAAAGATAATAAAAAGTTTTGGTACCTCAAAAGCTTCCCTGAATTTCCTTGTCTTGGTTTGTGTTTCAGGTTAAAGTACGTTGTCTGTGAGAATTACTCGCCCCAAAGTGCTCTCATGTCTTAGTAATCATGCAATAATGGTTTCGTACCAGAGCCAACGCTGTACAGCGTCGATAAATATTGTACGAAACCACTGACTGCGACCAGCAGCGTGCAGCCCATTGTACGCATAGCTAACTGCGACCAGCAGCCCCATACGCATAGCGTAATGGGGCTTCGCATTGTAGCATTCAGGATCATGACAGAATTAGTATCGCGGGTAAATGTCAACTTAAAATCCAAAAATTTCTTCGATTTGAAGACTTACCAATTAAGTTGAAGTATTGAAAACAGGCTTCGAACAACGTTTGGTTCTGCCAATAGCCCCTTTCTGTTCGAATTGATGACTGAATGTGACTCGGTCGAGAGGACCTTGGGAGAGCTACTAGTACATACACTGGATACCATGGCCAGCGCATGCGCACACAAACTTCTTATCCGTTCATGGATTTGAAATTTGTGTGCATGTGATGTGTTCGCATGCACTGGCTGTAGTATTCAGTGTACTGTATGTAGCTCTCATAAGGTCCTGTCGATCGAGTCACATTCAGTCATCAATTCGAACAGAAAGGGACTATAGGCAGAACCAAACGTTGCCCGAAGCCTGTTTTCAATACTTCAACTTAATTGGTAAGTCTTCAAATTGAAGAATTTATGGGATTTTAAGTTGACATTTACCTTGCGATACTAAATCTGTCATGATCCTGAATGCTACAATGCGAAGCCCGATTACGCTATGCGTATGGGACTGCTGGTCGCTATGCGTATGGGGCTCCTGGTCGCAGTTAATTGCATGATTACTAAGACATGAGAGCACTTTGGGGCGAGTAAGTCTCACAGTGTTAGTTATATGAAAAGTACTTCAACCTGAAACACAAACTAAGACAAGGAAATTCAAGGACACTTTTGAGGTACCAAAACTTTTTATTATCTTTAAACGCTTGTGTTTGGGCTGGTTGCAGTTAACTTCATACATGTACGCGACACTAAGGGAAAAGGAATTTTGAAACCCAGAGGTCCTGCAGAGTTGCTAGAGTGAGCATGTTGTCATCCAGATGATTGTGTTACTGGGTAGATTTAAGGTGGTTCAGGTGGAATAGCAATCAATCTATAATAGATGCAAGATGCTGTATGGCATGCATCATGACTTTCAGCTGGGCCCTTCTTTCTGCAAGAGACTGCCATTTTTAGTGAGTGGAGCATTTCGATAGCACTGTGTTGAGAGTGATAGTCACCAAGAATGAACCAAGCAGCATGCCTCTGATCCATTTCGAGCTTCCAGATTTGTTCTGGGCAGTGAGGATCCTCGGGCTGTTGAAGCATATTCAAGGATCAGGGGGATGTATGTCACATATATGCTTGTTCTTTGATTTTCTTGAACAGCCATTTAGGGTTTCTGTGGAGGAATCTGTGTGAAGTGTTTGCCTTCTTATATGTGTTGTCTATATTCAGGGCCAGTGGAGCGTTTTCAAAAGTGGGGGGGGGGGGGGGGGGGCACTTCCGGATTTCATGAGCTAACAAGCACAAAAAAAAAATAAAAATCATCTCTCCCCTTCCACTTCCAGGTTTCTTCAGCTAACATGCAGAAAAAAAAAGGTCTTCACCACAAAAACATAACCATACCATGCTCACACTTCAAGATCTCGATCTATTTCTTTTTAGTGCCACTTACGTACTTCTGGGTTAAAAAAAGTGGGGGGCCCAAAGTGATGACACCTTATGTATTCCTTTGTTTGGTGCACAAAAAGTGCGGCCATGATGTGTGTCTTCCAGCTTAGCTTGGAGTTGATTTGTCCTCTGAAGTACCTAGCATTATCCACAACTGGAAGCTCGACTCCATAGAGAGAATTTAAGGTGAGTGGATGACATTTTTCATCAGTTGATCTGCTAACTGAATTTCATGTTTATCAAAGTTTACTACTTCTGTTGTGGAATGATATTGTAGATCAGCAACAATGCCGGGAATTCCAGTGTTCATGGTTGGGATCTTCTTGACGCTGCTATGTCATGGGAGCCAGCAGCTGGAGGTCACTGACTTTGACGAGATCATGCTCGACGACGACTGCAAGGTTGACATCACCGACATGACCGACTACGACCCCGTGACGCAGACAAGTGCTCGCTGTGAGAAACGTAGGAGAGAGAGACAGCAGGCGAGAGCCCAGTGTGATGTATGTATGCAGTATGGTTGGTCCTGCTACTTATCGACCGCCTAATTTTTATCTGCCTGATAAGAATATTCAAGACTGAAATTCACACAAAAACTTAACCTACGTGATTGAGAAAATCCTGCACTATCAAATGCTGTTGTCCCCTTTTCAATTCGAAGTCTCGGTGCAAAAATGTCGCCGTCGAACTTGAGTGCCCTCCTTTCAGCTCCCCGCGGTGTTGCTTCTTTGTTAGATCGACCGCTTTTTTTGTATTGACAAAGCACACAAACCGAGTTGTATTGAACACTGTGTTGTACGAAGCTTTTTAGAAAATCCATTGACATTACATTACGATTCGGTTAAAATATGCATTCAAAATTTTGTCCTCGATTTAAACCATTAATGAACAGTAAATTTTCGTTTTCCCACAAACTCATCGACAGTCAAAGCCAATACATTTTTATGTGCTCTGCGCACAGTGCAGTGCATACTAAACGTTCTGTGCGCCAAAAACCAGGTGGTCGGTTTCAAGTGGTCAATGTGTAGTAGAGTTACCATACGTCTTAATTTTTTTTTGGGGGGGATGGGGTTGATAGGGGGGGGGAAGGGTTTGCATTAAGCGACATACTGTATATTTTTGTGTGTGTGTGTCTATTTCACGATTTATGAGTGATTTTTACCAAACTTGCAGATTTATCACTGATTGCTTACTGTAATTTTACTGGTTAAAATTCTTTAAAAGCAAGACTCCACCAGCAGTGCACAAATAAATCGTCTGCTAAATTTTGATGCTCCAAGAAATCGCTTTCCTTGATGAGAGTGAGAAGACAACCCAAACTTCATCACAATCACATGTCAGATCATGTGTCAGATTATGTGTTTGTAAGTGATGCTCTTACCTATAGACCTGATGACGGTAGTTATATATCCACTGGAATAACAAAGTGTTTGTGAATTTTCTGTGTAGGCCTATGCATTTCATGTTGACAAACTGTAAGGACACATTTTGCAAGAAGACAGTATGCCTTTATTTTGAATGCATTCAGTGACACATTTGTTGATTTCATCTTCACTACCATGACAGCAAAACTTGAAGGAGCAGTTGGCCTGGACACAGCATCTCCTCAACGAATGCCAAAATCTGAACGGTCCCGTGACCATCCCGCCGCTGTCAGAGCAGCAGCCAGAGTGCGAGTGTGACCCCACACCCTGCCCAGACTCGGCCAAGGCCGAGAATATGTTCTTCCGGCTGCTCACAGGTCATCTGGTCAATTTGCTGCAGGCAAAGGTGAGGACACCTTCTGAGTCTTGTTCTTTCTTTCTTGTTTTACACAGCATAGCATGCTTAAAGGGATGGTATAATTTTGGTTGAGATTGGGGAATTTGGACTTAAGCTGTTTGCAAGATAATTAGAAACCACTTATCTAAAAGCACATACAATCCTAAGTGGGATTCAAAGTTTATTTGATGAAAATTTGTTTTGTAATGGCTGAGATATGTATATCCACGAACAAAGTATAACAAAATGGTCTTGATAAAAGTTGGGTCTCAATGTGTATTAGGACCTCATGGCTTCTGGATATCTCAGCCATTTCAAACTCAATTTTCATCAAAAATAAACTGTGAACTATGAACATCTAAAATAAATTGTGAATTCCTCTTGGAATTGTGTGCTTTTTCTGAGTTCGTAAGAGGTTTCTCATTGTCTCACAAAAAGAAAAAAAAGTTGGAAACCTGAAGCTCCATCTCAACCAAAGCAATACCATCCCTCGAAGTACAAAATCAATGGCCTGTTGTGATGATGGGCTGAGAAGGGTTATGCATTTGTGTTTCAATCATATATGTACTGTAAACACAGAAATAATAATGTTGCATTTACTGTATATTATTGTTACTTTTGGCTAGTGAGAATCCTGAAAAATGCTAAAATGTGTTCTTATGCTGATAACCGAGGAGGGCATTCACAGACATAAATTGCTGCAAGTCTTGCCAACTTCCAAGACTAAGAATGAGAGATGAATATAGACTTAGATAGATGGATGGATTGACAGATGAAAAGAAGAGAGAGAGAGATGGAGAGATGCTGTGAAACTATTTGTTTTGTGTGAACAATTTGCATACAGCTATAAGCCCATGGTAGGAAAAAAAGTGTGTAAACTCTGTGAACATACTGAAGACAGCAACTGTGGTCCGTTGTGCTATGTTTATTAACTCTGTCCAAATTAAGCCGTTGAGGATGAGTCCCGAGTGTGCTCAGGCAAAAGTGTATGGAAAATGCATGTTGTAGCAAAATCAAACCGCCCTCAACAGGGTTAAGAAAGCAGTAAGAGAAGTAAAAAGTAAAGAAATAACTGTCCTGATAAATAGGCTAAGACACATGAATTGAGTACTGATTCCTTATCTTTTATATCTGACTTAAGGTAGGGACTGTACATTCATCAACTCAACCTGTTAATGACTAGTCAGAAATATGTACTTGGGTACGTGTCTGTGTGAAATATGTGTCATAGCAAAATCAGATAGTCTTCATAGGGTTAATTTTTCTTTCCTTTCAATGACATCTATCCCATTCAGGGCGCAGAGTCTGGTCCAGTTGATGCACAAATTACAGTTAGCCTTTCTGCGAAGAAGTGGAAGAAACTCCAGAACTTTGTGAATGACCGGGAGAACTACCGCAAGGCCGAAATCTACGACATCCTCGTTGGCATGACGATTGAGACCTTCCACGTCAACCAGACGAGCGTGCTGGAGTGGGTTTGGGAGCAGGCCAGCATGACGTCTCCAGGCATTATTTTGGTGAGTTGGGTCCACAACAGCTACGTGTAAATCCACTAGTCTCGGGAATCGCATAGACAAACACAATCAAAGCAAAAAAGATACACCTGTCATTATTTGGTATAGGATGGATACCCATGTTAATGGCGGATCCAGGGGGGGCACCAGGGGCACGCCCCTATATTTTTTAGTGGACAAATGAGCAAAGAATATGGGATTCCATCAGGATTCGAACCCGAGACCTCCGGATAGCTAGCCGTAGTTCACTGTTTGTCCCAGAAACCCTAAATTCTTGATGCTCGAATGGTCAGAAGCTATAGCAGTGTGTTTGTGTGTGCAGCACATGCACACACTTAAACCTGGCATATACCCGAAAGATGATTCAGCTTGGGGATAAATGCGAGGGATCGCCGAAGTGATGCAGCTTTTTGAGTACGTAACAACTGCAAACAAAAGAAAACTGACCAGAAATTAATATAATCTATTAGTGGAAAAATGAGCAAAGAAAATGGAATTCCAATGGGATTCGAACCAAGACCTCCGGATAGCTAGCCCGGTGCTCTATCGACTGAGCTCTAGAAAGCCCTAGTTCAGTGTTTGTCCCAGAAACCCTAAATTCTCAATGCTCGGATGGTCAGAAGCTGTAGCAGTGTGTTTGTGTGTGCCGCACACACACACACACACACACACACGTACACACTTAAACCTGGCATATACCCGAAGGATAATGCAACTTGGGGATAGATTTGAGGGATCACCAAAATAAAAAAGGTAGGAAAAAAATGGGGCACATGCCCCCCCCCCATTTTTTTTTTTTTTTTTAATTTTGCGCCCCCTCTTTCCTGCATTCCTGGATCCACCTCTGCATACCGTGCAATTCCTCAGTCATTACAACTGATGCTGTACCAGCAATCCCAGCATTTCGATGAAACCACAATGCGATTCCAGTCACAGGTGCAGTAAAACTGACTACATGGCTATTTTAATTGTGATATAGCAATTAGCTGATTTCTCAGATTAAGAGCGAGAAGTGTGTAGATGTTGGGGGCTGAAGGTGTACATCTGATTTGCAAATTTTATCATTTACAATCAAAGAATCAAGAAAGGCCTGTCAGTTGTAGAATACCAAATTTTTGGTCATATCAGATTTTCAATACCATTTCTTAACCCTTTAGCAACTGAAGATTCTGTACATACGTATGTATGTATGTATGTATGTATGTATGTATGTATGCAGATATTCCTATGTGTACACCCATATGCCAACAAGAAGAATTTCCTATATAGACAATAAATGAATCTGAATCTGAATCTGAATCTGAATAATAGCCTATTGTTCCCTGGAAAGGAGGTAATATTACTCTCATTTCGACAACTTTCTGAATTATACAAAATAAATCACTGCATGTCGAAATCTTTGTCTATTATAAGTGATGTTTCTATGAAAACCTATTAACACATTGCAGAGAGACTTGTGTGTCACAGAAATAATTCTGACATATTTTTGTTGACGTTTGACCTCTTCAAAATTACATAATTTTATATTCTTTATGAAACAATAAGTATATTACAGCTTAAAACTAGAAAAAAAAATTGGACAGGCAGTTTAGGGCGGTTTGGTTACTATTGGGTTAAGAGATTTGTGTCACAGTGTCTTAAGTAAAGGTCATCAGTATTAGAATAACCCCCCCCCCCCCAAAAAAAAGAAGAAATGTATATATATATATATATATATATATACAGTGCACTCCCGTTATAACGAAATGCTCGGGACCGGCAGTTTTCTTTCGTTATAACGAAATTTCGTTATAACCGAACAAATACGATATATAATGAAAACAAGGAAGCCACGCATATATGATATTCTGTTTGTTGAATACTCGTCATACACTGGAAAGCTTTGTGAACAATAAAACAAATAGTTAATCAATTTCAGATTATTGTATTACAATAACGCAAGTTCCCCTCGGAAACTGTGCGTGACACACCAAGCGAACAGACAGTGATGTGACGCATTCGCCTATGCAGAGACGCTGCAAATGCCTTGTTCTGCTACGTATTTTCGAAAGCAATCCACATTTCGTTATAACGGAGCACATTTCTTTTGTTTTTCTTTATCAGTGGTGCTCGGAAAAGACTTCGATATAACAAAAATTTCGCTATAGCGAATTTTGTATCATAGACTTTAATGGCGATAATTTTGGGACCAGAAGTTTTACTTCGTTATAACGAAATTTCGTTATAACCGTGTTCGTTGTAACAGGAGTGCACTGTGTATATATATGTATGTCAGAATATATTTACAAACAGTGGGATGTCTTGTTCACAGATCCCAGTTAGTGAATCTATGTCTGATGTTTCAACATTCCAATTTATTGTTTGTCATTGCTAATTTCATTGTCAGGCGTTTATTTTTTTTTTGCGTGTGCTAAAATTCAGCTTTCCAGAAGTTTTGCCATTTCACTGCAGCGATATGATCATTTCATTCTCTTGTGTTCAGTTGGTCATGTCGGCGATAGTGATTAGTTTTGTGTTTGGTGTCGGCATGTACTCTGACATCCTGTGGAACCGAAGATTCCTCGGCTGCCTTTTCACCGCCATCTTTGTCATCAGTCTCATATCAAACTGGATCTACCTCTACCAGGTAAAGAGTTCTCGGTCAAATTCATTTGCTTCAATGTGATAAATGGGCACAGACATTTGCGGCCTCTCTGTGGAACTGTATAATTTTATATCATATGGATTGCTATACACCCGCTGGAGACTAGTTCCGAGTATACTCGGGCAGGTGTCTGTGGGAAATGCATGTTAGTTTTAACAAAATCAACCCACCCCCCCCCCCCCCCTTAATGGGTTAGAATGGTAACATAAGTCTTCTTTTTTTTATATAATATATTGGAAAAATGAGCAAAGAAAATGTTATTCCATCGGGATTTGAACTCGAGACCTCCGGATCGCTAGCCTGGTGCTCTACCAAATGAGCTATAGAAAGCCCTAATTTAGTGTTTGTCCCAGAAACCCTAAATTCTCAATGTTTGGATGGTTGACTGAAGCTACAGCAATGTGTTTGTGTGTGGCGCACATGCACACACTTAAACCTGGCATAAACTTGAAGGATGATTCAACTTGGGGATAAATGCGAGGGATCACCGAAGTGATGCAGCTTTTTGAGAATGTAACAACTGCAAACCAAAGAAAACTGACCAGAAATGAATGTAATCTATTTGTGGAAAAATGAGCAAAGAAAATGGGATTACAATGGGATTCGAACCCGAGACCTCCGGATGCAAGCCCGGTGCTCTACGGACTGAGCTTTAGAAAGCCCTAGTTCAGTGTTTGTCCCAGAAACCCTAAATTCTCAATGCTAATAATACTGTACATGCATTGTCTGTTGCTGCTGAAGATAACTTAATGTCATCAAAAACTTTAATCCACAAGAGAAATTGAAAGCTCGATCGGTCAACTGTGTGACCACATTGTTGTGAGTGTTGAATGTCTGCATGTGGGCAGTGTGAACCTGTGATTAGGACCACTCTGTATACTCTGGACCACTCAGTGAGCAATGACAGAAATGAAAGAAACTTGTCTGTTTGTTTACCCACCCCTTCCCACCACATATTCATTGTTGACTGTCTGGTCCTCACCATTGACTGCTGATCTGACTGACTGACCGACTGACTGACCGGTGCCTTGCAGGAGGAGACCATCAAGCGTTACACCAAAGCCCAAACACAAGATGGCGTGCCGCTCAGCTGCAAGCCGAAAGAGATGACGTGGTTGCAGGCGCTGCTGCAGTGGTTTCAGACGATGACGAGTGTCAAGACGGACGAGTGCTTGAAGTACCACATGCAGTACCTTGTCGACCCCGTCTTCGACGTTCCACCAACAAGGGTGAGAGTGAGAAAGTTACGGGTGGTGATGGGGATGCAGCATTGAAGTGAGAAGTTTGGCAGGTCACTGTATGTGCCCTGTTCTTTTGTAGTAGAGACCTTGGAACAAAAGAAACTACAGCAATCCCAGTAGCCAAGGCAACTCTTAAAAAGTTTGTTGTACTTGGCTGGCGGTGAAGGGTTTCATTATTGTATGTTCTCATGGGGGACTGGTACATGATGATGTAATTTGAACAAAGTTTGGATACGCCCTCTTCTCCAGTGCAACTAGTACAGTAGTCTTGGCGTAATAAGGTACTGCGTAATCGAGTCCTCTACTTCATTGACATGGAAACTGAACAAATAGTTTCGATACCTGTCATATTGACCGGGTAATTGGATACTTAGGCAGGGCTCGACACTAACGGTGGCCCGGTGGCCCGGGGCCACCAAAAATGAAAGTCGGGCCACCAGATTTCAAAAAAGGGCAAATTTGGTGGTCCGCCTCGGGCCACCAAAATTCTTTGAAAAGTATGTCAATAAATTCGTAACTTTTTGCGCCAGAAATTAGCAGTAAAATTTGTTTAAAGGATGGATGAAAAGGGCTGAATGAGTGCCTGAGAGTGAGTGTTGCAAGTTTGTTGAAGTTTATTTATGAGTAGATATGTCCAACTTCTAATTCTTACTATCATAAAACTTAAATATTTGACTCATTAAAACAAAGGACTTTTAATGTTTTTTATTGTTTTTTTTCGGGACACCAAATTTTTCTCTCGGGCCACCAAAAATGTGAAATTTAGGATTTTGGTGGCGCCATCGGGCCACCAAACAAAAAAGTTAGTGTCGAGCCATGACTTAGGCATATCTGTTAACCCTAACCAGGCCAGGCTTTTTGGCCTGTTCTGTGGCCGGGGGAGGGTTGATGCAACCCCCCCCCCCCCACATACATTACTTGTGTAATCTACCAAACTATAAAAGAAAAAAATTGAATTTTTCATTTTTTATATTTTATATTAATTGATATGCGTGAAATCATAAATTTTGCTCTAATTCAGAAAATAAAGCCAATGGCATCCTAATTTTTGGTGACATTATTTCTTGTAGCATTCCTAACAATGTACGTGAAAAAAAATCTGGTATCAAAGTAAATTTCTTATGTATTCCATTGTTTTATGAACTTCTTATATATTTCCTTTTTTTACCTTTTGTTTTTTTCATTTTTTTTCCACAAATTTTATTACAAAACCTTTTTTAAGCAAAATTTATTCTAAGATTGATTGATTTTAGCCATTGAAAGTGAAAATAATAACTATTTGAATAAGGTTAAAAAAATTCTATTTTTCATAGACCTTGTACACAAAATCACGTTTTTGAGCCATTTTCGATCTGACAAGTATGTACAAAGGGTTGTGCAGGGTCGTAACGGTATGTCCAATTTTTGCGAAAATGGTGTCATAAGATGTGCAAGACTTGAAAGTAAAAAGTCAGCAAGTGGCGCGGTCAAAAAAAATTCGCTCGGCAGAATGGTCACGGAAAATGTTGAGGGGGGGTTGATTCAACCCCCCCCCCCCATGTCCCTCTCGACCGAGGTGTATAAATGGTTACCTGGTAACACTAATGTAATAGAAATGACAGGACCCTATGGTAGAACAGTGGCAACACTGAAGAGGCAACCCTGGGTAAATAAGACCTTATCATTAAAGGGGGGGAGGGGTTGTATGTGCTCTTTTATGAGATGATTGGTAATGGGCACTACAGTGGGTAGACACTGGTGATAATTTGGTTTGCCATTTCTCCCCCACAGGCCCTGTCCTTCACAGTTTCCTCCATGTTTGTGGAACCCATGAAGCAACTCGGTAGGGCAGTCAGCGAGTTCCACCGAGAGATCTACAGCGAGCTGCCCCTGTGGGCCGCCATCTCCACCCTTGTCTCCACCTACATCTTCCTGTTCATCGCCCTCTATGCCTTTATCTCGGCCCCCAGGAGGGTCATACGGGAGCCTCGCGGGCAACACCTCCGAAGGCGCCTGGGACAGCATCCCCGGCATGGCAGGGATCCAGCTCTGGAGGCGGAGGGACGTGATTACCTTCTAGCCCCAGTAAGTTGCCATGGGTGTGTCTCATTCAGGCCGTTATTGTTTTCACTCAAAGTCTCTTCATCTTTTATTAATGTTGTTCATCAGCCCAGTCATGTAAGCCCACCATGTAGATATATCAATATATTTCTATCAACATGATTATTTGGAAGAAGGAGAAGAAAACATGTTTCCTATGAGAAGGTGTCACTGTGCTGGGTAGATTTGGGCAAAATATCCTGAAATCGAGATTACTTTAAACTGTGGTTGAAAATGTCATTTTCCAGCAACATCTTCCAAATAGAAATCCATGAAAATATCATTTCGTAAGAAGTAGGGTGAACATAGACAAGTATCCACATGAAATGGCAGAGGTGAAAGGTTAAAGTCATGGTGTTAAGGTCACTGTTCTTCGCAAAATAGGTCATTTTTAAGCTGTAATTTCATGGAACAATGACCACTGGTAATGCCATTTTAGTGAGAAAGGGAAAGGATGCAGATGAAAGCCCAGTGATTCATATGAAATTACTCGCAGTGAAAGTTTAAGAACGAATGTTACAGGATAACATCTGAATTTTTCATTTTCCACCAGAACTGCATCAATACAAGTTCACATCTATCAACAAGCCATGGTAAAATTGGAAGCAGTTTATCGTGGAATTCCTTGAATATCATTTCTATCTAAGTGATGTGACAAACTGCAATGTACTGTGAAACACAATATTTTCTCTGCATTAAATTTTTGCGAATGGGAGTGGACGGCCTTATTCACAGCATGAAATTTTCGCAAGTTGCCTCTGACATTGAATGCATATAGTGCAGACAAGATCTTTACGTGCATTTTAGTTTTCGCGAAACTCGGCTCTCGCAAAATTCGTGAAATTACAATGCATGTGAACAGTCCTCGTTTTACAGTATATTTTCATGTTTACATGTTCATTTGTACATTGCAGGATGATGAACGAGAGCCCCACATATACGCTGATTACCAAGAAAGAAGGGCAGTGCGACCCCCCACCCTGCCCCCTGCTGGATTGAGAATGAGGGGAACAAATGCGGACAGGAACGTGTGGAATGAAGCAGGAGAGGGTGCACAGGGGGCACCTCGTCAGGGAGCAGTGGTCCAACCACAGACTCTTAGAGGACTGGAAGAGGAACAGCTGGAAGAGGATGTCAACGTGTTAGCTGAGGAACAGGGTAGCCCTCTCAGAGGCGAGCACCGGCAAGCTGTTGGGGGGTGTCGCCTGAGAACTGGTAGACTGGTCTCCAACGATTTTCCGGATCCCGCCGAGGCACGTTCTGGAGATCGGGTTGTGGCACCAGTGGAAAGAAGAGGAGAGGGTGACTCGGATCACCCGCCGCAAGGACAGTTGAGGCCGAGGCCGACCAACCTTCGAGATGCTAAAGCCTTGAACACCCCCGCCTCAGAGTCAGAGCGCTCATCGCAACAAGGAAAAGCGAGAGAGACACAATCCGGCAGTCCCCTCAACCATCCTTCCTCTGAGCCATCGGAGTTTGGCTCCATCCCAGGATCCGCAGCCATGTCGCAGTCAGAATCAGAGGTACAAGCCTCCTACTTCGCTGCGCCGCCTCCGGAAGATTGTACCACGCCCTGTTCGGCCGACAGCCCAAGCGACATTTCCGTCATCAGCCCCTCGCCGGAGGATATCACAAATAGTGCCAGCTACGATGTCATCTCTACCAGCGCTCTAAGTCTTGGGGAAACTACGGTAACCACGCCCTCGGAGGATGAAAGCAAAAGCAATGAGGCCTGTGAGGATTCAGATGATGACTTTGTCGTTTTGAAGACTGAGCGCTGATCAGTTCCAATTGTGTGACTGCCGTTTGATTGCCATAAAAAGAAAGAGGATGATTTTTTGTGTATGTGTGTGTGTGTGTGTCTGCAATATAATGCAGAGAGAAAACCTTAACAAAATGGTCATCACTGACCAGCAACCAAAAATGTTGTGAATGGCAGCAAAATAACATAATTACAATTGCCAATGATTACAAAATGCTAGCATTGAAGTGCATACTTTCTAAGACTTAGGGGCCAAAACTGGTCACTTATTCATTGTCAAATTTGACCATGGACATTGTGTCTGTGCCAGGGTGCAAGTAGTTTGCCAACTTAATGTGGAATGCTAGGAGTTTGATATCCATGCAACTTTTACTTTTATGCACAAGAAAGAATACGGAAATGGCGTATGACTATCAGAGTATCTTATAAATATATCAGCTCAGATCATTCATGCTTTGCTAATTCAATGTGAGTCTGTTTTATAGATTAATCAAATGCTTTATATTAACCGGATTAGATTAATTGAATGCTGATTAGACTCTGATAAGTGATGCATCAGTAGAGCATATCATACATGGCGCATACTTTATTTTTGAGGGTTTTTTGTTTGTGCTAATTTTTTTGACCCAACTGATATAAATTACTCTCAAGACTTAAAACTCAGTGTGGTGATTCATCCTCTAACTACTGCCTCTACTACTTTTACTACTACTGCTACAACTGCTACTGCTAAAACTACTACTACTACTACTACTACTACTACTACTGCTACTACAATCCTACGATTATACTTCTACTACTTAAAGTATTTCTACTTCTACCACGTATGTTACATCTACTGCTATTACCACAACTCCTAACTCACAACTACTACTACCACAATCATTAACATTTTAGCATTACCATCATTAGTATCATTTACGTAATCATCATCATCATTTGTACTGTTATGATAGTGATTACTGTTACTGCTATGATGTGATTGTTACCAAGTAAGACAGTCACAGTCACTGTTTTTGAACATCTTCCAGGCCTTAGAAATAGCTTTGCTCCAGTTGTTCCCCCTTTAATCTTTGTAGCCTCTGATGCCTTAAAATAAATGTCACTGTGTTCAGACAAAAAAAAAAAGGTCTAGATTTGTTATATCATGGTTGTATAATTTGCTTACAAAACATCATAATGTCAGAAGATCACAAGATCAAAAATGTCAGAATTTCACTGTGTGATTGCCTTTCACCCAGTAGGCCTGCATTTGTACAGTCGGAGGTTGTCACGTATGTGTGTTAGACTGTGTTGAATGCTCATGAAGAGCTCCCTTGGTGATAAGTAAGAGTACAACATAATACAAGTGTAGCTAGTTTTTATAGAGCTCATTTCAGACTTGTTAGAATGTCAATGTGCTTTACTGACTTTTATTAACCCGTTCACTGGATGCATCTATTTCCAATCAGCACCAATAGCATGGATAACGCTCGTTTTCCACTCCATTGGGAGCATTTTTAGCCTGTCACCATTTTACAGGCACACACATGCTGGTCAACCAGCACGAAACATTCTCGTCCTACCAGGTACCCATTCGTACTTCTGGGTGGAGAGCAGCAGTGTGGACAAAAAGGACCTTGCTGAAGGTCTGGACAAACGTATCTGGCTTCGTTGGGGTGAAACCCATGAACCTATACCATGCTCATGTGATTCAGAGATGGGCGCTCTTGTCCACTCTGCCACGACACCTCCCGTGAAGTTCCCTGCCTCAGCTGTAAAATGGGATGACACCAGTATACCCCCTGTGTGCCACATTATTCTGAGATAGCAAAGTAGTCATGCTCTGAGAAAACGTTTCGTTTTGTAAATCTGTTTAATATTCTTAGATTGTTGTTACCGTAGACATGTAGTGAGCAAAGTTTTAGAGAAAATGTCAAGCTTTGCTGTGACATAAATTGTACACCAAATCTATGGTTGCCTTTCTTTCAAATGACCAGTAGCTATATTGTTGTTTGTATAAAAGGCATGGCCTTTGCACACAAAATGCCATCAGAAATTAGAATGTACTTCCAAATCCAGTAGGGAACAACCCATATAGTCAATCACTACATAATATGCAAGCTACACGTAACAAGAGTGGAATTGCGAGAAAGTAACGCTTGCCTTGTGGTGCGGCATTTGGCAATTATTCAATTGTTTTGGGCGGGTTTGTGCATTTGAGCAGAACATACGAAGTTGACATGCCAATGATTGAGTTGGGCTTGCCAACATGGCATATAAAGAGTTAAAAGTGTTTAGACTTGTTAACCCTCATTTTTTTTTTTTTTTTTTTTTTTTTTAACACAAGCAAAAAACACACAAGGGTAAAATATTGGTCTCTGTGGACAGATTTTTACAATATAAATATCCGTGTATGTACAAGGATTCGCGGAATGTGCTGGCTAATTCTTCGTTTATGGTAAATGTATACTGAGATACTGTAATGATGCTGGTGGATGATGAAATGCTCCTTGCTCCTTAATGCATGTATTCTTATTTTAGTTTGGTTTAGTTTTCTGGCTTTGCATTATGATGAATGAGATAATTGCATTTCTGTGAATGTATGATGATACGATAATGTGTTATGATACTGATATTCCAGATGCACTGTATTGTGTCGTGCTAAATTGCTAATTGATAATGCCTTAATTTCATGTTTTTCTGAGTTCTCTTTGTGTATGAAAGTATCAGACATCATGCTTAATTAATGACTCGCTTTGATTTATTCTGTATATCAAATACATTTCATTGAAGAGGCTCTGAAGCAAGAAAGCAGTAAGTGCTGATGAGCATTTAATGCCATTGTAGCAATGTAGATGGAGATCAAAAAGCTATAAAAAAGTGACATGGCAAATGTAGCACAACTAGCAGGTCCAGTGATATCTTTTCCAAAGTAGCATGTGCTGTTTTTGAGTGTGTGTTGCTGCCTCAAGTGTGAATACTGCGATGTGATTTCTACTTAGAGCATTGAAGATCGGAGGTTCTCTTTGGTAAAAATCTTGACCTGCGATTAAATGCAAAGTTTTGGGGCTCGAGGGATCCCGATCCTCAGGTGCTTAGGCCGAACATCCCCAGGGGCGGATCCAGAAATTCCGTAAAGGGGGGGGGGGGGGGGGGATGGGGGCGCCTTTACAAAAATTAAAGGGGGCGACAGGCCCCCCCTCCCCCCTCCATTTTCTCTTTTTATTTCTTTTGTTTAAAGGCATTATTTACCATTTGCAGATGAAGCAAAAACCTAGCTATAGTGCTTCAAAATAATTCGAAAATATGAGTTAGAGATAGAAACAACCAATGTAAAAATGATAATCAGTATAATCAAAACTTAGTACTGTTAGATATACAAAATGTGAACAATATATTTATAGTTTAATTATATCTAGACTAAACGGTCTACAATTTTGGTTTATTGAGGACAATAGTGATTTCTTTGTATATTTTAGGCTTTATTGCAAAAAAAAAATTCATGTGGTAGGATGTTTTGTGATACAACTGATCTACTCATATACATCAAATGTGATAACTCAAACATTTTTTTAAATCACTGCTCCCTGTAGTAAACAATACCTTTAACAAAAAATAGGGGGTGGGGAGCGTGCGCCCGGTGCGCCCCTGCCTGGGTCCGCCACTGCATACCAATGCTAGGAGCTAGGAGCAGGGTTACGTCAGGTGCAAATACAGTAATGCATTGTGTACTTAGTGGCATGCAGCAACACTCTTTCTTGCACGAAATTGGTGAAAAATAACGCCCTCTTTGGACCCATTATTGGGTATCGTAATACATGTTTTGTACACTAGTTTTACGGTATTTTATACTGCAGCTACTATAAGAATGTAGAAGGGCGTTTCACAAAGGATTTTAAGTCGATCTAAGAAGACTAGATTAATTTCAAAAATAATTTTGCTATGCCTCTTGTTTTGCTGGTAATTTTGTATCAGGCTTTCAGAATCTTCTAAAATTTATTTTATTTATCTATTTTATTTTGTGTATCATTTACTGCGTAAATAAGTCTTCAAAATTTTCGTTTTCATGTAGAAGTTAGAATATCATTAAAGGCACACACATTATACCACAAGTTTGACTTGATATTAACTGTTAAGCTCGACCTAAATTCTTTGTGTAACACCCCCAGGTGTATCGTTATCATGTTGTTTGAAAGTTGAAAGTAGACTCCCAGTGCGAGTCCTCAGCGCTTTTATGTGATTTGTTTTGTTTTATTTTTTGATTGTTTGTCATTTGTCTTTTTTTTTACTTTTTCGCTACTTAGGCCATGTCTTTTATGTGCAAATAAAGTTATATCGGAAACATACATATTGTGTGGATTCATGTTTCTTTTTATTCAGCTGATGATAACTGAATCTGTAAGACGTGATAGACAGGTGAATGAGACAGACTGTACGAAAGAGTATACTGTTCACATTTTAATTGCGATTGATTGCAACGTTGATCAAACACAACTTTGTGGAAGCTGTTGATTCATCTGTCAAGATACGTTTGATGTCAGCCGCAACTTGCTAACCGTTACAGAAGAGTTGCAATCCAACAAAGAGTTTCGTCTGATCGATTCCGAGGACTTCAGTTTTGACTTTCGTCGTTGCAGGCAATCGCAACTTTTTTTTACGCGACAGACCTTAGTATGAGCCTGTGATTATGAGATAATTAATCTGAATCATTTTGTGAATTATCACGACTGTGTTTATTTGTTCTTGTGTATCTTTAGCACGTTGTACTGTACATTCCAAGTTCTTACCCTGTGCCCACTGACCCAGCTGGTGGGATGTGTGCCTGCAGACAACCAAACGGTGGGACCTATACCAACACTAGAGCTTATAGGTCGTCTACATGCGAGGAAATAAAAGCAGGTTGATTATACATGTATTAACTTGATCAAGAGGCATGTATGGGATGAACGCATACTTTTTTCAGCATATTTATGAGTTTTAAAACAGTGTTTATTAACATGATACTGCATAGGCCAAATTGTGTTTGTATGTTTTAATATCATTATATATTAACTTAAAGAAAAATACATTACGAAGTGTATGTTCTTGAAATCTAGATATAAATTTCTTCTTCTTCTTCTTCTTCTTCTTCTTCTTCTTCTTCTTCTTTTTTTGTTAAGGCAAATTTATAAGGAAATCTTTGGGTAACTACCTTTGGATAACATCCACATTCTTGATGTTAAATAAAAAAAGGAGATAAAACATGAATACTAAAAAATGCTCTGAAAAAATCGTGAAAGCTCTGTAGGCAGAAAAAGCAGGCAAAAAAAAAGTTAAGAGAAAAGAAAGATCGTATTGTTTGTTTGTTTGTTTGCTTGTTTTTTACCAAGCTGAATTAGGTTTCGTCTTGAATTTGTACTTTCTATTAAGATCTTGGAAAAAATAGCACGTGAAATTTTGGTTGTTTCTAGACATTCTCTGACTTTTGAGCGTAAGATAACACGATTTTCTGTCTTTTTTTAAACAGTGCGTTTTTGTGAGATAAACACAATGTATAAGAGAAATTGGAGCGCCAAATAGGCTCCTTTTGAGTTCCCTCTGTCAAAATAAAAACATATTTCTACGTTCACGGAATAGCGAGGCCATGACTTTGGCCTTTTTTGAACGTTGCGTTGTCGCTTTGTTCGCCTCAACAAAAAAAAAAAAAAAAATGCGCCCCATAAAAGTTGTTCCCGCACGGTGTTTAACCGTCATACTTCATTGATTGGGTAATGGATCTGTGGTACGAAGTGGTACGACGCAAAAAAACTGGATCGCAGGTGTGAACCTGACACACCAACGCATTATGGTAAACATCGTTGGAGAACCCTTTTCCGAACACCCTCATTTATAATAATAGGGCCTACATGAAATCGATCTAATCATATATAGATCTGTATCATATATCATTTCTTCATTTTGCTGATCGACATAGGGCCTATTCAGATACGAAGGCCTACAACAATGAACAATACGTCATGCATATTTTATAGCTGGGAATGTACTGAAATAGAATTGGCCTTTAAGCCTTTCTGTGCTATGAGGGGCTCTGGACAGTGTGGTGTACAACGCTAAGGGGTTTTCTCTGCTGTTTGGCACTTAAAGCAGACATAGGGTTAAATCTCTCAGGACCACCATCATGTAAAGATTACCGTACTATATCCAGTGACGCTACATGCATGCGATGCAATTGTTAATATAGGTCTACATGTATAGTAATACGGTTTAACCTTACAGCCGAGAAAAGTATTGTAGACCACGTGCGTGACTATCTGAATATAAGTGCATAGCAGCCCGTTAGTAGGCATAATATCAGCACTGGTTTTTAGAAAACGGTGTATATAGACTGTTAATACCTTCTTAGTGCGTATATCAGCAATGGGTGCATTTGACTATGAGTAAATGACAGGTCCTAAGTCTCAAACAGCCTTTAACCCCTCCCTGCAATGTGTAGGCTATGTTCCGTAACTTAAGGTTATCACTTTAAGATGTAACTTGATTTTCAAGAATGAGAGTAGTCAAGGTTAGATATTGGAAGGATCAACACTAGCGGCAGAGGATAATTATAATCAACCCTGTTCGATGAACAGGCCCAAACAGGCCCTGTCCTACACCATCGTATAATAGTAGGGCCTAATTTAAGCAAAGTAAGTTTAGTAAATAATTCAACACAGTGTATACATACAGAATAAAGTGGACCGCCAAAATAACTTGAAGAAACAGAAAGACAAAACAAAACAAAAACAAAACCAGTTATTGCGTTATCAATTCCCACAAGTGATTTTCACTCATTATTTAGGCCATGGGTTGGTCTTTTTGCTTTGAACTGTAGATTTGCGGCGACAATGACGAAGAATAACAGTGACAATATTTCCTAGTTATCATCATAATGAAACTATGTCAATGTCACAGATTGGCGGTCATTATTTGCGCAACCTCCTCGCAAGGTGAAACGGGCGGGGGAACGGCGCATAATGTTAAAGGGATCATTATAGTTCTGGTTGAGACCTAACTTGGGGTTTCTAACATTTTTAGTGAAATGAGAAACCGGTTATAAATAATATGAAAGAGCATGTAGGCCTAATTCCAAGAGGGATTCAACATTTATTTGATGAAAATTGGTTTTGAAATGACTGAGATATCCAAAACAGAGCGATCCTATAATAAAAGGTGGGACCCATGCACATTTTATTAGGATCCCTTTGCTTTACTTTGTTTTTGGATGTCTCAGCCATTCCAAAGCCGATTTTCATCTAATAAACTTTGAATTCCTCTTATAACAGTATGTTCAGTATCACTTCATAAATGCATGGTTTCTTGGTGTCTCACAAAAAAAGAAGAAGTTAAAAGCCCAATCATCATCTCCACCAATACTAAACCATCCCTTTAAGGTAGACTGCAAACAATTGTGTATACAGCGGTGTTTATGTACTGGCTGCGCTTATTGTTTGCTAGTGTGAAGCAAAGCCCTGCCCAATATTAATGAAATAAGAAAGAAAGAAAAAAAGAAGAAATACATTGACAGAGCAGGCATGGAACATCTATAATTTCACACTCTCCGAGGTTCTTGCGTATAATATCCATGCCTTGCCTACACGGTCGTAGACAGTCCACACTTTCTTGTATCTTGTGTATTGATGTGCGATGTATGCCCGTACAATATGGTCAGAGATGTACAGGGCGCATAGCAACCGTGAGCTTGCTAAAACTCCTGTTACTGTCCAACAATTTAGTCTTTGAAATCCCCGATAGACTTTGTGCAGGGCTCACCGGGGATTCCTGTAGGCCTATAGGTGCCTGCCTTGAGCTGCTGGAAAAAACACAGTGTCCCACAGTGTGAGAAACACAGTGTGAAACACAGTGTGAATACAGTGTGAAATCTCTTCACACTTTTAAATTCGAGCGTTTTAACAGTATGAACACAATGTGAGTCATCAATTCACAGTGTGAAACAAAGCATCACTATATATGTGAACATTCTGTGAAAAACACACCACAGTGTGAAATCATCTTCACACTGTTAAATTCGAGCGTTTTCACCGAGTCGACTATGTGAACACACTGTGAACATGGGACACTGTCTTCTTTCGAGTAGGGTGAGGGTTAAGTTGAAAATGAGATGCCAGACAGAATTAAGAGTGCTAGGCCTAAAAGTTACACTTATCCATTGCATTTCACGCCGTGAGACGAGAGAGGGAAAAAAAGTATATTCATTGGCACTAACATGCGTTCGAAAAAGAATGTAGAGATTGCTGTTTTTGTGTGTGTTTTTTTTTTCTGTTCACATTTCTCTTTTCTGGAATGCACAGTGCGACTGATAGTAGGAGAAGAAGTCAAATGTGAAATGTTGCAAACTTGGAGCAAACGTGTTATGTCAAACAATTATAATCCCAGTTTATTATTAGTCTTTTTCACGGAAGACATGCATATGCTTGAAGAAAAGAATACATTGTGAGATTATCATTTGTTATATAAGATTCCAGGTTTCATCCATGAATTAAAATCTGCACCATTGTCTGCAGTCGGCAGATTAAAATTAAACAAAAAGGTCGACAAAGCATCAAATTAGTACATTATCAATAGCAGATTTGTTGCGACTTTTTACTTTGCTGTTTCCATACTAAGCTGTTTTGTACATTCCAGGAGCAAGTGAGGTGTCACTTTAAAGATGATTAATCACTCTTTCTTATGGTGTCATACATGATGAAGACAATGCTGATATACAGTGTAGGAAAAAATAGATATACTAAACTTTTATTGCAAAACTTATTTTGAGGAGTTTATCTAAAATTCGAGAATTTGTTGTTAATCAGAGTGGAAAAAAAAAAAACTAATGGGACCATTATGTAGACACCAGTGAAAATATTTTGCAATATTCGGCTGCATAGAGCAGTCCAAGGATTCTCAGAGTGATTGTCGTTAATAGGAAGGTTCGATAAGAAAGTTTCGTCTTTCCGAAATATGCGTATTCGACAGTCTTTATATTCGTTAATTCTAAAATGAAATTGGGGCTCAATAGTCCGAGCATTTGTGACAATATACCGAAGGTTTGTAAGTCTGAAGGTTTGTCAATCCGAAAATGGAAAAAAAAAAAATGTTATTCCGAAGGTTCGTTAATCCGAAAAAAAAAAAACGTTTCGTGAATCTGAAAATGGGTGAAAAAGTGCGTATTAACGAGCCTTCCGAAATTTCGTTATCATGGTTATTCCGAAGGTTCGTTAATCGGAAAACGAAATAAGGTTTGTTAGTACACATTCATTTTCGGATTAATGAACCTTTGGAATAACGAATTTTTGGAACAACGCCATATTATTATGTTAGGATTAACTGACCAAGTTTCATTTTCGGGTTAACGAACCTCTAGGTATAAACAACGTACACGTATGTGTTTCAGAATAACGAACATGACGAATATTCGGAATAACGAGCCTTTTCAGATAAACGTACCTGCTGAATAACGAACATCATCAGAGCTAGCAATGACTAGAGAGAAATAAATTTCAAATATTGGAGGTTATGTGAGGTGACTTCTAAGAATTAGCTTTGCAAATGATGGTTACACAGCTCAATGACTTTCCCACGAGCAGTAGAAGTACGTGGTATTTAGAAATCCTGTCACGCACTAGTTATGCACATGATATCATTTTTTTCCATATTCTTCAATTGACATTAGCATATACCGCTGTTAGAGAGTTTGGTGACATTGGTCAAATCTCCTGTCGTTTATTACTTACCTCTCTTTTGAATAATTGTAGTTGATATCGATTGAGATCAAAATCAATAGGTCTATTCGATTACACTTGAAATAGACAAGAAACAGAACGAAAAGCATGGGAACATACTCGCAAATCAGGTTCGACAATGAATCGACAGTTTCTTTTATGTAGTATAAGGTGCACCTATACACATCTTAGGGCAGATTTGTTTGCTTCCATCACTGGACCGCATCGCGATTAAACATTTGGACATTACCAGTCAAATAACATTCATCGCAAGAAGGTAATGTCCCGTGGAATTGCCTCGTCTGCAATGTTCGCATGGACAAGTTCATGAATAGCCATCGGTCATGCAGGGATGGATCAGAGCATGCGCAAAGCTCACTTGCGCAGACGACATCGAATTTACTCTCCTCAAGGCTTGTGTGAAATGGAAAGATATCCGTTATAAAATGCTAAATAGCAATTCAAGAGTAATCAAACATAAAGTGCAGAAAGACAGGTAGAAAGATCAGCGTCCTCCTGAAAGAAGTTCAAGAGAGAGAAAATATATATATATATATATATAATGAGCTAAGAACAAATCAAATGGTCATCTACAGCTAAATTTACTTTGTAAAATCTAAAACCTATCGAAGTATATGAACATAGTCATCAGAACTCGGAGTTAAGAGGTTAAAAAGAGTTGCTGCCAATAAAGTGAGGTGATGAGGTGATGATGTCATTACAACGGTTCCCTGTAGCCTCCCGGGTGGCACATTATAACTTCAATTAATTATCAAAACAATAAGAAGAATATCCTGTATTCTTTGCTTCAATTACTGTGATAGTGTTTTGCTCAAGACTGATGACTGTCGAGGCGATTTAGGGATCGTTGTAGCAGACGTATCCACCCCCGAAGAAAGGAAGATGATACTTTATAATTGCCTCAACCCGATGGTTAGGTGATGTCATGATCACAATCATCGGCTTGTTTGAATGTATATATAGCTGGTTATACGATTGTGATTATGTCCCCTGAAATGTTTAGATGTTTGTTTCATATTGATGGGACGCCTACCACACTGTTCGCTACATTATACCTTTAATTCATCAAAATAAATCAAGTGGTGGAGGAGTTGAAATTATCCTCAAACCCCATCATTCCCCTTGGCTACCTCTTTACACAGTAGGCGCGGTCAGCCTGGCAAAAGATCGAGAAGATTAAGTTCGCGATCTTTAAGATCTCGAAGTTTTGCCAGTGTGACCCCCAAACTTCCAACTTGGGATATTTCCCCAAGCCCGCCAGACTTCTCGATCTTTTGCTAGTCTCACCGCGCCTTTCATGGCGCCATAGGGAGGTGCTTTAACATCCTCACACGGTATAAAAGAGTTAATCCCGAGGTATGTGGCTGTTACTATGACTGAAAAAAAAAACCCACAGAGCTTATATACGTGTACTTTCATACAGCTCCAAAGCTATCCCAGGACCGCAAACAGTATCATTGTAAAGCAGAGCAAATACACCTGTATGCCTAGCCCAAACTATTGACCAAGTGATTTTACTGTTGAAAGAGAGAGAATTCAACACTTTTACGTACATTGTAGGCCTATTTAGATTGAAACCACGCCCTTTGATTCAGATCGAAATTTACCACAAAAAACATTGAAAGAGGATGTAGGCAAGGCGACCCACTTCGCCCATGACTTGTTTCTATTATTTGTGGAAATTTGGGGGACATTAACTCAGAATTCGCAGTTAGTGAGGTGCCAGGTAAAAATGTCAGAGGTAAAAATGTCAAAAGTTAAAATGTCAGAGGTAAAAATGCCAGAGGTAAAAGTATCAAAGATAAAATTGTCAGAGGTAAAAATGTCAGAAGTAAAAATGTCAGAAGTAAAAATGTCAGAGGTAAAAATGTCTGAGGTAAAGCTGTCAATGGTCGAAATGTCAGCGGTTAAAATGCCAGAGATAAAAATTTTATTGGTAAAAATTTAAACGTAGAAATTTAAGAGGACGAGGTAAAAGTGCCAGAGATTTTTTTCTTCATGTTTCTGACACCTTTCTCGTAACACGCGCTTTTTGTGCCTTCTCCTGAAAAAAAAAAGCAGAGGGGAGACCGGGGAGAAATATGGGACACTCTTGTAACTTGGAAAATGCTCGGTCAATCAAAAATCCAATGATATCAGTAAAAAGATAAGCCTCGGTACACCCCCAAAATAGACATATTAGCCACTATACAGTTCTGTAGGTAAGTTGGAAAAAAAAGTTTTTACAACGAATTTATAAACAAACCTGCCATTTCCATACCATTTTTTTTTTTTTTTGGGGGGGGGGGGTCAAAAATAATATACAGGCATCTTTAACATCTTATTATTCTATCCGAAATACGTCTCTTATAAAAAGCATTCTGTTGACAAATTATCCCCTTTTGTCTTATATCTTAATTAAAAGATGTTTGTTTTATCACCAGTCTATACTTTGTGATAATTTTAGGGGTTCTTTTTTATCATGGTTGTTCCATTTCTCCCCTCTTGATGTCCCATTTCTCCCGGGGATGTCCTATTTCCTGCTAAATTAAGGAATTAAGAAATCATTAATTACACGAAAATTTATAATATATCATCGAATACTATAAACTTCAGAATCTACAGTACATAATCATGATCATGATCTAGCTTGACAAAATAATTTAAAAGTTACAAGGAATCTTTCCTGATGATGCAAAATGCATCCCCCAAACATCTCTAAACTATTGCAGATGTTATGGAGCATGTATGAATTGTCAAGAATGAAAACTGCATTCCTTCACGATCAGGATGTACATGTACAAAATATTTCCCTTGTTTTCCTCACTTACATGTAGAATGCATATCGCCTCACCTGGCCTCTTTCTGGTATATCGGAAACATATATATCCATCGGGTTATTATGAGATAAGAGTGCTTATTATCGGCATTAAAACGATAAAAGTACATGCGTGAGAAAACACGCGGAAAGGTTTTATTGCACGTGTCATGTAAAGGGTGGCAAAATTGCAGAAGTCACCCCTGTTTTCAAAAAGGTGATCCTCGTGAAATTAGCAACAATCTACCAATTCCTATCTTGCCTAGCATTTCAAAATACTACAAATAATGTATAATAAACCCGATTACTTTTTTTTTCAAACTGACCACAAAGTGTTCATTGAATGCGCCATGTGATACTTGAACCTTGTAATAAAATATTTTGTAAGAGCTTACTTATGTCTGCCGGTACATCTACTGTAGTTTGTTTGCTTTCGTTTTGTATTTTTTCCTCTTATATTTATGTCGTGATCGGGCCTTGCGAGATGAATACAAAACCTGCATGAATTTGAGAAAATAACATAGAACAGGTGAAAAATTAGCGGTTTGCTTAGACTACGCCTCATTCACTTCTTCAAACTAAATATTTAAAAGAAATGAACAATATTGACTGTATACTAGCCTGGACTAACATTGACTAAAGCAGAATTCTGACATTTTTACCTCTGACATTTCTACCTCTGACATTTTTACTTCTGGCATTTTTACCTCTGACATTTTTACTTTTGATATTTTTACCTCTGACATTCTTTCCTCTGACATTATTACCTCTGGCATTTTTACCTCTGGCATTATTACCTCTGACATTTTTACCTCTGACATTATTACACCGAACCTTTTGTTCAACCCCATTTCGATTTCGACCAGTTATCATTATAATTGATGTTTTATTACCATGTATATTGGGGGGGGGGGGTTGCACATTGTTTACAAGATAAAGGAACTTGTGTTATTATTTCTGATGTAATATTCATATACGAGAAGTTTGAAAATAATTAATTGAATTGAATTGAATTGAAATGGATTGTTTTCCCAGAGAAGAGGAGTGATCCAAAAAGATGTGTTGTGATTTTAATTCAACCACAATTGTTGGTACAACGTTCCCAGCAGGTTTATGTTTATGAAGAAAAAAATATGAATACTATGCAGATGAGAGATACATTTATTCAGCACCGAGTACTCTTGGCAAGTTTAATCTAAAGTGGCAGTTACTCCAACATAATATTTGTGTAAACAATAAAGAGAGTTAATGTAAAAAATGGAATTATGGTTGAAGATTGTAACTTGTTTTTGTTGACATTGAGGCAATAAGCTAAAATGCTTGGGAAAATACTACAAGCATCGCAAGTGAAGTCGGTAACTGTAGATATGAAAAAAAAGTGGTCACTTAAGTTTGAGGAAATTGAAAAATCTGTTCAAAGTTATATGATTTTGAAAATTGTTATTTGATCAAAACACTGTGCCATAAGAAAATGTTCACTTCATCGTCACAGTTGATGATATACTGTACATTGTACAGTTCAGGTTCTGCAAAGAGAACACGTCTGCAAACTGTTCAGCAAATGAACCGGAATTAGAGGAATTGGTGAGTTCTCAGAAATCATTCAGCCGTGTTTGGGTATCATTATAATAACTTCAGGTGGGAGGGATATGATAAATGGGACACAGTCATGTGAGAAGGGGAATGCTTTCATGATGACATTAGTACAACGCTGTTATAAACATTATTGTATATGCTCTTTACTTATTATCTGCGTTTTATTGACTTTGTGATGGTGATATTGCTTCTTTGTTTCAAGAGTTCCTCGTTTGATTGCTTTTCCCTATCATAAT
Organism: Diadema antillarum; assembly: GCF_040938485.1. Taxonomy (NCBI): domain Eukaryota; kingdom Metazoa; phylum Echinodermata; class Echinoidea; order Diadematoida; family Diadematidae; genus Diadema; species Diadema antillarum. The sequence continues at coordinate 35,850 of NW_027271964.1, read as the reverse complement.
CCCCCCCCCCCCCCACCGATATCCTCACAGGAGTAGATGAAGAATCTTCGTGGGAAAAAACGTTCTGTGTGAGACAATTGAATCTTTTGGAGAACGGAGATGAAAGGAATAACATGACAAAAGGGATTTTCCCCTCGCTTATATTACTGACGCACGTCAAGGTGAGCCCCAGACTTCCAACGGTTCCCAATTAAGCATGAAAACATTTGCCTCAATCATTAGAACATATAACAAGGAAATGGGTACTTAAAATCGTATCAAATCCTGTCTCTACTTTACATTAATTGGTGGAGAAAAACATGAAAGTAGAAGTGAAGTATGCAATATTGAGTCGATCAAGTCGATCAAGTAAGCAAGTTGTGGAAGAAACAATGAACAGTGGTGGATCTACATTTAGTTTATAACGACCACTACTGATCACGATTTTCCAAAAAGATAAATAAACAAATATTATCATATTGATTTGTATTTCTATTATCAATTTAATATACGCCCTCACTTACTTAATTACATTCATCCTCGTCCACTTTCAAATAAACCGATTGCAATTACAAACTGATTTGAATCAAATTATGACACTTTACAAAGAAAATTTCAAAACAAGTAGTAAAATATTGGTGTTAGCGTTCGAGTTTTGTCTGAGAGAATTTTTGTTCTATTCATTTTTTCCCGTCAATAATACGCATATCAATACACCCGTCCCATAATGTATTATGGAACCTATTACCGTTTATCAGAATATTGGGGAAAAAGGAAAAAGATTATTCCGAAGGTTCGTAAACCATGAAACAACGCCCGTAATACCGATGGTTCATCTCTTCTTTCTTTTTCGGAAAAGCGCCCAAAAACAAAACAAAACAAAACAAGCAAATAAACATTTGGATTAACAAACCCTGTATTTCATTGTTTGATCAACGAATACAGTATCAAAGTATTTGTGTGTTTCGGATTAAACAACCTTCGGAATAACGAACATCACCCGTTATATCAATGACAGCGATGTTTATAAGTAGACCTCCTTCTCGAACTAGTCTGCATAGAATAGGTAAGTAAGTGGAACATTGTCATTTGTTGCTTTGCCTTTCCTTTTTATAACATTGCTATTTTAACCTCGCACAACTTCGAAAATCTTCATGCCATTGGCAAACGTGCAGTGTTTATAGATTGCCAAAAGTTGGCCATTTTCTGATACGTATAGATCTAGATCAATACAGCGATTACATCTAATGGGGGGAAAATCATGATAGCATATCCGTATGGACAAAATTTTTCCCACGCTTTACAGGATTGTGGGGGTGGGGGTTTATTCCTTTTTCTATCGGGGTGATCAGGCAACCTCCCTTCCCGCACTCCTTTTGCATGTACAGGCTAAATGACATAGAAACACATATACTTAAACTTGGCTGGATACCTCGCGATTCTTTTCTTACATACAAATGAAAAATATTTAATACATCATGGCATGCTGTGTTTATGATCGAAAATGGCAGGTCAAATGAAAAGCTTTTGAAATACTATAAAAGCACCTTGAAACGGTTCAAGCGAACAATAAAGGGAAAAGAAACACGTTCGCTCACCGTCATAGCCTGTACTTCTTTTTCAGTCCACAAAAAGGAGCCTTGATGCATTACCCACGGTAGAACGATTGAACATGACTCCGGCAGGCCTGTATGTTGTGAGAGTTAATAATCCAAGAGAAAACGAAACATTTTGAACAAAACAAAGTACCCCGCATACAATGCATCACATTAAAGCCATACTTTTACATGATATTGCTGTTTCGATAGTTCGATGTTGGGGGTTTGTTTTGCGCGGACGAAATCAGACACAGTTGATCGTTCTGACAAACTTCTAACTTATTCTATCGTTCAAACAAATCTTGATAAATACTTGAAAACGTTAAGATACAACTGTTTTCTTATGCCGACTTGTCTTTCTGTTCATCACACTCTATGATTATTCTAAAGATAGAAGTTCAGCCATGGCGATATTAGATTTTTCAAAATCGAGCTTGTGATGAAATAACACTTGTTCTTAAAGTGATAATCATGTAATATCAATCACATATCCATCGAAGGATCTGCTGTTCAATTTACATATTGCATAAATCCTACATTGAGAATTCTTTTATTTATTTTTAGCGTAACTTCGTGAGTGTTGCCAGGAATCAGTGATTAAAAGACATAACACATGCACGAAAACACCCACGCACACTCAAGCAGCAGCAAAGAGCCGCCTACGCATGAAAAACACTATACAGTGCACTGTAAAAACATCGGTGTTAACACCATGGGTGTTAAATCTAACACCGATCAAATTTCAATAGAGGACCACACCCACAGGTGTAGAAAATGCACTGTGATGGTGTTGAAAAGTGTTCACCTGACACTTCGTGGTGTTAATTTGACACTGTACTGGTGTTAATTCAAAAATGACACCACATGGTGTTGATTTGATATTTGTTGGTGTTAATATCAATGGTTTAACACCCGTCCAGCTTCAATAAGAGACCACACCAGCTGGTGTTACTGTGGTGTAAATTTATTTTCACATTTTTTCAAAAATCTAGTATTTTAATGTAAAATTCTTGATCGTCTTGTTTAAATTAAAAATCAACAAGAAGTGCAGTTACTAAGAAACTCTTCAAAAAACAGTTTTATATTTGGAAATGACACCCGGAGGTGTTAATTTAACACCATAAATGAGCACCGAAAATCTAACACCAGCTCGGTGTTCACTATTCAACACCGGACTTTTTGCAGTGTGGTGTAGCAAATTAAACTTCCTCGCCACCTTGTTGTCTAGATGATGATAATGATACTATGTACTATGTATTTAAGAGGAAGAATGATTTACCCGCTCATATAGTTATTCGGTTAATGTCCCCGCCTTCTACTTGTCAAATATCGTAACTATTATGCATGCTGTGCCGACATGTATTTCATAGCTACGCATGTTACTGCAGAGAGGTTCATTCACACTCTCCGACTGATCGGCCTCCAAATCACACATCCCATTAACAATGGGACACTTTAAGATGGAAAGAAAACAGAGTTGTCTTTCTTTTGAGATTAAATAAGGCACTCGAGTAGGATTAGCTTCATACACATTTTGTGTTTACGAAATTTTTTGTGAAGACTTAGGGATAAGGACGAAGTATGACTATGCATGTATCAGATGCATGTAGAGTTTCACCTTGCCTTGTGAATCTCTGACAATGAAGTTGTTTTCGTTTACCCTGGCGCCACGCTGCGCAGCCTAACGCCATACTGTCTGCACAAATAGTTGCAAAGGCTACCTAGATCCCGTTGGTCTGCGTCTTTTCTCTCTTTTCCTGTCCCTTCCTCCCATTTTCTCTTGCCCTTTTCTTTCCGTTTTTTTTTAATTTTGTCTTCCAGTTGCTTCTTTCTTTCTTTTTTTCAGTTTGTCAAACGCAGTATGTTGGAGATTCTATATAAAGGCGTACGCGTGTAGAGCTGTACGATTCTTGGATCCAGATCATCGTGCGTACACCCTACTATTGTCCCTTGCTGGGACAACACTTTAATTGAATATTTTGCAAAACATACACACATATAGATTATATGTATATATATATATATATATATATATATACACGAACATCGGAATGAAAGTAGTGAATTCCATTGAAAAATAGTGCTGAGTGGAATGCTACTTTCTACATTTTTCTTCCTCCTTTTTTGCTCAATCCCAAGTTTTCCGGTGAGCGCCACAAGCCAAATTCAGCCGTTAAAAAAATAACAACAACACCAACAAACAAATTCGCATAATAAACGCGTTATTACGGATCATGCGTCTCGCGGACTGTGGTATATACTGTTGTTATTGTTAATTTTGTTTTGACTTACTGTACTACTTTCACTGAGATGCCCTGAACTTATTTCTGAATCCAAATTGTTTTGCATATTATGATATATTTTTATAACATCGTTGTGACATCGATCGCTTGTGAAAAAGATTTCAAGTAACTTATAAAATACAGATAAGATAAAGATTTGCCTGTAGTTTGATGGGATAGAAGTGTAACCTCTTTTATAAACAGGCACAACTTTGGTGATGTTTGGAATAACGAACATGGGAAAACACCTTATTCAAATGAAAGATTAAAAATACTACACAGAGGAGTGGCAAGATAATGGATAGATTTCTTTAAATCTTCAGAATCAATACTATCATAACCAGGACCTTTTTTGGCTTGAACATAGTAGCTGTCTTTAAGAATTACACTTGAATGTATGGGTCTTAGGGGAAAAAAAGAATCTGAGTAAATTCGCCTGGGTTTCATCGAGGGTTCCACAAGGCCAAGATGCAAATGCAGATGATGAAGTGTATATCTGGTTGCAGTGTATACCTTTTGCGTTTATTTCATGAGAACCTTAAACAAAGTAAACCAGGAAATGTAGATGCATGTTGATTCTTATCAATCACGATAACCTGATTATAACTTAAGTAGCAAAAATGATTATGTAGATATGTTCCATACATTTCGTGATAATTTTTCTTCTATTATTCTTCAGATTACGCGGATATCGTGGATATGCCCGCTAAAAAAGCAAGCCTTCCGAACCAAGATTCTGTTAGTGACATCGTGTTTGTCAATTTGTGTATCACTGGTAAACCTAAGCATAAAAAAGTACTAATATCATCAACGAAGTAATGAAAAATTGTACCTAAATGATAGAACTTATGCATCTTAATTGATGATGTTTATGATTTTTATTTCTCACGCGGACTCCCGCTTTCCCTTTCGTTGTCTTTCTCTCCCACCCTCATTTCTGCCTCTCTAACTCCCTTTTAGTATACCTCTGTCTTTCTTCCCTTCTTCCCTTCCTCTCAAGCCCATATCCTGTTTAAATATGATGTGCTCATAATGGAAATGCTTTTTGTAATATTGTATAATTCTTTTATCCTTATTGTGTATGTGTTATATTTTATTGTAACATCGTGCAATTCAGTCTCTGACTGCAATGCGATTGAAATAAAACCATTATTGAATTGAATTGAATTGAATTGAATTGAGTTGAATTGAATTGAATTGAATTGAATTGAATAGAATCGAATTTAAGCGAATTGAATTTATTTGGATGGAAGACATTGCGTGGAATGCAACTTCCTTGTAGAGAATGAGCATAGTTTGCATGTTTGCCCGCATATTCATCTTTTATTGATCATTCAGTAACGTAGAAACATATAAGTTATAATCATCAGTCTAGGGAAAAGTGCATCCCAATGTCTATTTTAAATTATTATGTTTCTTGTTCTTTGGCAATAATTAAAACGATGATTATGTCATTGGAAGAATCTTAGTACATAAGTGTTTAGTTGACGTGTAATCTGAAGGGTAAAGATAAATGTAGAAAACTCTATCATGTGTGGACCGCATTTAGATGCTCACGTATAAGATGCATTAAAAAATAAACTTAATATTGTTATGAAGACCATTCCCAATCTACAAATTGTTTTTCTTTTGAATTTATTTGAATTTATGTCCTCTACATTTGTTTTCATTTGTATCTATCTATATTTTCCGTATAAACGTGATGTAAGAGTGCTGGTTTTATGTGTCGGTAGCGTGGTGTGCACTCTCAACTGTAATATATGATGTCAAGCCACAATCGAACATTAGTTAATGCAGGACACAAGGTGGTGGTTCCAAGATATACAATTTAATTTATTAGATATAATGATCAGGAATTCCAGAATGGTGCATAATACTGACGAGGGAATATTGTCGGTAATATATATAAAGAACACTGTTCCACTCCTTCTTGGCACATGACCGAACAGAGTCGGGGCCGGAGTAAGATTGATTCCTCAACTCTAGAAGCATAAGATATATAGGGACATGGATAGAAGTTAAGAGATTATAGGAGAGGGTCTCTGATGTGGGGATTATAGGTTCATTGAACAGTGCTGTGTAAGGGACTGGCTGTGGGAATTGTAAACACAGTTAGTCTGAATTTAATTAAACTTGATTGAGGACAAAGGGAAGGATTCACTATTGAGTAGAGATTAACCAAAGTAATAACAAAGATGGTTGGGTTCTGAATGGAAGTTTCATTGGAGGTTTGATGGTCTTGTTAATAAAAGGATATGAGACTATATGATAAAGCTGGGAAGTGTACATAGGGTTTTGGATTGGATTGGTCGTATATTTAGACAGTATAATTGGGGCAGGAAATTGGGATAAATTCTTAACTTGGTCAATCAAGAGACACTTATAAATTACATGAGGTTTGTTCTGTTTTAAGGTATAAACTCCCTATTTCTTCGTCCAATCTTTCAAAAAGAAACGTCCTCGTTTCATAGTTATATACTGCAATATTTAAAGAGTTCAAACGATTGACAAATGAAAAAATTCTAATACATTTACGGAGAGAAAAAAATTGTAAGAAAACACTATTGACATGTAAACATAATAGAAATGATTGCTACACAAAACATAGTCAAATTGAGTAGCATATTAATAATTAACAAATGAGTGAAATAATTAAAAAGAAGATTGATGTGTACATAAATCTTGCAGATGAGGTATGAAAAAAAATCACCAAAGAAACCTATTTTCCAGTGGACATATCATTGTCTTGAGAGGTGTAGGAAAAACAGCATGGCCTATAGTAACCAATACATACCGAGGTAACAATATACGTTAAGTTTAGAATGGAAATAGAAGGGATAGGAAAATAAGAGATCATCATAGTAATCCACAAACTGTATGTAAAACTCAAAGAACAATCAGAGGTCCAAGAATTAACAAAAATTATATTACCATACGTTAAAAAAACACTTAACATAAATGACAAAACTACAAACTAGAAGAATACACTGATTGCATACATCTAGTCTTGTGCACAGCAAATATGTTGAAAAATGAACAGTATAATCATAAAAAAACACTTAAGAAGAGGAACAGACAGAGGAGAAAGGAGAATGAAGCAATTAGATTAAATGACCTAAATTATACAGAGTTGGTGTCTTTGAAATGCACAATGCAAGAAACTTGTAAAGATATTGATGAACAACATGTAAAAAGATATCTGGCATCAAGAGTAATTCAAATTGTGTAGATAATATTATGTATAAGAAAAAAGTTGGGCAAACAACAGGACATTTATATGTGGTGAAAATGTGCATATATATCTAGACTGCAACAAGTTTACTGATGGTACATTCTTTTTTTTTTCTATACAAAAGCATTTGATCAGAAAAACAACATTTCTCACAAAAAATCAAGTTATCAAGTTAACCATACTTAACTAAGAAATTTATGCTAGATAGTAAAAACACTTATTAATCATGTTTAAAAAATTCTTCCAGGATTCTTTCAGAAATAAAACACAATACACATGCTAACAATGAAAAACCTAAATACCAAATAATGCTACAAATTTACATCAGAAGTTAAACCGACATTTATTGTTGAGCAAGAAACAGAAATCGGGAGACTTTATGAGCTCTTTTGTGGAGACAACATGAGCTCCCTCGTGGAGACGATATGAGCTCCCTCGAGGAGACTTGGTATGCATTTAATATTCTTGTTTATATCTCTTTAAGATCTATAATGTTTGTTTTATGTTATAAGTGCTGTCTGGGGCAAATTATTTGTATAGGGCCCCATTTCTCTCTCTCTCTCTCTTCTTTCGATCTTTAAAATAATAATAAAATATAAAATGGTCAAGAAAGGGGCAATTGAACGTGACAGAGAGTGAGAAGGAAAAAAAGGAAAAGTATGGACAATGCAGAAAAATGAATGAACAGCCATGTGGGACGGGGAGGAGTGTGTGAATGAGAATGGGAGTAGGATGAATGGCGCTCCGGGGAGGGAGAACGGGAGTGATAGGGGGAGCGATAGGAATCATAGGAGGGTGAATGGGGTCGTCGAAAACTGTGAGATCGTTCTCGAGAGTAATTATGATCCCGGGAAGAATACATTGTGTTGAAAAAAGAAGTATGTGGAAAAGAAGGAATATCAATGTACAGAATCAATATAACCAAATGTCTACAGTAACAAGTAGGGGAAAAACAGTCAACTAAAAATAAAAACACCAACTACAATTAAGATGACCAAAAAAAATATCTAAATATTATTTACACAATAGTAACACAAAAATGTCAATCAGGCCACGTTACCTCAAGGAATTCAAGAGAAAAAAAATGTTACAATTATTAAGTGTATCTACAACACAGTGTGTTGTGTAAATAAATTGATTCAGGGATCAACATGATATGGTTCAAGAAAATTCCAATGCAATTTGAATGCAAACGAGGGGGTGGGAATGATAGTGTTCAGAGTCCCAAATTAAAAAAAAAAATTAACTCAATCAGTGAACTTAGCTGCAACCATCAAGAACTGGAATTATTATGCAGGGATGTGGAGAATCTGGAGGACACGTGTAGGAGGAACCAACATGGAAGCCGTCTGATGAAAGATATGGAGGTAGTGGAGATCCTGATCAGGTAGATCCGCCAATGAGCTGAAGACAGGCCGTAAGCGAGACAGAAGAAGATGATATAGGGTACAATGACATCAGATAGGATGAAGCATCTCACACCAGCACAGGATTCGATGACAAAGTAGATATAACTGGGCAGGCCACTAGCGATGGACGTTCCAAGAAAAAGAAGAGGGCAGAGGTAGTGCAGGTATGAAGGATGTCAGAGAAACTGGTAAAGGAAGCGTGCAGGCATCCACAAAGCAATGTAGAAACTTGTATCCAGTCGAAGGACAGCATGAACACATCATGTAGAGTCTTCGTGTACAAACAGCATACACATTGGCTAAACAAAGCACAGGTCAGGAAGATGAAGACATCTCAGGACAAGGCGACATCGAGTCATCATGTAAGTGATGCTCCAAGCCAAGGCAGCAAGTAACAAACTATCAGCGAAGTGAAATTGTAAGTCCGAGCGGTTGCGATGGCCACTAGTTTAAACCGCTGCTACCACTGTAAGAGTGCTGGTTTTATGGTGTTGTTGATAAAAGGATAAGAGACTATAAAGCTGGGAAGTGTACATAGGGTTTTGGATTGGACTGGTCGTATATTTAGACAGTATCATTGGGGCAGGAAATGGGGATAAATTCTTAACTTGGTCAATCAAGAGACACTTATAAATTACATGAGGTTTGTTCTGTTTTAAGGTATAAACTCCCTATTTCTCCATCTTACAGTGATAACAATTCAATTTATGTAAACAACACATAAGAATCGAAAAAACGATTGGATTTTTTACGGGCTGAGCTTCCTGCGACACAACTGTCTTTCCCAGGGGTCCAGGTACAAAATTCGATGACATAACAATTCAACTACATACAAAACACTGATTTTAAAATATAACACCATTCACGACCCATCAATGAAAACATTTCGAAAGTGAACAATTCAGTTATCGGTTACATACCTCTCCCCGTGCACCTCCTACCCCGTTCCATACCTTTTATCAAAACTTACAATTGATATCGATATGCAAGTACTCTCTAAAAAAAAATCGAGTGAAAATATTCACTCTTGAAGGAGTGAATACAAAAAAAGAGTGAATTTAGAGTGAAATTGGAGTGAATTTTGAAATGTTCATTTTCACTCGTTTTAGAGTGACGTCAGGGATCACTCCAAAATCTTCGAATGATCCCTGAAGTCACTCCAAAATGAGTGAAAATGAACATTTTCACTCACAATTCACTCCAATTTCACTCCAAATTCACTCTTTTTTTTGTATTCACTCTTTTAAGAGTGAATATTTTCACTCAACTTTTTTTAGAGAGTAATGAAATATACCAGAGAAGAATAAGAGAAAAAGATTCAGATATAAATCACTCCATTCGGAAATAAAGATGACTTTCAATGATATCCTCAACCTTTATGATGTTAAATACTTTCGGTGAAACTTATATCTACGAGTATATTGATAAGGAAGGGTGCAAAAGGTATATAGTGCGGAATATACCACTTGCATAAAGATTATATGCAGGCAATTGCAAATAACATTTCCTCGGTTGAGTCGAATAGATTAGTTCGAGTATGCCTTAACATGTTTGATTGTTCTTTGGTCATCCATTTACACTTTGGTTACTTTTGATGACCCAGAAAAAGGACGCCCCGTCATCGTACATGCAGCTCCTGCCCTAGAAATATGTCGCACAGTCATAATGACTAGCTAAATCAACGATTCAAAACGAAGTTAAGAAAAAAAACCGCACACACACGCACACACACAATAAAGATACGAAATTTAAAATGGGAGGAAAGCTTTTCAATTCTTTTGAGGCGTTACATTGATAAATAAAAAAAAAATTCTACGTATAAAATGCATAAACATAAACTGTTCTTGGTACACGTTGGTGTCTTTTGCTCACTGGAACACCCCCAAAACGCAGTCAATGCCGTATCATTGTTCCTCAAACAATGGCGGTTGTGCACTGAACGTGAGTGGTCAGGCAAGAAATGACGTCACTAACACTTACTTCGTGTGCTACGAACCGTTCAGCTGAGCACAGGAAAATCGGCAGCTCCCGGGCCAGGCAAAGAGTACATTAGCTCAGACGATCATTTTGTGGCGCGCCGTCAGTGCACGAGTCGCACGCTCACTCTCGCTATCTTTTATTGTCAGCTGAGTCGATTTCTTTTTCCCTTTTCTTTAATGCGTTTTTGCTGTATTCCAAAGGAATAATTGGCGGACACGTCATTTATAACACCGCTTATCTCAAGAATCCCCGAGTCTTCACAAGGACTCTACTCTGTAGATAATCCTGGCTCAAAATCTTGATTGAGATATAGGAGGAAGAATCAAAGGGAAGCGATCATAACTTTCACTGACTCAATTGACACTGTGTTCAGTACTAGTGAGTCGAGAAACAACAATAAAATGTATGGACTTGGCATTCTCATCACCGCTTGCCTTTTCGGCATGGCCACAGCTCATGTTCGGCTAACATTTCCACCTGCCCGGACTTTTGCTTTTGATTTTCTGGATAATGTACGTACACAGGGACCCTGCGGAATGGAGTCAAGTAAGTACAAAAGACGAAAACACCACTTGTTTAGCACAACGGTGGCGTATTTCAATTCGAACAGCAGCAAACATCGTCTATCATTCAAACGTAACAAAATACCTTTACGCAAGTACCGTCGTCTGCTTGGTTAAGCAGCAAAAACGAATAACAACCGGTGTCGGACCATACTATAGGTTTACCGAAACTATAGAGAGTAAACTGAAATAAAGGTCTCAAGAGATCTCTAGTAGACTGGAAAAGGGTATGCATGAGATAACCTACAGAGGGAAAGTGTGTACATAAAATATACTAGAGCTGTTGTAGTTCGTTGGAATGATGTCTCGGGAAACTGGATAGAAATAATCTCACCCTTCACCATTCTGAAAGTCATAATAATGCCAAAGATAAAATTGGACGATACAACGATGTAATGGTCCTGATTTGATGATGATGATGATGATGATGATGATGATGATGATGATGTACATTCTATAGCGCAATTTGTCTGGAAAGGACGTTCAAATGGGCCCGCCGTCCCCACAATCATACTTGTATATCGTAAATTGTTAAACTACAAAGTTGACGGAAAAGATAGGTCTTCAGTTCAGATTCTTTTACGTTTCACGCGGCACATTATATAGGGCGATGAAGGTTAATATTGTTGTCATTATCTAAGCTCGTCAGTAGCTTCTTCAGAGTGCGTGTATTTCTAGGGTGGGAGTTCAAGCCAAGACCAAGAGACCCACTTTTTAAAACTTCTTTAGTTGCTCGAGTTGTAAGGCTAGATACTTACTTGGAACGCGTGTGAAACAGCATGAAAAAGTGCCACCCGCAACTATTAAAATATATGTGTTAGTCTATACACACAAACGATCGCTTGTACAAAACAGGAGTCATCATTTGCCGCTCTGGTCACTATTGGAATAATAATATGTGTTAGTCAACATACATGTCATTTCATATTGTACACTTAGAGTCTGTTAATAACAAACGCGCAAAAATCAAATAAACAAACAAACAGAGCAGATAACTGTAACCGCCTTACCTTGGTGATGGCTGCACACAGAAAAAAAAAATAACCAGGAATGTGATCCTTCTGCTAGTTTGTGATAATGTTTATTCGGTCTAGGGCAATTACCCGGACCCTTCCCCTGATTCTTACCCTAATCCTAACCCTAATCCTAACCCTAACCCAAACACCATCTCTGTACCCTAATCCTAACCCTATAACCTTAATCTTTACTCTAACCAAATCACTAACCAGTATCCAGCCGGGGGGGGGGGGGGGGGTAATTGCGCTGATACGTATTCCAAAGAATGTTGCAAGGCAAGACTCCCTGTACATGACCTATCTTAAGAATTATAACCAAGTTGACAGATGCAATTTGTAGCACTCTTTCTCATGTCTCCGGTTTGTACAGATTCATCCAGTCGTGGAGAGGCAAACTTAACAAAAACGTCAACGAGACAATGGTTGTGAGCACTCGCTGTCTATTGATTTTTACGTCGTTTTGCCCAAAAATATACACAAATAAATGGGAAACGAACCGAATCACTCAAGGTTGAACCATTTCCCAGAGATCGTCTGATGACAACTGTTTATTGTGTTTCAGCGCAGGGTTCAATAATCATACGCAAAAGATAATTACCAAGAGCAATAGGGTTCTCTTGATTTTGATTTTGAGTCTTGTTTAGGGCGGGAAGTGATGGTAACATATATCGTTTCGTGTTTTTCCGTGCACCATGGGCAATATATTCGTATTTAGGTACTACATTAGATATCACAGAGCACATTACTATTCTTGATCCTCGCAGTGCCACATGGCGAACTTACAAAGGTTTCCTGAGAATGCATTCGTGTATACCTGCAGTGGACACCTTTTTTTTTCGGTTGATTTGTTTTGCTTCGTTCTTGCATACGCAACTTACCGGTATTTGGAATGATGGATGCGTTCGTTTACCCCCAAAAAAGTAGGATAAGAAATAATGATGTATGCTTGTTACATGACAAAGAGACTTTATTCTTGCTGGTAGAATCCATGATCTGCGTCATCAATCTCTATATATACGAGTACATCATAAACATAATCGCATATGTTATCATGACACAATGTTATGTTTACAAGTCCAATGCCTGTATATTATACTATTGATTAATTTCTAAACCTGCTTGAAAACCTCTCCTCCCTCACATTGTTCATCTAAACAACACAAAGGCCTTCTGCTTTGTTCTATCGTCAAATTGTTTTTAAAGGTAGAACAGGCGAAAAAAAAAGCAGAACATCACCCAATGACTCACATTTCACGCTTCAAAATGCCACTTGGCACCCAGAGCACAGGAGGTGTACGGAATATCAAAGTGGACCCACGCCCTCAACACCATCCTACGTCAGTCGATACACAGGCCCTCCGAGATCAATACTTATGCCACGAGCCGATTACAACTACCCATTGTATTGATTATTGGACATTACTTTCTGCAACTGCACTGATAGTGTAACCTGTGTATTTTTCCTCGCCATGTACTGCAGAACGTACTGTACAATGAGCAACGTGTAATCATGGAGCCCTGCTATGGTACCATAGAAAATTTGTTGCACCTACAATAACCGCGAATGAGATAGGTGGAATAATCACTTGGAAAACAGCGGACAAAAAAAATTACCGGTGACGATCATAATATAACAGAAAAAAGGGAAAAGAAAGGAAAGAAACCAACAAAAGGCAATGAAAACACAAAGGAAGAAGATCTGAAAAACAGGAGATATAAATATGAAATAATTATTGAGTCTAGTTCTTTCGTTGTCATGAATTTATTTGAACATGCTAAATTAAAAATCGTAAAGTGAGCAGATAATTAAATTACAGGATAAAATATTTTGACTAGTATAGATCAGTGCAGAATATCACAATGATTATTGTGCTCTGAAAGCAAACGAAGTGCTTGCATTTAGTGTAATGCTAACAACTGGACACACAAGCACTTATCTATCTACACGTGTTATTATCTATCTGCATTATGGATATATGCAAAGTATGATAATTATTCATGACCCCAAATTGATTTTCGGCGGTTGATTAATGGTTGCATAAGAGTCAGTTGAAAGAAATCAAATCAAAATATGGTTTGCATCTCCACAAACACTACAAAAGATGGCACCTCGGACCCGACGAGTTCGCTTTTTACATACATGGCATACACTGGCATAGATGCTTAAATTTTCTCCAGTAACTATTACGGGCTCCGCCTTTTCGTGGAAGGCCGACGCGTTTTAACGTATGCATTGCCGAATTATTAAAGAACACACCACCTATTGTCCTCTCTCTCTCTCTCTCTCTCTCTCTCTCTCTCTCTCTCTCTCTCACAGTTAGTACCAGTGATGAACAACAACGCCCTGTCTGATTTGTGGCGAAAGAATTAGTAGAATCCTTCACGTAGCAACTGCATCACACCGATATACACAATGCAGGCTTTTAGTTGCCATGACAACCCATCTAGATATGTATGGCGGTTGTTCGGAGCAGTGTTCATCGACACGAAATGAGAAAACGACAATTGGTTACGTTGATAACACTCATGAATATACGCATTTGTAGGTTTGTTGTTGTTTTTTTTCTTGTAGAAGTATGCTACATAACAGGCCTGATCGAATTATGCTGGATACAACTGTATGACTGTTTGTAATGGTGCTAAGTATAGCTACAGTGATGATGACAATGACGATAATAATTGCTACTGCTTCTGCTACTACTACTACTACTACTACTACTACTAATAATAATAATAATAATAATAATAATAATAATAATAATAATAATGATAATAATAATAATGACAATAATAATGATAATAATAATAGTAATAATAATAATAATTTAAAATCATAATGATCATGATAATTTATTAAGCCTCTTCAACCCAGAAGGCACAGCTTTTCCTGACTTCCCTGCCAATAGATTTCAGATACTTTGACTGGGTCAAACAGTCAAAGAAAATATTGTTACAAATAAAGACAGAATAAACTGACCAGAAAGAATATAAATTATTAGTGGAAAAGTGAGCAAAGAAAATGGGATTCCATCGGGATTCGAACCCGAGACCTCCGGATTGCTAGACCGGTGCTCTACCGACTGAGCTATAGAAAGCCCTAGTGCAGTGTTCGTCCCAGAAACCCTTAATTCTCAATGCTCGGGTGGTCAGAAGCTATAGCAGTGTGTTTGTGTGTGACACACACGCACACACTTGAACCTGGCATAAACCCGAAGGATAATTCAACTTGGGGATAAATGCGAGGGATCACCGAAGTGATGCAGCTTTTTGAGTTTGTAACAAATAAAGACAGAATAAACTGACCAGAAAGAATATAAATTATTAGTGGAAAAGTGAGCAAAGAAAATGGGATTCCATCGGGATTCGAACCCGAGACCTCCGGATTGCTAGACCGGTGCTCTACCGACTGAGCTATAGAAAGCCCTAGTGCAGTGTTCGTCCCAGAAACCCTTAATTCTCAATGCTCGGGTGGTCAGAAGCTATAGCAGTGTGTTTGTGTGTGACACACACGCACACACTTGAACCTGGCATAAACCCGAAGGATAATTCAACTTGGGGATAAATGCGAGGGATCACCGAAGTGATGCAGCTTTTTGAGTTTGTAACAAATAAAGACAGAATAAACTGACCAGAAAGAATATAAATTATTAGTGGAAAAGTGAGCAAAGAAAATGGGATTCCATCGGGATTCGAAAATATTGTTGGTACATTTCGGTGTCGAAGGATGTAGGTAGCTGGGCAGGATTCGAACCCAAGAACTCCCGTTTCTGAGTTGAGAGCATTTTCTACCACACCACTGGGCTTCTTATGGAGGGAAATATGGTGCTCTAATAGTCCGAGATCGTTTATGTTTATCTTGTTATTTTTTCATTAATCTGTCTTATTTGATTTCAAGAGATTGATATATCCACTGAGATACAGCATGATCAGACGCATGTGTTCCATTTAGATGTCTTAATTTTTTTTTTTCGTTGGGATTTTGTTTTGCAATTGCGAGTTTGAACGCGTCAATCCCTCCACCCCCCCAAAAAAAAACAACAACAACAACAACAAAAACAACAACAACAACAACACACACACAAGTGTAGACCTAATATATTGAAAATGATTAGGTCTTATTTATCCAGGGTAGTCTCTTCAGTGTTTCCACAGACTGCTCTCTCTTCCACCTCCCTGATCAGGGGACCCTGTATTTATTATGACCCTAGCGTTGCCAGGGAACTATTTATACACCTGGGTCGAGAGGGACATGGTGAGTAAAAAAATCTTGTCCAAGGACGTGAGCACTGGACGGAAATCGAACTCCTGTCTTCCGACTGAGTCGGAGTCGGGAGTCGTATATCCACTATGCCACAGCGCCGCCCATCTGTTTGATGGATAATGTCCACTCAATGGTATATATACATTATAGGTGATATTATTATGGAGACTAGTATATCTCCATATCTTCACACATTAACTGCAGCTGCTATTTGATGTTTAAGGTAATGATATAATGTGACTTCACGGCACTTTAATTGCTATCTCCTGTTCCTACAGGTCCCAGTGGACCAGTGACAACTTTCGCTCCAGGGGATGTATTCAATGTTACGTGGCATCTGGCCTATTCTCATGTGGTAAGCATAAAATATAATTATGGAGTTGTATAACTTTCATTAGCATTCTTTTTACATTGAAGAAAGAAATCTAAATTGGAACATTCGTTTGGTTGTCTACCAACAACATGACCAAGAAACATCTTGTTGACTTAAAGGGGATGGCTAGTAACTGATCAGTGGGAATCAGTGGGAATGCTGGATGATGATCGTTCAATCCTTGTGGGATTCATTTAAGAGTACATTATAATCATATCTATTGTTGTGTGACAATTATTTGCTTCAGAATGGTCTCATATTCAAGTAATGTGCAGTTTAAAGTTTCCAGGTTAGCGTGCCTGTACAGTGACAGGGCCTTATAACTACACATTACTTGAATATGAGACCATTCCGAGGCAAATGATTTTCACACAACAATAGTTATAATCATGTACTCTTAAATGAATCCCACAAGGATTGGAACAATCATCCCCCAGCATTCCCACTGATTCCCACTGATCAGGTACTAGCCATCCCCTTTAAATTTACTCTTCTTATCAAATTCAATTTAATCAGCACAACATAGATATTCCCTTCAGGGTCATATTGTTTTGTGTACTTATATCAAAGTATTCCTTCAATATTCATATCGAATTATGATCAAGAAAATGTATCTAAAGAGACTGAAACCTATACAGCGTATTAAAAAAAAAATATCTAGCAGCTCTCTCATACACGAGACCTCCATTTTATGTCCTATCCGAAGGACAGAGTGTTTTGCCTCTTGCTATAGAGGGGACCCTATGATTACACACAAAATTACTTAGTGAGACTTGGGAATCGAACCCGGGTCCTTCGGATGTGAAAGCAGACGCACTATATGCCAACCGACTGACAACTCGCCGCCCTTTTATAGGCTTTTAAACTATGATATTGCCTAATGATTAATATAAAAATGTTATCATTGTTTCTTGTTGGTAGGGCGGATACCGTATCGAGATTCTTGACCGTAACGACAACGGACAAGTTCTCAACACGCTTGTTCCGGAGAATATGCCGAACGAATACGTCAACGAAAACGACACCACGTGAGTACACAGAAACAGTCATAAACAGTAAAAGGAGTTCTTCAATGAAATGATGCTTTCTTCTTTAATAGACGCTCAATCACCTTTTCTCCATTTTAGTACTTCTGTACCCCTTTCATCCTATCATTTTTTCTTCCTCAACTTTTTTCTTTTCATTAGAATGATTAATAATATTCTTGCCATTTGTTAGCATGAATATGAGTGAAAAATAATAAACAGTTTAGATAAAATGAAATTTAGATTGACAAGGAAAAGTTGCGGATGGAATTTTATCCCAGCGTAAAATGTTTTCCTCTACGTTGATGTTATGGCAATGTAGATGACAAAGTAAATGCCGCCTTTCATGAAATCATATCACATGCATACACACATGGTGTCTCTCTCTCCGCCACCCTAACTGTATGAATTTCAGTCTATTTAGCTTTATTTCTTTTTGTGGTCTGACTCCCTCTTTCTCCCCCTTCTCTCTGTCTCTTTGTCTCGCCTTGTGCTCACAAGACACAATAAGATACTTCGAAATATTGCCAACACAGGAACTATGACTTGCGATACGTTACTGTCGTGAACTTTACAAATTTGGTCAAATTTCACGCTCTTTGACAAGAACAAAGATGATCCTGTGCCATAAATCACATTGTTGTATAGAGTTTCCGAACTCTGCCCCATTCTTTTTGTTTGTTTGCTTTTCGAACGGTGTCATTCAGATTTAGGTGGCCTGACAGTTCCCTGCACAAAGGCGCCAAAAGCATCAATGCTGCCGTGTGACAATCTAGCATATTATTTCATTGTTATTACATGCCGTCAATCCCTCGTTTGAGGCGAGTCCCCAACTGAGGTATACCCAAAGTGGGGTGCGTATATTTGTCGTTTGGGAGTTGGGAGTCGAAGTACTTGTTCATTGCAAATAAACTTTCTGCTCAGGCGTGACAAACCTGGAGGCCAAGCCAGGGTTTGATGACTCCAGCAGCTGTGGTATTACGTAAGAGCATGATAAGGATATCTGCCTGTGGCAGACCATTCAAGGTGAACTCAATTTTCTCTATCCTTTTTAAAGTTTTCAATTTTATATTCTATTGAGAAATTCTATGGTCATCCATTTTACATTTCAAACGAAAAAAATTGACCCGTAAATAACGAAAATACAGGAATAAGAAGGAGAGCATTGCCAGTTTGCCGGTGCTATTTGGCAGTGAGTTACAACGGGGAGGTGAGACTACTCCCTGGTTACAATCAGCCTGCTGACTGGATCGTTGAGAAAGCAGCTGTCTATTACGTAAGAGCATGATAAGGATATCTGCCTGTGGCAGACCATTCAAAGTGAACTCAATTTTCTCTATCCTTTCTAAAGTTTTCAATTTTATATTCTATTGAGAAATTCTATGGTCATCCATTTTACATTTCGAACGAAAAAAATTGACCCCTAAATAACGAAAATACAGGAATAAGAAGGAGAGCATTGCCAGTTTGCCGGTGCTGACAATGTGCTATTTGGCAGTGAGTTACAACGGGGAGGTGAGACTACCTCCCTGGTTACAATCAGCCTGCTGACTGGATCATTGAGAAAGAGAGAGAGGGGGAGAGAGAGAGAGAGAGAGAGGGAGAGCGAGGGGGAGAGAGGGAGGGAGAGGGGGGAGAGATGGGGGAGGGAGAAGGGGAGAGCAAAATGGAATGACAATAGTTCCGGTCACTACAGTACAGGCATGCTCTGTCTGCATACGCTGAATGTCTACACTCACACACACACACGTACACACACACACGCACCATGGAGCTACATGGCCCATGCCAAAACCAAAACAATCTCCTCCTCTCGCGGTGCACCCCCCCCCCCCCCTCCTGTGGAGCTGTGGCGATGACTGATGCTTAGATTAGGCCAGGGTCAAGAAACAGGTGTTTTATATCTTTGACTTTAAGTCATTGATTGCCAAGATATGCACTGGCATTATTTACTGGGGTGTAGCCTCTTCAAACGAGAGATTTGCGTCATGATAAAAGGCCGTATTCTGCGCTGTCATAATATGGGAAAAACGCATCTTTTTATTTTTTATTTTTAGGGACGCGGTTATAGTTCGCGTAGTGGTCACGGCCATACACCATGATAGCAACAAGTAGTACGCGAAGGACGCAATGACCCGTTAATCTCTCATCAGAGTTTGAACTATTCACCTATATATCACGGATCTAAAACGGATTGTATCTGCTCACTATCATAAATATTGCCTTCAGTTGGATTCGGAATATCTCAACGCCAGCCTTACAATGCTATGAGACAATCCTAAAAATACAAGAAGGTACACTGTGTCAGTGAATGGTATCTTCATATATACCAATTAAACGGTAGGGATAAGAGAGGGAAACGAAATGTTCACCATTCGGACCATCACGGTGCAATCCTTATTTCTTAGGAAGGAGTATATAGAGCGGGAGAGTGACGTACCGGGACATTATTTATCATACATCATTACATCATAATTAGATAGACATTATTTGCATGCATTTATGCAAGTGCATGAGATGTAATTCATGGAGTACTGTAAGAATATAATGCGATTGGCACAAGCCGGTTACAAACTCATGTTGAACTATAATACATATTTTCATAGCTGCCGAAACAGACCGTGTCTTCTGCACAGTTCTTTACAACCCTTTGGCTCCCACAACATCATACCTCCACCTATCATACTCAGCATTTCTCCTTCGCCAGCTCGTACAGTTTACGTCCATACACTGGTCACGTTCATTAAGAAAACTGCTCTAACAGAACATGCGTGATTACAAAATATAAAAGCAGTTGCCACATACCGTGTATGCCAACATACTATTAGGTGCTATACTCGTTACTTTATTATGTGATTTCATTATGCAAACGAAGCACGCAACGTATACGTGATAGTCACTTTGTTTTCTTATCTTTGCTCAAACAACTAGTCTCGTTACTTGTGGGTTAGTTGAAAGTCTTTTTATAGTGGATTTCCGTATGTGTCTCAGCGGGAAGGATGAGCTACTGGCTTGTTGCTCGGAAAGAATAAGCTAGCGGTAGCTCCGACACTGTATCACTTTCGGAGACGTTTTATACGTAACACTTGGCTAATTGTCTCTGTGGGCTTTGGTCCTTGGTGTATGCATCAAAATGATTTAGTTTCTCTCTCTCTCTCTATCTCTTCCTCTTCTCCCTATTTTCTGTTTCCCCCTTTTTCACACTTTTGCTTTCTTTTTTGTGTGTGGCTATTCCCGATTTCCCCAGTTCCCACACTCTTTGTAGTTGTAAGCTTTTCACCACCGCCTTATTTCCCCTTTCCCTCAGAGGTACCCACGTGATACAAACATAGTCTTTTGAGTAGGTACCTCCACTTTTTTTTTTTCGCAGAGTGTATATAGAGTGTATGTTTCTTTCTTCTTCTTCTTTTTTTTTGTACTGATCATGTAGACATGAACATGTTGTTATCCCTGGCTGGGCGGATTCTCAACGACTCGCATGTCAGAGCTATCATATATATTTTTTTGTACATTCTGTTGAAAAAAAAAGTGAAAATAAAGTTTACATTTGAATTTGAATTGGCAAATCTACAACGTACGCAAAGATGAGTAAATCACTTTGGATTATAATGCCCACATTCTGACATATCATGTCATATTCATAATGTGGAATACCTTGCACCAGCACCCGTATCTATAGTCAGTCAAGATGGTGTATCGGTAGGTATATAAGACCCTATAGAGTTTGATTCTAGCTGTTTTGTTGTTAAACTTTTTGAGAACGCCCTCGTGAAGTGAAAATAACTGAATAACGAATGATTTGAAATTTGGCAGCATATTGCAGTCAAACCTGCTTATAGCGACCACCAAAGGGAGACGAAAAGGTGGCTGTTATAGACAAGTGGACGCTAAGACAGGTTTGACTGCATGCTGATACACCAAATCTTCTTGACATGAAACAAGATAGAGAAATACAGTGAAACTGTTTGAAAATGTTGAGAAAACGATACTGATAGTTCACAGATTTTTTACTTTCATCCTCTTCTTCGCCCCCTTTCATTCTGTCTCTCATTTTATTTTTTATTTCATTTCATTTTATTTCATTTCCGACGAAAGTATACAATATGACATTAGCATATATAAACAAAGTAAGGTACAATGGTACTTTTGCATATTCAAATGAGATTTAAATGCACGTCATGAATTATTTTGTTTACAATTCTTCCTAATGTTAACCCCCTAGCGCCCAACACCAGGAGGTTATGATCCCCAGCGGGCTGGCGGAGGGACCTTACACCCTTCGTCTTATCCGGCAAGCGGCTGAGTGGGTTACTTTCAATGCGTCCATCCCGTATCTATTCTGGAGCTGCGCCGATATCAACGTCACAGGTATGCGCTTCGCGTAAAACACAAAATAATTTTACAGAGGGGTTTGTTCCCTGATATGCTTGATGTCATTTAATTGTGTTGATGTTACTGCTGCAGTTCGGTTCGGTTCTATACTTGTACCTAGTACTCTTAACTTTCTGTTATTTTTCTACTACTGCTACTACTACTTCTGCGGGTATAACTTTTACTATTATTACTACATCTCTTGGTATATACTGTTTCTAGTATAAATTCTATTTCTGTTCTTGCTGTTTGCTATAACAAAACTCTATAACAATACTATTGTTATTTCTACTACATGTAGGCCTACTACTGTTATTACTGCTAGTGCTACTAGGCCTATGAATACTTCTATTATCACCACATGTTTATTAATACTTTCTGAGAATTAAAGATCTTAAAGTATGACATAACTCGGTTTCAAGCCTGAATACAGCAATATATTCCTTTATATAAGGAAATTTATGTGTCAATTTTCTATGCTCCTTGTAGTTTAATTGCCACTGTCAGAGCGCATTTGGCTGACGACACTCTATCTTTCATGCTTATGTACTCATCTGTAGCTGGCGCCACGTGCAATGGCGGTACCTGCTCGAACCGCGGGGCGTGCGGCCAGGACGGGATGTGTGACTGCGACGACCTGGCGGACGGGGAATTCTGCCAGTACCTAGGTAAGTTTATCGGCGAAGTCCTTATATCCAAGTTCAATTTGGATTTCTATTATAAGGAGTGGAAAATCAAACAGTCAGAATGACAGAGATTTCGTTATTATATACCCGATCTACGGGAGTTTCAAGATTCACGTATTTTCATAAAGAGGTGAAAATCGTCTCAACCAAATATTATGCAAATTTGACGAGGAGACTATAATATCACCGCAAATGACTTTTCTATTAGTGTGTAAACGAAAATCACCAGTTTTGTTTTGTTTGTTTGTCTGTTGTTGTTATGTGTGTATGTGTATGCGTTTGTGAGTGTACGTGTGTGTGTGTGCGTTTGTGATTCTGTGTGTGTGTGTGTGTGTGTGTGTGTGTGTGTGTGTGTGTGTGTGGTTTAGGGGTATTGTGAACTTACGTAGTATAGCTAGTACAACCCCTTCCCCTTTAAAATCGTCAATGTTTTGGTTACTAAAAAAACAAAACACAACAATGACGATTCAATGCGAAGGATGCAAGATCATGTAATGTATGTCAATATAAAGACACAAATATAAACTAAAACAAATAAACACACTCGTATGTACACGATCAATCTATCTAGTATAGTGAAGTGGGTAAACGTATAGTTCATTGTTTACGTCAATAATTGATAACTTAATCTTTAATTTTTAGCACAATGACGCAACAACGAAGTGATACAGAGCATTTATATTTGCCTGATATCGTTCTAAAAATGAAAGCGAACTGGCTTTATAAGGAGGTAGCAGGTAAAAAGACAGCTTTTTGTGTTTCCATCAGATGTACAGAAACAAACGATTATTTGAAATATATATAAAGAAACCAACGATGAAAATGTCATGTGTATACAGGGAAGAAAATGAGTAGGTGAATGAACACTGATGAAGTAGAACACTCGAAATTCCTTAGATTGAAATAGATTGTAATCAGGGACCAATCCAAACGTTGGATTGAAGTTTTCAATCTAATAGAGTTAGAATTCAATCTTATTCGATTGAAACGTTCAATTCAATTTTGGATTGGTCCCTGACTACAATCTATTAGATTGACTTTCAATCCACGGAATTTAGAGAGAAGGAAGATCGAAATAAATTAAGCCATATGATCGGTATAGCAAAAATATCATTAGCAAGGACTAAAAAAAAGCGTGTCTGACTTGAAAATAAAATCACCATCTTGACAGTGATGATGGTAAGACGAGGAACAAGTGCTTTTAAAATGGCTATATTACCCTACATGTCTCTGCATATTACCCAGCAATGTACAGTATAACAAGAATATATATGTATAAAAAAACCAAAAGTAACTTGTATCCTCCGACGATAAGCTCGTACTTAACAATGTAAACAGGGATAAGGGGAAATATACAATTGCCTATGCAGAATATCCTGCAGCGTCAGTGATGTTAATTGCGGAGTATGTTATGTAACGTTGTCATGACAACATCGTGGAATTATTGGCAAATAGTCATTAGCGTTCGACTCTTCCCGTTTCCAAGTACTCCATCCTCACGCTGATGAGGGATCAATATTATGGTTTCAAGGTTTTCATCAAATCTTTCTCCCTCTCTCTCTCTCTCTCTCTCTCTCTCTCTTTCCCTCTCTCTCCCTTTCTCTCCCTCTCTCTCTCTCTCTTTCTTCCCTTCTCTCTCCCCTCCATCTCTCCCTCTCTCCCGATCGTTCTCCTCTTCTATCCTATACTGTTAGAATCCATACAAGAATGTTACATGGCATGGAAACCCTTGAGTCAAGCAATTTTGATGAGCTTCATCAGTTATTCTGTTCATGGCGAGGAGTCCATTGCTTCATAAACAAAAGTTGCGTGTGTGCGCTTGTGGGAGGCGTGTGACGACCCCCTACCCCCCCCCCCCCAAAAAAAAAAAGAAAAGAAAAAGAAATATATATATATATACCCACATATATAGATATAGATATCGATATAGATATAGATATAGATATAGATATAGATATAGATATAGGTATAGATATAGATAAAGATATGTAGATATAGATATATAGGTATAGATATATGATAGATATAGATACAGTGTACATGTGTTTGCCAAATTGGATATGGATGAGAGTGTTTGTTACGAAGTGGAAGAAGAATGAAATGGAAGTTCACTTGAATTTTGGTAGCATAGATAAGGATTATGAGTTTTTTTAGTTTGCAGATGATGCGACTATAATAATATTATGACAAGCTACAATGTGATGGGTGACGTTATTAGTCTACGTTAAGAGAGCATCTCGCGAGAATTGAAAATGAGATCCCGAGAGATAGCAGTCTCGCAGACACAAAACATGATGAACATTAAACAATGTGCAAAGTTGCGGCGGATGACGTTCACAAAAATCTAATGTCATCACATTGATGTATTTCATGGACATGCAAATTACGCTATACACAATTCCATCAAATTGTGTTCATGTACGGTATATGCCCTTGTTTACGCTTAAGATAGCTCAGCATTTACTTGAGTCAGTTGGGAAAAAAAGGAAAGAGAGGGAGAGAGAAAGAGAAGTCAGATAGGTATAGAGACGTTGATTAGTAAAATAGGAATCAGAGTAAGGACGGAGAGAGACCACGCTCTCAAATTTAATCAATGCGTGGTTGGTTGAATAGCACGACTCCTGCTCACTTGTATTTTGTTGTTTTTGAATATGAATGTGTATCTAGGTCACGGTACGTCGGGACTAGTTCACTGCGGTTTCATTATGTGGATGGCACAATGTCAACAATCGATGCATTCAATATAGAGTGAAGTGACAACGGTTTTGACCTTGCATAAGCATCTTTTGTCCATCACGTCCCCGACCTTAAAAGACCAAAACAAAACAATGCAATGCAAATATTGTTCACTCTGCATGTTATGTTATGGCGTCCCCTATTATATGTGATTAACGATAATGGCGCCTACGAAGTATACGAGCTTACATCTTTCTTACCTATGAATAAATAAGTGCTGAAATGGTTTTGGAAACTGTAAATGTAAATCGTATTTAAATCGGAAATGTAAACCGAATATCATCTAAATCACCCAGAAATTCTATATTTCACTCAATTTCTGCATTCTTTACACTTGTCATGAATTACGGTTGGAAAAGAAACTCCACCGTCGAGGGATCGTCTGTCCTGTGCAGACCACTCCCATTATTCTCCACATTACTCTGTATCGATTTCACGTTGTTTGTGTCGTTATTGTGATGTCGAGATTTTTTCCCCAAGCATTGTTCTGAACCATTTGAATGTTACGCGTAGACCCCACTTACGGATATGAGTGACTAGAACAAATTGAGAGTTGAACACGATGATTAATACGACACGAGTGAACCATTGTGTTCACATAGTGTTCGAATTTTGTCCTTATTCTAACTCTCAATGTACCAATATCCTCTCAATTTCCTCTGTAATGTCATCAGAATATAAATTTATATTCGACTCGGTTTTTTAAATGTCTTTCCACTTTCTCGTTCAGTATACATAGCTGACATCACTAAAACAATACAAAATAAGACAAAACAGCAATTCTTTCCATTTTACTATTATTGCTTTTCTTTTCTTTATTTATCGGATGTTCATTTTACATTATGCACTCTGACCAGTTAGTATGAATAATAATCATTTGCCATCGCTGAAACTCTTCCTTAGTATATTCGATTAAAAAAAAGAAATCCCCCAGTCTTCTTTAATTATTTTTCCGAAGGAACAATAGAAAAGGCTTACGCTTGGAAAAAAAAAGGCAAGTATGTTGTCAAACACAGTGAGTATAATGAGCACCTTATGATAATTAGAATGGAATTTTATCTCTGTTCTATTCTGTTTTCAGATGAATGTATGGATGAGAGTGACTGTGGTAACCATGGCATGTGCGTCGATCTGGACACCAAGACGTACCCACGTAGACAGTGCTTTTGTGAGGACGGCTACTTCGGAAAAGATTGCATGCTCGGTAAAAGCTGGCTTCAGGCTAACTCTTCGTGGCCTGTAGTTCTTTTTTTTTCCAATTCAGTTTTCAATTCATTTTCTGTTTTATTCTCCATCAAATAAAAGAAATACAAAACGAAAAGTAAATTGCATCGTATACAATAATAATCTATGGTATAACTAAGAACACCTATGCATACTTTGAACTAAAAAATAAAGTGGGTATGGTCAACAGTGGTCCACTAAAAAGCTAGACTTGTAATACATGAATCACTGAAAACATGATAAATAAAATACTATACATTACAGTATCCGTATAAACACATATTTTGAAGTACAAAAAATACCATTTCAGGCATATCTAACAGTATTCAAGTGTCAGACACTATTCGACGAGCCGTGTGTACCCAACAGAAGAATAGTGAAAACAAACAAACAAACAAACAAACTTGACCATATGACCTTGGAGAGAAAGTTTCCCTCCCACAGAGCATGCAGATGGATCAGTGAAACGCCCAATAAAAGTCCAAGTAAAAATCAACAATCATTCGAAGGTATAAAGAGTGTATAGCTTTCCCTTCAGCACCACAACACTGACGCCGAAAATAATGGTAAGAATGGTATGATTGGAGAGAATATAACGATAAGCGCCACGATTACATGCTTAATCATTTTAGTATTTGGTTGTCAGCACAGCAAAACATCCCCCCCCCCCCATCTCTTCCGTTGTAGCTTTGTGGGTAAACTCACGGCCTCGATGTCCTTGGTATACATTTTTGTCCCGATATAGGCTAATCTTTCGGAGGGGACACTTTTATACAAGCATTTCAGTGCTTTCTTTATGTTTAGACATTGCATAAACAAACAAGCAAACAATGATTGAATATTCATCAACACCTCCGACATCTTGATATCATCAGCCATTAAACGTGGTTTTGCTTGCTTCCCACGCTGTGTGTTCTGAAAAAAAAAACCAGAAAACCCGCCTGGATTCTCGGACCCGGAGAACTACGACCTCTCCAAGCATTTCCATCGCACCATCAACGACAGGTTCAAGCTCTACTACATGGTTCTAGAGGTACAACGATAAGGATGATGATTCAATTCAATTTGATTCAAATCTGTTTGTTTGTTTTTGATAGAAATATACATTGCACTTTTTTTGTTATAGATGATAGGTAAACAAAACAATGTGAAATAAACAGAGTATAATACTGTACAAGACTATTATAGTACATGTAATAATAGTTATATAATTATAGTACATGTAATTATACATTGTAATGAATATTAAGGTGATCAAAGTGAATCAAAATCATAATTATGCTGACCATCAGCGACCATAATGACGTTTGATGATGACTGTAGTGACGTTACTAATATGACAGTAATGATGATAACGAAAGTAAAGAGTAAGGCACTTTCCTTTCTCATGTTTGTCCATCCTCAAAGCAACAACCAATGGCAACGAAACTAAAAGTTTTTCTTTATCGACCATCTTATTAATAAAAATCTGATTTTACTTAAGTTGCTTTCTTTTTCCCTTCCTTTCTTATTCTTTTTTTTATTTCTCTCTTTCTTCCTTCTCTCCTTAATTTCTATCACTGATACAGGAAGAAGAGGAAATCGAAATAGCTCTGGAAGTCCAGGGGACCACGTGGGTTGGATTCGGATGGCGCCCTCTAGGTGAGAAATGAACGACTGTACAACACCATTTTTACAATGTACTGGTCTCAGTTGTAAACGAGATGGACCAAGAAGTCCGTTACCTTGTCGTTCGAAATTTGATTCTCGTACAGATATGGAAAATTCATTAAAAATGGGCAATGCCAGACTGGATATGAGTCTTAATAGATGTGGTTAATTTCGATGAATCTCTTTACAAATAACACCTTATTTACTGGCTGGACGTACACACTTTGAAAATTCTTTTGACTTGGGGGGGGGGCATTTATTTTGTTTCGACTTAGATTCAAGAAAACATGTCATTTGTGTTTGTGCGATAAAAACCTTATTCTCCCGTGAAGGACCTCTGAGCAAAGGTAGAGATGATCACTCTTTCCCCCTCCACATTATTTTAGAACGTTTGCAAAGTTTACTTAGATACAAATCAATGTCATTGGATCTTTGTCACACCTCATCATTTATTTACCTATTTGCTGATAAATTAGTTGAATAACTCCACCTTATTTTTATCTGACTTCACATCTTTCAAATTGTCTTCTTTTTTTCCCCAGACATCAACAGCACTTGCCAAAATTGGCCAGTAATTTACGCCGATGGTGGCGCTATCGGCGAGCCAGAGGCGGAAGCGGAGGCGACAGCCACGACAGCCCCTTCAATGGTAAGGCTGGATCCGACAAGATGTATGTGATAACGTACTTCAAATCCCTCGGCCCTCAAGTAAATTTCATCATCAACAACCCCTCATCAAACAAACAAATAGATAAACAAACAAATAGATAAACAAACAAATAAATAAAAAAACAAATAGATAAAAACAAACAAACAAACATCCAATTACTTATCAAATATTCTGAACGAGAAGGTCAACATTGCCAGGGCATTTTGTTAAATTCACTAAATGAACAAGGACCACGAGCTCGACATCGAAATAGGCCCACGAGCCATAAGGTCGACCAGCTCAACGCTTGGCAAATATGGCCCATGAGTCCGACACTATTGTAAAAAAAAAGGCCCACGAGAGGGACATTACATCACAGGGCTTGAAGTAAGCAGTGTCGTTCTCGTGATTCTTGTTTACCTATAGAGTCGGACTCATGGGCCTTATTTGCCTTGATTCGAGCTCGTGGGCCTTATTTGCCTAGTTTCGAGCTGGTGAGCCCTTTTTGCGTAGTGTCGAGCTCATTGGCTGTTTAACTCATGGCTTTTTTTTTCAAATGTCAATGAACTCGTTGGCCTTATGACACGCGGGTGTCGGGCTAGTGGGATGACTCCACTTACAGTATGACTTAGGATAGTTCACAGGAGGCGAGCAGGCGACTTGTTAAAACTCCATTTTTCATAATTTCAGAAGACCACGTAACTTATGAAATATGTAGAATAAAGCTCCTATTTCCTTCCCCCAACAGGTACGACGTCGCAGATCGACCGCTGCTCGTGTCGTTCGCAATACCCAGGATGATGACGACAATGATCATGAGGACGATGACCAAGCGTGGCAGTGCATTCCAGGACAAGGGCCACAGCCCGAGGGGGAACCCGAAGGGGAGCCCGAAGGACAACCCGAGGGAGGTGCCGAACCGGAGACGAACGCCGAAGGTTCGCCGGAAACTTCTCGTAAGTCCGAACATTGCTCGACTTACACAATATTTCAAATGTAGTTGAACTGAAAGAACAGCTTTGTTCGGCATCTGCATTCCTTCAAACGTCGACGCAAACCAAATTTCAAAGTTAATGGAGATAATGCGACCGACCAGGGTCATTATAATCATAACAAATTTGATAAAAATCTAAAGTTTCAAAAGGTTTCTGGAAATGAGTTGTCCTTTATCTGAGCAGTTCTCTCAAATTGTTGTTTTGGGACAAAAATTGACGTTAACGCATTGCCTATATGGGAATCTGACGGTCCGGTACGGGGTCTACGGAAATATCACGATCTCGTCAAGGGAAATGGTTTACGTTTTATTCTCATGTCTAGCAAACATGTTTGCTGTCATGTAAGTCGATGATGTTTTTGTAAACTCAAAATCGCGAGGATATTTATTTTGTTGTTGTTGCTGGTGTCATACTTTGCATTCCAGCTGAACCAGAGGGTGAACCGGAAGGGGAACCTGAAGGTGAACCGGAAGGAGAACCAGAGGGAGGTAAGTTTCATGGACTCGACTTATATCAACTTCTTTGTTTTTGTCAAACGCAAATTAACCATAACCTTGCGGAGAGATTACTCGACAAATCAGGCATGAAGCTGGTCAACGTTTGATGTTTGGTTATGATCTTCTTTTTTATTCATTCATGTAATTTCCTGTTCGTTCAAACCATTCAAGAAACAATCAAGATTAAGGATGATTTGATAATTATTCATAAATCTTTTCTTGAGCATACATAATAATGACTAATGATTCACTCTTGGAAGAAAGATAGTGATTGAAATTATATACTATTTACACGGACGTCACTAACAACCATGTAGGCTACGGACCAAATTTACGAATACACACACACACACACACCACACACACACACACACACACACACACACACACACACACACACACACACACACACACACACACACACACACACACATATTCAAATCGAAATGGGAAGCTTCCCTAAAATTTGTACATACAGGTTTTCTTGCATCAATAGATAAAATTAATGAAGATCTTCTGAAGATGTCGCAATAGGTATTACGTCGAGTGCTTTAGAATGTTCAATCTACCTACGTTTATCCGTCCTCATTGGAAGCTCATCCACCATTGACTCTTTAACCCGGAAACTGTCGGGAGTTACCTTTTGGAACAACAGCTTCATTTCTCATAAAGACTTAATCAACGATCTTAGACTATTCCCAGTTTTCTATTGCGCGCGTCACAGTGTCATTCATCTTTTGATCTGTGAATTTCCGATTCTGCTTTCAATCTGATGTAAATTTCATCATTTAACAGAAGTAGTAGCAGAAATGGTATTGGACACTTTGAGAAACAAGACGGAATATACATTCTACCAGGAATAGCCATCATGTATCGAGATCAAATACCTTGATGATGATGATGATGATGATGATGATGACGACGATGTTTATCGTTATCATTATCATTATCATTATTATTATTAGCATTATTATGATTATTACTTTTATTATCAGTGTCATAATTGTTGTAGTTATCACTATCAGTACTTCATTATCAGTATTATTTTTTCTTGCTGTCATAATCATCATTATAACCATCATTATTTATAGGGCGCCCTCTACATCCCATGGACTGCACCGACATCACCATTGGTATGGCCATCGGCAGTCACAGCAGAATACACGACTACTACACGAGGGACCGCTCGACGCCCCGGCTGGACACGTTCTACGGCGGCATGGACAGCCTCACGGCCGCCATGGGCTGGCAGGGCGACGGGGTGACCAAGATTATCTTCAGGAAGAAGTTGGCAGGTGTGGACTTTAACCCCTTCGATCTGTGCCAATGAGTCCAATATGCATAAATTCAACACACAAACCGACGGACAGTAAATTAATGTTTCGCGCAGAGGGTTAAGAGATTGCTTTTGGACATTTTCAGTACACAATTTGCAACGTGCAATAGTTGTAGTGTCCATGATAACACGTTTTTGATAGCCAGTCAGCTGTGAGGATTTCAGTGTAGAATTAGTTTGTGGTCACGAGTGCGATGGTACAATACGTTGTTCATGAGGTGGAGGATGAGATGTTGTATTCAAGGAGGCTTCACCTCATTGTATGATTAAAAAAATATCTTAGGAAATAGCAACAGCAACCACAACAGCAACAACCAAATATTGGGTCCTATTTCTGCCAAAATCTGTTGGCAGTGTAAGGTTTCTTTGGAACCTGACATTTGAGACAAAAGACTCTCATATCGGAGTTTAAAGATCACTCTATCCAGACGATCAGTGACTAGAGCAGAGAGTTGCTTATGTTACTTTAACATGGGTGATGTTTGATGCTTGATGTTTGCATTGTCTAAGTCCACTCCTTTGAACCTAGCATAGTTTAATAATGGCACTTAGTCTATTAAAGGTAGAACTGTTTTGACAAGAATAATTCACATTCTCTTGTGTTATAACGGATGAATTTTGCAATGCGTAATCCTGGTAATTGGTGGTAATAACATCCCTTCCCTGCTTAGAGTTTATCCCTGTTGGTTGCTGGTTTGGCAAGATGTATTTACCATCTCCGTAGTAACTCTGTTGGTTTTCGTCTTTTTGTCTTGACTGATCGCAATTCCTTTAATTTCATGTTGTCGACTTAAAATAAAAATAGCTGACAATGAGATGACGGACCACGCCATCCCTAACGACGGCCCCGTCTTCGCCATCTGGGCCCGGGGACAGGAGTTTGGTCGCTACATCCATGTGCCTCCCAGCGGTCTTGAGCGTTGCCAGGCAACCGACTACATGTTCTACCAGCGAGATGAGCTGAAGTACCATGGGACGGATCCAGAACAGCGAGGAACCATTCCAAATCTGGACTTCTACGGTGAGAAAATTCCTCCATAGATGGAGGCATCATACTATATTGGGTTTTTTTTTTTTCCAGGTTTAGCTTGAAATTCATTCTCTAAACCTTCTCGTGTATCCTTTCAGTATACGTACGCCTTCTTCTCTGAATCAAATAAAAAAGAAAATATTTCTTAACATGCGATATCGTCTTAAAACACCTTACATAATATGCGACATCGTCTAAAGAAATTTTACATAATATCATGCGACAATCACACCATCTGTTTGTTTGTTATGGACTTGCCTAAATGAAAATTTGCATCGATCTTCACGCAGATGTAAACGCAAAATAGAACAAATCATTCGCGGACAGATGGGACACCTACGACCTTGATGGCCTACTTAAAAACAAAAAGCATTCCTCTACAGCATAGACAGCATAAGCACCTCTCGGCTTTCTAGAAATAAACTCGGTCTAGTTCATTGAATGTAGACCCTAAGCGTGATAGTGTGTAATAACGTGAAAGTTCTCTTGCTGTTATACATTGAGTGAATTCTGCTACACAGCTAGAATAATATCAATAATTGAAAAAAGAAACACATTATTCAAATGTCCGAGAATGAAATCTGATGTAGGCCCTACAGTAAAAAAAAAAAAAAAAAAAAAAAAAGAATAAGGGTCGAAACAAGAAATTTCCGTGTGAAAGGAGACGTGAAATCAATAAAACGCGCGTATAAGCAAGTTCACTGGTTGTCTTGGAATGGATGCTGCAGTGAATGCAGTAGTATCGGAATGTATGGGATCAGTAAAAAGAAATGCGAGGATTTTGAATGGAGTAATACCATGAATGCCATGGAATACAGTACATTCAACAGTACCTAGATATAGGCAAAGTAAGTCATAATGTACTTGCACACGCAGTAGGTTATCATTTTATTTTGCTTTATTATTGTTTATGTTTCATTTTGGGAGTCGACCAGGCTCTGATTTTTTTTAGCGTCTGAATAACGAAGTCTTTTAAATATCACACTAAAAAAAAAAATAGATATAGAGCCTACTAAGTGTTGGTATAAGGAAGTTCTACTAATGGCTCACCATAAAAAGTGTCATGAAATCAATAGCTTTTGGGAAATTCTAAAAAGCCTTAACTGAGACAAAAATACTTTGAAACAACCACAGGAAAATGTAATTAATTATGATTAAATTATAATTAATTAATTATTTCATTCATTCATTAATCATTCATTCTTTCATTCACTTACTTACTTACTTACTTACTTACTTGTTAGTTTACTTATTAACCATCCTTATTTCTATTATTATTGTACTATTTCTCCCTACGATAGTTGATCCTAACGCTGTAACGCAAGACGGGCCATGCTACAACGAAGTCACCCTCCCAGACGGCTGCGAGGGCACGGCCTGCCAGTACCGCATGGAGATCCGCTACAACGAGGATGATGACACATTCACAGTCGACATGACCGTCCGCATTGCACCGGACCGCTGGACCGGCGTGGGCCTCTCGGAGACTGGTGCTATGGTTAGTCGCGTCTCACTAAAGTCGGCAACCGTTGCGGTGGTTCTCATGAAATCATTTTGATTTGTAATCGAGCTGTTTTTAATCATCTGATTTGTTTCTCACATTTGTAAGAGTCAGATTTAGGGAATCGATTGCATACTCGTCAACTGTTTTGAGATATTTGTCATACTCTTTCCTCTCCATCCGCTCTGTTGTTTTCTCTTTATATCTAACCATCTGTACATCTACGTATATCTACGTTTTTTTCTCCACATTTTTTCTGTATCTCCCTCTCCGTCTACTACACAGTCGTTTCCTTCCTTTCTATACTTGTCTATATATTTTATATTCTATATTCATCTAATCTCTCTTTCATTCTGTCTGTCTATCTATCTGACCACTTGCCTGTCTGTGATGTATCAATCTATCTATCTATCTATCTATCTATCTATCTATCTGACCACTTGCCTGTCTGTGATGTATCAATCAATCTATCTATCTATCTATCTATCTATCTATCTATCTATCTATCTATCTATCTATATCTATCTATCTATCTATCTGCCTATCTATCAGTCTATCTATCTATCTATCTATCTATCTATCTATCTATCTATCTATCTGTACCTATCTATCTATCTGCCTATCTACCCATTTATATACCTATCTATCTATCTCTCTGCCTATATACCCATCTATAATTATACCTATCTATCTATCTATCTATCTAACTATCTATCTATCTATCTATCTGTCTGTCTATCTATCTACCTACCTGCTTACCTACCTACCTATTTCCCTATCTTTCCATCTCGTTATCTTGCTTATTTATTGATGTATCATTGTATCTACCTCCCCAGATTGGAGCCGATGCCATTCTCTTCTGGTTGGAAGGAAGCACCGGAATGGTGCACGTGAAGGACTACCAGCTGAACGGAAGTCCTCCGCCCAGGTGATCGAGGACGCTACTCAGGACGATCTCACTATCAACAGCCGGTCGTACTCAACGGTCTCCTCCGCGTCTCGTTCACCCGTGCGAGGAACACGGGCAATACTGGGGTGAGAGTCGAGTAGCAACCGATTACTGCAGTTTTTACCATTTAGATTGAGAGCCAGTGAATAAGATTGTTATACAAAGTTTATGATAGACCAAGACGATAGCACTCCTTCCTCTCCCCCATAGTGGCGTTTATGCTAGGCGAAACTTTCCTCTCCATGCCTTTACCGTGCACCCATTGCATCGCTGTTAATATTTGCATAAGGCACACTCTCTGAATTCGAAACATAGATTGAAGCCTCAGAATCTTATTCTTAAGATGCTGCAGCTACCGATGTCATAACTTGCCGAACAAGACTGGATACGTGATGTTTAAACTGTCACCTTTATCTTCCTCCTTCCCCAATCACTCACCCCATTTTCTTTTCCTTCTTCCTCCTCCTGTTTCTCTTCTTGCTTCTTCTCCTCTTCTGCCTCATCTTTT